>NC_092041.1:99483014-99808988 GCF_003086295.3 Arachis hypogaea
CCTAAGATTTTGAAGTGATTTTAAGCCATTCTTTAAGGTTTGCATCGATGCACACTATCTTGCATCGATGCAAAGCATGCAACGACTTGTTGCATCGATGCAAAGATGTTTGCATCGATGCAACCTAGCTGAAAATTCAAATTTCAGCGTCAAAGACACATTTGCATCGATGCAAAGTGTTATGCATCGATGCAAATAATTCAAAAACATAAAAAACGGCTAGTTTTGACAAAAGGCTTCATCCCATTAATTCCCCAACGTTTCTAAGGTTTGGGAATCTATAAATAGATGGATTGAAGCCTTATTTCACTGACTTGAATTTTGAAAACTATCTTGTTCATATTCTTTTATTCTACACTTTTTTAAGGTGTTATAATACACAATTTGAGAGAGAAATATCAATTGGTTCAATAGTGCTAAACTTGTAATCATACACTCTTCTAGAGAGTACTCATTTCATCTCAACAATTCCTTGAGAATTGTTTTCTTATACACTTTGTAAATTGGAGTGTGATCTCCAAGGTTGAGTCAAGAGTTATAAACACTATAGTCGGTGAGGATACCAAAGAGGTATACTAAGTACTCAAGGAAAATCTTAGAGAAGGTATCTCTAAGTGGAGTGGGTTAGTATACGAGTGGTGATCATATACAGTGAGGTGTTAGAAACTAAGGACTCGGATTGTAAAAGGTTTTGCGCGAGCACCTTGAAGCTTGGCAATAGTGGAACTTCTCAATTGCGATTGAGAAAGAAAGTGGACGTAGGACAAGGATTGTGCCGAACCACTCTAAATAGCGTTTGCATCTCTCCAAACTCATCTCTTCAATATTATTGTCTTTTACCTTTGAGCAAATAAATTGTGATCGAAAAGTAGCTTCGTAAGTACTTAAGGAGTGGCTTAAGTCCGATTGGTGAAAAGCTTGATCAATTTATTTGAGTTAGTGTCTATTGGAAAGTAAAAGCTCCTTATAAATGCTTAGCAATTGAGTTAAGCTCTTGGAAAAATACTAGTACAATAACACTTTTTGTATATTGTCTTTAACTTTCGTAAAAAGATTAATTGTTGTTGCAATACTCAATTCACCCCCCTCTTGAGTAATTGTGCATAGGTTCTACAAGTGGTATCAGAGCTTAACCCTTTGAAAGACTTAACCGTTTAAGGGAAAAGATCATGGCAAACACAGGCTTTAACAACAACAACACTAGCGAAGGTAACTCAACCGCTAGACCTCCTCTTTTTAGCGGAACAAATTACTCTTATTGGAAAAATAAGATGAGAATTTGGATCCGTTCTCAAGATGTGAGAATTTGGAAAGTGATTGAGAATGGAAATCACATTCCAACAAAGACAACAAGTGCTAAAGAAGGAGAAGTCTCCGTCTCAAAGCAAGTACCGAAAGGAGAAGATGAATATAGTGACGATGATTGGAAGAAAGTGGCAATGAATGATAAAGCCATCAACTTCATTCATTGTGCACTTAACGAGCATGATTATATGAAGATCTCTACATGTGAAACCGCTAAAGAATTTGGGATAAACTCCAAATCACTTACGAAGGAACCGACCACGTTAAAGAATCAAAGGTATTTATGTTGGTTCATGAATGGGAAAATTTTAAAATAAAGATGAAGAGAGCATTGAAGAAGCTCTTGAAAGACTCTCAAAGATCTTCAACAATCTAAGCATGCTTGGCACAAAATACAATGATAAACAAATTGTGACCAAGGTGCTTACAAGCCTTACACCAAAATGGAACTCCAAAGTGAACGCCATTGTGGAAGGAAGGCTCTATGATCAACTTACATTTGATCAACTACGAGGTAATCTTCTCACCTATGAAATGACTATGCTAAATAGACAAAAAGGTGAAGAAAGCAAGAAGAAAAGTCTCGCCCTTAAAACAACATCACTGCAAGAAGAGAGTGATGATAATGAAGAAGAAGGAGATGAAGAATTTGCACTCTTATTAAAAAGATTCAATAAGTTTGCAATGAAGAAAAACTTCAAGAGCAAAACAAAGGTACCAAAATGCTATGAGTGTGGAGAAGTTGGACACATCAAACCCAATTGTCCAAAACTTCAAAAGGAGGACAAAAACAAGAAATTTAAGAAGAAGGAGAAAGCATACATATCATGGGAGAACGAGGATGAATCCGACTCCGATAACGACGAGGTTGCAAATCTTTGCTTAATGGCAAGCGAAGAAAAGGTTAGTGATGACAACTTCACTTCTTTTAATTTACAAGATGAATATGATGCCTTACTTGAGGTGTACACAAAACTTACCCAAGATTATTCTCTCCTAAAGAAAAAGAATATAGAACTTTTAAAACAAAATGAGATGTTGAAAAACGAGAATATCAATCTTGGAAAGGATAAGTGTAGCACAAGTAGTGATCCATACAAATCTTGTAAAATGCATGAAAATGAAATTATAAATCTTAAGAACACTTTAGCTAAGTTCAATGAATCTTCAAAGAACTTAGATAAAATGTTGAAAAACCAAAAGCATGTTCATAATAAGGAAGGTTTAGGTTTTGAAAAAGGAAAATTTAAAAATGCTAAAACTCCTATTAGGCAACCGCAAGCCCAAAAGGCAAGCATGACTAAAAGGAATGAAGCCTTTAAACATCCTCCTCAACATGCTTCATTTAGAAATTATAATCACAATGCATATAGATCAAAATATGTTGCATTGAGGAAACAACCTAGGCAACCATTTAGAAACATGCATAGGATGCATAATCCAAATGTCATATGTCATTATTGTAATAAAGTAGGTCATATAGCACCCGTATGCTTTACTAGAATTAAACATATAAACTTTCGGAGTCAAGATACGAGATGGGCACCTTATGGGCATTATGCTCATACTAACCATCAAGGACCCAAATTCACTTGGGTACCTAAATCCCAATTTTAATTATTTTGTAGGAACGTGTTGGAGCTAAGGATACAAATTGGTATGTTGATAGTGGATGCTCCAAACACATGACCGGCGATGAATCAAAGTTCACCGCAATAGAGCCTACAAACGGAGGAAACGTGATCTATGGAGACAACAACACCGGCAAAGTAATCGGCATTGGAAAAGTTGGTAAAAATCCTTCTACCTCCATAGATAATGTTATACTTGTCAAAGGTCTCAAACATAATCTCATTAGTGTTAGCCAACTTTGTGACAAAGGAAACTTAGTCACCTTTGATTCAAAATGTTGTTTGATAAAAAGGCAAGACACTAATGAAATTGTGCTAATTGGGCACCGTGTTGACAATGTATACATGATTAATCTAAATGAAGTTTACTCAAATGATGTGAAATGCCTTGTTAGTAAAAATAATGAAACTTGGCTATGGCATCGTAGAGTAGCTCATGCTAACATGGACCATCTTAACAAGTTGGTCTCTAAAGAGTTAGTAATTGGCTTACCAAAGCTACGTTTTGAAAAAGACGTCCTTTGCGACGCATGTCAAAAGGGAAAACAAGTAAAGGCCTCTTTTAAATCCAAAAACATTGTTTCAACAACAAGGCCATTACAACTTTTGCACATGGATTTATTTGGTCCTTCTAGGACTATGAGCTTTGGTGGCAATTACTATGCTTTAGTTATTGTTGATGATTACTCTCGATTTACATGGACCTTGTTCCTAGCAAACAAGAGTGATGCATTTCGAGCATTCAAAAGATTAGCCAAAGTTATTCAAAATGAAAAGAATTTGCATATATCATCTATTAGAAGTGATCATGGTGGAGAATTTGAAAACAATCTTTTTGAAACTTTTTGTGAAGAAAATGGCATTGAGCATAATTTTTCCTCTCCTAGAACACCACAACAAAATGGTGTGGTTGAAAGGAAAAATCGTCATTTAGAAGAAATGGTGAGAACTATGCTCAATGAGGCTAATATTCCTAAGTACTTTTGGGCGGATGCGGTTAGTACCGCATGTTATGTTATGAATAGGATTATCATTCGACCTATTCTTAAGAAAACACCGTACGAATTGTACAAAGGAAGAAAGCCAAATATTTCCCACCTTCACGTCTTTGGTTGTAAATGCTTTATTCTAAATAATGGAAAAGATAACTTAGGCAAATTTGATGCTAAGGCTGATGAAGGAATCTTCTTAGGCTACTCTTTAACTAGCAAAGCTTTTAGAGTATATAATAAACGCATCATGACTATGGAAGAAAGTATTCATGTCGCTTTTGATGAAACTAACCGTTGTTGTGCTAGAAAAGATTTTGATGAAAATGTAGAAAACTTTGATTCACTAAATTTGAATGGTGAAGACAAAGAAAAAGATTTAAATGAAGCCTCTACAAGCTCAACAAAGGATAGCGTTCAAGTTGAAGAAATTGAACCATCACAAGTACAAATAAATGCACTTCCAAAGGATTGGCGTACTTCAAAGGATCATCCTCTAGACAGCGTCATTGGTGATGTTTCGAAAGGGGTAACAACTCGATCCACTTTTAGAAATTTATTTGCATATAGTGCTTTTGTTTCTCAAATTGAACCATCTACCATTGAGTCCGCAATTAATGATGAACATTGGGCTATGGCAATGCAAGAGGAGCTTAACCAATTCAAACGAAATGACGTTTGGGAATTGGTGCCTAAACCAAGTAATCAAACAATTGTAGGAACAAAATGGGTTTTTAGAAATAAACTCGATGAAAATGGTACAATTGTTAGAAACAAAGCTAGATTAGTAGCTAAAGGTTATAATCAAGAGGAAGGCATTGATTATGACGAAACTTATGCTCCCGTAGCTAGATTAGAAGCAATTAGGATGCTACTTGCTTTTGCATCCTCTTATAACTTCAAACTTTATCAAATGGATGTTAAGAGTGCCTTTCTTAATGGTTTCATTAAAGAAGAAGTATATGTTGAACAACCTCCCGGTTTTGAGGATTATGAAAATCCTAATCATGTTTTTAAACTCAAGAAAGCTCTTTATGGTCTTAAACAAGCTCCAAGAGCTTGGTATGAACGTTTGAGCAAATTTTTAATAGAAAAGGATTTTAGAAGAGGGAAGGTTGATACAACTTTATTTATCTTGATTGAAAACAAAAATATCCTTTTGGTACAAGTTTATGTCGATGACATAATATTTGGTTCAACTAACGAATCACTTTGCAAGTTTTTCTCAAACCTCATGCAAAGTGAATTTGAAATGTCTATGATGGGCGAACTCAACTTCTTCCTTGGTCTGCAAATCAAACAAGGAAAAGAAGGAACTTTCGTTAGCCAAACCAAATATTGCAAGGAACTGCTCAAAAGATTTGGAATGGACAATGCTAAGGCAATGGACACACCAATGAGCACTACTTGCTACCTTGACAAAGATGAACAAGGTAAAAGCATAGATGTAAAGAAGTATAGAGGCATGATAGGATCATTACTTTATCTAACGGCAAGTAGGCCACATATCATGTTTAGTGTATGCATGTGTGCGAGATACCAAGCTAATCCTAAGAAATCTCACTTAAGTGCGGTAAAAAGGATTATGAAGTATCTCATAGGAACATTAAATGTTGGATTGTGGTATCCGAAAGGATCCACTTGTGATTTGATTGGTTATTCCGATTCCGTTTTTGCCGGTTGCAAATTGGATAGGAAAAGCACTAGCGGCACTTGTCACTTGCTAGGAAACTCTCTTGTTTCATGGCATAGTAAGAAACAAGTAAGTGTAGCCTTGTCTACCGCCGAAGCCGAGTATGTAGCCGCCGGTAGTTGTTGCGCCCAAATTTTATGGATGAAACAACAACTTATGGACTATGGACTCATGCTTGATCACATTCCTATCAAATGTGATAATACTAGTGCAATAAATTTAACCAAGAATCCGGTTCAACATTCAAGAACCAAGCATATTGAGATTAGACATCACTTCATAAGAGACCATGTTGAAAAGGGTGATGTGGTTATTGAATTTGTCGAAACTAGTAAACAACTAGCGGACATCTTCACTAAACCTTTATGTAAAGAAAGTTTTTTTAACATCCGAAATGAACTTGGTATCTTGGATTCTAATCTAATATGATTTGTTTGAATTCATTGTATTCATATTGCTATTTTTTGTATCTATTACTAACTTAAGCATTGGAGATATCCAATTAGCCATTGTTTTGTAGGTTTATGAGTTGATGAATGAGTGATTAATCTTGAGGTAGATTGAAGAATTTGAAGATTATAAATAATGGAGGATCAACAAATTGAAGTTTATCATAGTTTAAGTGAGTATATACATGATGAAACTCAAAGGATTGAAGAAAGAACCACCAAAGGATGAAAATTTGGTGATTTTGGGCAAAATGATGTATGTTGCATCGATGCAACCAAGCTCTGCATCGATGCAAAGCACACGACGTGCTATGTGCATCGATGCAAAGCCTATTGCATCGATGCAAACTCGACCAAATTGCACAAAAACACGTGAATTTGGCATTTTTGAGCAACAAAACCCCACTTTTTCATCATCTTCAACCTCACAACTCATATCCCCAAATTCAAACCTCCATAACCTCCAAAACAAGCTCACATATAGCTTCATACAACTCACAAAACTTTGATACCCACTACAAACAAACTACATATTTGAAGTCTCCACATTCTCCTCTACAAAACCCATAAAACAAAATCATCCACAATGCCTAGAATCAAGAGAACCATGAAGAAGTCAAAAGGCTCTTCAAGTGTGGTTCCACCTCCAAATAATCATCCTTTGGCAAGGTACTTTGCTTCTAATGAAGATCTTCAATTCTATGAGGCAAGGCTCGCCGGAAGAAAGGAAATTCCTCCGAGGTATTTGGATCCGACCCTTCTTGTCATTCATAAGTTTGATACTCTTAAGGCTATTCTAGTTCAACAAGGCCTCATGGATTTTGTTCAAATTAAGAGTAAATATTATCCGGATTTAGTTGCCATAGCCTATAGTACACTCATGATTGAGATTGATGAGGAAGATGAATCAAATTTCACATTATTCTTCAAGATAGGAAGAAAGGATTATAGGCTAGATGGTGATGAGTTAGCCACCATTTGGGAGTTGCCAAATCAAGGTGACTTGTTTCAAGGTGGTAAAACCCCAATTGATGAATGGGGTTATTCAAAGGAAAATGTCATGCATTTGTTCAACCTTGTACAAGGAGCTCACTCCAAAATTAGTTGCAATTCAATGAGTGCGGAACATAGAACTTTGTTATATCTAGTCACCTATGTATTGCAACCTAGAATATCCGGGCATGCGAATGTAAATGATGAAGATTTGATTGTCATGTGGGCTATGATAAATGGGATTAAGATTAATTGGCCATACTTTATAGTACAACATATGATTAGGCTCAAGATGAAGGATAGGAATGGTGGATTAGGATTCCTTTGCCTATGGTCTAAAGTCTTTGATTATGTTGGTATTGATGTATCAAATGAGATTGCCAAGGAAGTACCACCCCAATCTTGTATCAACACTCATCTTCTCAATAAAATGGGAAGAAGAAATGTTGATGAGCAAGATCTTCAAGAGCAAGATCCTCCACAAGCACCTCAAGCTCAAGAACCATCCTCCTTGGTTGATGTAATGAGAGAATTACAATCCATCAACCAAAACATCCAAAGGATTGAAGTAGAGCATGGTAGGCAACTTGAAACACTTAATCGTCGTGTGTCTCGTGTAGATCATCGCACGGGTCGCTTGGATCGTCGTATTGATGACTTATATGAGCATTTCGGCATCCACCTACCATATGAAGAGGATACTGATGATGATGAAGACCAAGATTGATTGTCTCCTCTTCATCAAGTCACTTTTTATTGCTTTATGCTTATTTGATTATATGAATTGTTAAACTAACTCCTAGTAAGTTAAGGATTTCTATTATGGTTTAAATACTTTGATATTTCCTTCCTAATTTTGTTTAATGATTAATGCTTGTATGCTTATTTGGTGAATAACTCAAAATAGGCTTGGTACCCCTATTTTAAGTTAATATGCATGCCTTGATATATTTCACTTCTTTAGGGGGAATTATACATGCTTATTATATATAAAAAGAGGAAATCAAATTCTTTTTGACAGGGGGAATATCTCATCCTTGAGATTAATAAAGAAATTGAACTTATAAAAATTCATTGTTTTATGCATGCTTCTATGACACATTTCAAACTCCCTTCTTTTTGATAATGTCAAAAGGGGGAAGAAAAGTTTGAGGATATTTAAAGTTTTGAACTTTTGAAAAAGAAAAAGTTTGAGGATATTTAAAGTTTTTGAACTTTTGAAAAAGAAGAAGTTTGAGGATTTGAAAAGAAGAAATAAGTTTGCGAAACAATGATTTCAAAAAGACTTCCGCTAAGCAAAAACTTTGATATCTAAATCGTTTTCTTTGATAAACGCCCTTTAAGGGAACAAATGCACATATTTAGGGGGAACTCCTGCAAAATTTTTTTTTGTGAAGTCTTCTCCAAAGCTTTCTATAAAACAAAGTGCATTATTTTTGCTTTCAAAATCATTTATAAATACATATCCTCAAAATTGGTTTGTCATTATCAAAAAGGGGAAAATTGTAAATCATGTTGCTTGTATGTGAAGTTTGTATTCATAGGTTTTGATGAATGACAAACCAACAAACGACATGAAAGACAAACCAACAAACAACTTGAATGAACAAGCATGATTGAAAGATCAACCAACATTCAACGTTGAGGAATGAAGAGTTGAAAGCAACACAACAACAACAAGAAACTCAAGTCCACAACATTTGAAGACAAGTATAGTGTCTTAGGACTTAGGTAACTTCTTGTTAAGAACCAATTGCTAAACCTCTCAACACACACTCACAAAATGTTTTGATTATCATATCATATGCACATCTTGCAATTCGATGCTAGCCAAATGGTTTAAAACTTGTCTTTCAAAGGTACAAAAGCATAGGAATTGACTCCAACAAGTTTGAGATCAATCCTAAGCATTTTGAAGTGATTTTAAGCCATTCTTTAAGGTTTGCATCGATGCACACTCATCTTGCATCGATGCAAAGCATGCAACGACTTGTTGCATCGATGCAAAGATGTTTGCATCGATGCAACCTAGCTGAAAATTCAAATTTCAGCGTCAAAGACACATTTGCATCGATGCAAAGTGTTATGCATCGATGCAAATAATTCAAAAACATAAAAAACGGCTAGTTTTGACATAAAGGCTTCATCCCATTAATTCCCCAACGTTTCTAAGGTTTGGGGAATCTATAAATAGATGGATTGAAGCCTTATTTCACTGACTTGAATTTTTGAAAACTATCTTGTTCATATTCTTTTATTCTACACTTTTTTAAGGTGTTATAATACACAATTTGAGAGAGAAATATCAATTGGTTCAATAGTGCTAAACTTGTAATCATACACTCTTCTAGAGAGTACTCATTTCATCTCAACAATTCCTTGAGAATTGTTTTCTTATACACTTTGTAAATTGGAGTGTGATCTCCAAGGTTGAGTCAAGAGTTATAAACACTATAGTCGGTGAGGATACCAAAGAGGTATACTAAGTACTCAAGGAAAATCTTAGAGAAGGTATCTCTAAGTGGAGTGGGTTAGTATACGAGTGGTGATCATATACAGTGAGGTGTTAGAAACTAAGGACTCGGATTGTAAAAGGTTTTGCGCGAGCACCTTGAAGCTTGGCAATAGTGGAACTTCTCAATTGCGATTGAGAAAGAAAGTGGACGTAGGACAAGGATTGTGCCGAACCACTCTAAATAGCGTTTGCATCTCTCCAAACTCATCTCTTCAATATTATTGTCTTTTACCTTTGAGCAAATAAATTGTGATCGAAAAGTAGCTTCGTAAGTACTTAAGGAGTGGCTTAAGTCCGATTGGTGAAAAGCTTGATCAATTTATTTGAGTTAGTGTCTATTGGAAAGTAAAAGCTCCTTATAAATGCTTAGCAATTGAGTTAAGCTCTTGGAAAAATACTAGTACAATAACACTTTTTGTATATTGTCTTTAACTTTCGTAAAAAGATTAATTGTTGTTGCAATACTCAATTCACCCCCCCTCTTGAGTAATTGTGCATAGGTTCTACATAATTTGCAGCCCAAGGAAGAAATTAAGTTCACCCATCATACTCATGTCAAATTCACTTGTCATGAGTTTTCCAAATTCAGAACAAAGGGATTCATTTGCTGATCCAAAAATAATGTCATCAACATATATTTAGACTAGAATAAAAGAATCATTAGAGTTCTTGATGAATAGAGTCGTGTCAGTGGTGCCTCTTTGAAAACCATTTTTCAAAAGAAAAGAGCTAAGTCTCTCATACCAAGCTCTAGGAGCTTGTCTTAAACCATAGAGAGCTTTAGATAATTTGAAAACATGATTAGAATGTTCTTTATTTTCAAAACCAGGAGGCTGCTCCACATACACTTCTCTATCTATCACACCATTCGAAAATGCACATTTCACATCCATTTGATATAATTTAAAACCACAAAATGCAGCATAAGCTAAGAGAAGCCTTATGGCTTCCATTCGGGCAACAGGGGCGAAGGATTCATCAAAGTCTATTCCTTCTTCTTGGTCATATCCTTGAGCCACTAGCCTTGCCTTGTTTCTTGCAATGCTACCATCTTCTCCCAACTTGTTCCGAAATATCCACTTGGTGTCAGTCATTTTCTTTCCACTTGGACTTGGAACCAAAGTCCATACTTGGTTCTTTTTAAACTCAAGAAGCTCATCCTCCATAGCTTTAACCCAAGAAGGGTCACTAAGTGCTTCCTTGACGTTTTGAGGCTCTATTTGTGATAAAAGGGCAATGTTAGATCCTTCATTGGCCTTTCTAGTGGAAGACCTTGTTTGCACTCCATGAGAGACGTTCCCAATGACAAATTCCTCAGGATAATTCTTCAAGAATCTCCACTCACGAGGTCTGGTGGACTTAGAGGCAGATTCAGTCACCAAGGGATTCTGGGCACTGCTGGCCGCAGGATTTCCTTCAGATTCATGAGACAAAATGGAATTGTCTCTTGAATTTTCAGCATTTTCAGTTTCTGGTTCAGTTTGTCCAGAATTTTCTTTTCCATGATTTTGAGCGGTTTCATCCTCCTTTTGAGCTTGATTTCCTGCATCACAATCTTCCAAAATGCTTTGCACCAAGTTATTATCACAAAATGTAACATGTATGGACTCCTCAATAATTCTAGCATCTTGATGATAAATCCTATATACTTTACTAGTTGTGGAATATCCTACAAACAAACACTCATAAGCCTTTGGATCAAATTTACCCAAATTTTCTTTGTTATTTAAAACAAAACATTTGCATCCAAAGATGTGCAAGTAATCTAAGTTTGGTGGGTAGCCTTTCCAAAGTTCATAAGGGGTTTTCTTCAAAAATTTTCTTATGATTGTTCTATTCAAAATGTGGCAAGCCGTATTGACCGCTTCAGCCCAAAGGAATTTTGGAACATTACTCTCACAAAACATAGCTCTTGTCATCTCTTGTATGCTTCTATTTCTTCTTTCCACAACACCATTTTGTTGTGGCGTTCTTGGACAAGAGAAGTTGTGAGATATTCCAAATTCCTCACAAAAGGATTCAAACAAATTCTTTTCAAATTCAGTTCTATGATCGCTTCTTATAGAAGATATTTTTAAATCCTTTTCATTTTGAAGTTTCTTGCAAAAAGGTTCAAAGGCTGAAAAAGCTTCATTTTTGTGTGCAAGAAATAAAACCCAACCAAACCTAGTATAGTCATCCACAATTACTAAACCATAATGTTTACCACCTAGGCTTTGAGTTCTTGTTGGACCAAATAAATCAATGTGTAGCAACTCAAGTGGTCTTTTAGTAGATATGTCTTCCTTTGGTTTAAAAGAACTTTTTGTTTGTTTTCCCATTTGGCAAGCATCACAAGTGATGTCTTTGTCAAACTTTATCAAAGGGAGACCTCTTACTAATTCTTTCTTTACAAGTTTGTTTATTTGAAACATACTTGCATGGCCCAATCTCTTGTGCCATAACCACTTTTCAGATTCTTTAGAGTGAAGACAAGCTACATTTTGATCCTTTAGTTCATCAAGAGTAAGTCCATACATATTATTGAAACGCTTGGCAACAAACATCACTTCATTTGTCTTTTCATTGACAACACAGCATTCAAGCCTTTTGAAAACAACTAAATATCCTAAATCACACAGCTGACTTATACTCAAAAGATTGTGCTTTAAACCACATACCAAAAGCACATCATCAATGAAAGTAGATTGCTCATTACCTACTTTTCCAACAGCAATGATTTTACCTTTACCATCATCTCCAAATGTCACAAAACCTCCATCATACTTATTTAGTTTGATGAAGTAGGTTGATCTTCCAGTCATGTGCCTTGAACATCCACTATCCATGTACCACATGTCCTTTTTGTTCTTGGATGCTAGGCAAATATGCATGATGAGTTTCAAGTAGCCTTAGGTATCCAAATTAATTTGGATCCTTTGAAGTTAATCCATCTTGGTTGCCCAAGTGCATTGAAATCACAAAGAATATTGTAAACTTTGTTTCCAACAACTCTTTTTTTAATGAAGCATTGTGCATATGAGTGACCAAATTTCTTGCAATTAATACAATGATTTTCTGGTGTGTGTTGCTGAAACTGAGGTGAGTTATATTTCTTGAAATGATTAAAGTGTTGAAATTTTCTGGTTTTTGGAGGAGATGCATTTCTTTTAACAAACTGATTTTTATTAAAGTTATTCCTCTTTGCAAAAACATTTTCACCAGAATTTTTTTGAACATTTTTACTTTTCAAAAATGAGGTTTTGTTGTAAAAAAATGATTTCTTGAAAGTAGCCTCATTTTTCGAAATGTAACCCTTACCTGGCCGGTTTGAACTCGGACCAGTTCTTGGTGAAAGCTCAGTTTCACTTGTGTTTGCTTCATCAAATTTTTATTCACAAGTTGAAACATATCTGATACCTGATTTGCTTGGTATGGATTTGGTATTTGATGAAAAAGCCACAAATTTTATAGAGGAAGTATTAGAAACTGCATCTTCCTTGGCTATGTAGCCTAAACCAGATTTTTCAAACAATGGTTTTTGACTTGCAAGTAATTTGTCCAAGTTTTTGGAACCTTGAGCAAATTTTGCTAAGTCACCATTCAGCCTTTTAATCTTATCATTTAATCTTTCATTTACAGCAATTAACTCATGAGAAGGATCCACAATGTGTTTTCCTTTTAATTTTTCAAGTTCAGATTTTAGAAATCTGTTTTCTTCAATGATGTCCAATGCACATTCAGTTTCCTTCACTTTTTATTTTAAAAAATTATTTTCAGCTCTTAACACATCTCTTTCAGATCTGCATTCATTGTATTTATCAAGCAGTTTTGATGTGTTTAAAGTGAGATCATCAATAATAGCATGCAAGTCCTCAATGGTCAAATCATAATAGTTTACCTCATTAAGATTGTTGTTTCCAGCCATGAAGCAGTCTTTGTCATCTCCTTCAGATTCTTCTTCTTCATTTGAGTCATTCTCAAGATCATCCCAAGCTGCCATGAGTACTCTCTTCCTTTCCTTCTTCCCTTTGTCATCCTTTTTGAGCTTTGGACAATTTAGCTTGAAGTGTCCAGTGATGAGCGGATAATTTATACGCTTTTTGGCATTGTTTTTATATAGTTTTAGTAAGTTTGAGCTACTTTTAGGGATGTTTTCATTAGTTTTTATGTTAAATTCACATTTCTGGACTTTACTATGAGTTTGTGTGTTTTTCTGTGATTTCAGGTAAATTCTGGCTGAAATTGAGGGACTTGAGCAAAACTCTGAAGAAGGCTGACAAAAGGACTGCTGATGCTGTTGGAATCTGACCTCCCTGCACTCGAAATGGATTTTCTGGAGCTACAGAACTCCACTTGGCGCGCTCTCAACGGCGTTGGAAAGTAGACATCCAGAGCTTTCCAGCAATATATAATAGTCCATACTTTATTCGAATAATGACGACGTAACTTGGCGTTGAACGCCAAGTTCATGCTGCTGTCTGGAGTTAAACGCCAGAAAAACGTCATGATCCGGAGTTGAACGCCCAAAACACGTCATAACTCGGAGTTCAACTCCAAGAGAAGCCTCAGCTCGTGGATTAATCAAGCTCAGCCCAAACATACACCAAGTGGGCCCCGGAAGTGAATTTATACATCAATTACTTACTCATGTAAACCCTAGGAGCTAGTTTATTATAAATAGAACATTTATCTATTGTATTAGACATCTTTTGACAGTTTAATCTCTTGACTATTCGGTCACTTGATCATGGAGAGGGCTGGCCATTCGGCCATGCCTGAACCTCTCTTACTTATGTATTTTCAACGGTGGAGTTTCTGCACATCATAGATTAAGGGTGTGGAGCTCTGCTGTACCTCAAGTATTAATGCAATTCCATTGTCTTTTATTCAAATCTCTCTTATTCTTATTCCAAGATATTCATTCGCACCCAAGAACATGATGAGTGTAATGATGAAAGTGACGATCATTATCATTCTCACTTATGAACGCACGTGTTTGACAACCACTTCCGTTCTACATGCAACAGAGCTTGAATGTGTATCTCTTAGATTCTCCAACAGAATCTTCGTGGTATAAGCTAGATAGATGGCGGCATTTATGAGGATCCGGAAAGTCTCACCTTGTCTGTGGTATTCCGAGTAGGATTCCGGTAATGAATGACTGTGACGTGCTTCAAACTTGCAAGTGCTGGGCGTTAGTGACAGACGCAAAAGAATCAAGGGATTCTATTCCAGTAGGAGCGGGAACCAACCAGTGATTAGCCGTGCTGTGACAGAGTGCGTGAGCGTAGTTTTCACTGCGAGGATGGGATGTAGCCATCAACCATGGGTGATGCCTCCAGACGATTAGCCGTGCGAGTGACAGCCGCATAGGATCATTTTCCCGAGAGGATTGAAAGTAGCCACCGCTGATGGTGAACCCCTATACACAGCTTGCCATGGAAAGGAGTAAGAAGGATTGAGTTGAAGCAGGAGAATAGCAGGCGTCCTTGAGCATACAGTATCTCCATTCGCTTATCTGAAATTCCCACCAATGAATCTGCATAAGTATTCTATCCCTTTTATTATTTATTTTCTTATTTCTATTTTCAAAACCCATAAACCAATTTAATCTGCCTAACTGAGATTTACAAGGTGACCATAGCTTGCTTCATACCAACAATCTCTGTGGGATCGACCCTTACTCACGTAAGGTTTATTACTTGGACGACCCAGTACACTTGCTGGTTAGTTGAACGGAGTTGTGTCCACTCGTGCCAATTTCTAAATTCCATAATTTTACAATGAGTACAACTCAAAGAATAGTGATCACAATTTCGTCCACAAAGTTTTTGGCGCCGTTGCCGGGGATTGTTCGAGTATGGACAACTGACGGTTCATCTTGTTGCTCAGATTAGGTAATTTTCTTTTCAAAAACTTTTTCAAAAATTTTTCTTTTCTTTTTCGTTTTTCCAAAAATGTTTTTCGAAAAAAAAAATTTAATAAAAATACCAAAAAAATCATAAAATCATAAAAACCAAAAATATTTTGTGTTTCTTGTTTGAGTCTTGTGTTAATTTTTAAGTTTGGTGTCAACTGCATGCTTTTAAAATTTTTCTTGCATTCTTTTCGAAAATCTCATGCATTCACAGTGTTCTTCATGATCTTCAAGTTGTTCTTGACAAGTCTTCTTGTTTGATCTTGATGATTTCTTGTTTTATGTCTTTTGTTGTTTTTCATGTGCACTTTTGCATTCATATTTTCCATGCATTAAAGATTTTTAAGTTTGGTGTCTTGCATGTTTTCTTTGCATTAAAATTTTTTCAAAATTATGTTCTTGATGTTCATCATGATCTTCAAAGTGTTCTTGGTGTTCATCTTGACATTCATAGCATTCTTGCATGCATTCATTGTTTTGATCTAAAAATTTCATGCATTGAATATTTTTGTTGTTTTTCTCTTTCATAATTAAAAATTCAAAAAAATCAAAAAAATATCTTTTCCTTATTTTCCTCCAAATTTTCGAAATTTTGGGTTGACTTGGTCAAAAATTTTTAAAATTAGTTGTTTCTTACAAGTCAAGTCAAAATTTCAATTTTAAAAATCTTATCCTTTCAAAATCTTTTTCAAAAATCATATCTTTTTCATTTTTTTTATAAATTTCGAAAATTTCAAAAATCTTTTTCAAAATATTTTCAAAATCTTTTTCTTATTTTTATATCAAATTTTCGAAAATTAGCTAACAATTAATATGATTGGTTCAAAAATTTGAAGTTTGTTACTTTCTTGTTAAGAAAGGTTCAATCTTTAAGTTCTAGAATCTTATCTTGTAGTTTCTTGTTAGTTAAGTCAATTTTAAAATTAAATCTTTTTATCTTTTATCTTATCTTTTTCAAAATTTTATCTTTTTCAAAATTTGATTTCAAAATATCTTATCTAACTTCTTATCCTCTTATCGTTTTCAAAATTTGATTTCAAATCTTTTTCAATCAACTAACTAACTTTTTGTTTGTTTCTTATCTTTTTCAAAACCACCTAACTACTTTTCCCTCTCTAATTTTCGAAAATTCTCCCTCTCTTTTTCAAAAATTCTTTTTGTTTTAAATTTTAATTATCTTATCTTAGCTCTAATTTTCGAAAATTACTAACTTCTTTTTCAAAAATTATTTTCGAAATCTTCCTTCTCTTTTCTTCTTCTATTTAATTATTTAATTACTAACACTTCTCTTCACCTCTCTTCATCCAAAAATCCGAATCCCCATCTCCATTCTTCTAACCCCTTTCTTCTTCTACTAACATAAGGGAATCTCTATACAGTGACATAGAGGATTCCTCTTTCTTTTCTTGTTTTCTTCTCTTTCATATGAGCAGGAACAGGGAAAAAGGCACTTTTGTTGAAATTGATCAAGAACATGAAAGGACTCTGAAGAGAAAATTAAGAGAAGCTAAATTACAACAATCCAGAAATAACCTTTCAGAAATTTTCGAACAAGAGAAGGACATGGCAGCCGAAAATAATAATAATAATGCAAGGAGAATGCTTGGTGACTTCACAAAGCCAACGTCCAAGTTTGATGGAAGAAGCATCTCCATTCCTGCCATTGGAACCAATAACTTTGAGCTTAAGCCTCAACTAGTTGCATTAATGCAACAAAACTGCAAGTTTTATGGACTTCCATCTGAAGATCCTTATCAGTTTTTAACTGAGTTCTTACAGATCTGTGAGACTGTAAAGACGAATGGAGTTAATCCTGAAGTCTACAGACTCATGCTTTTCCCTTTTGCTGTGAGAGACAGAGCTAGAATATGGTTGGATTCCCAACCTAAGGATAGCCTGGACTCCTGGGATAAGCTGGTCACTGCCTTCTTGGATAAATTCTTTCCTCCTCAAAAGCTGAGCAAGCTGAGAGTGGATGTTCAAACCTTCAAACAAAAAGATGGTGAATCCCTCTATGAAGCTTGGGAAAGATACAAGCAGCTGACCAAAAGATGTCCATCTGACATGTTTTCAAAATGGACCCTATTAGATATATTCTATTATGGTCTCTCTGAATTTTCGAAAATGTCACTGGACCATTCTGCAGGTGGATCTATTCACCTGAAGAAAACGCCTGAAGAGGCTCAAGAACTCATTGACATGGTTGCAAACAACCAATTCATGTACACCTCTGAGAGGAATTCCGTGAATAATGGAATACCTCAGAAAAAAGAAGTTCTTGAAATTGATGCTCTGAATGCCATATTGGCTCAGAACAAAGTGTTGACTCAACAGGTCAACATGATCTCTCAAAATCTGAATGGGCTGCAACATGCATCCAACAACACTAGAGAGGCAGCTTCTGAAGAAGCTTATGATCCTGAGAACCCTGCCATGGCAGAGGTTAATTATATGGGTGAACCTTATGAAAACACCTATAATCCATCATGTAGAAATCATCCAAATTTCTCCTGGAAGGATCAACAAAAGCCTCAACAAGGCTTTAACAATGGTGGACGCAATAGGCTAAGCAATAGCAAGCCATATCCATCATCTTCTCAGCAACAGACAGAGAATTCTGAACAAAACACTTCTAATTTAGCCAATATTGTCTCTGATCTGTCAAAGGCCACTTTCAGTTTCATGAATGAAACAAGATCCTCCATCAGAAATTTGGAGGCACGAGTGGGCCAGCTGAGTAAGAAAGTCATTGAAACTCCTCCCAGTATTCTCCCAAGCAATACAGAAGAAAATCCAAAAGGAGAGTGCAAGGCCATTGATGTGATCAATGTGGCCGAATGCACAAGGGAGGAGGAGGACGAAAATCCTAGTGAGGAAGACCTCCTGGGACGTCCCTCAAGCAAGAAGGAGTTTTCCATTAAGGATCCAAGGGAATCTGAGGCCCATACAGAGACCATAGAGATTCCATTAAATCTCCTTCTGCCATTCATGAGCTCTGAAGACTATTCTTCCTCTGAAGAGGATGAATATGTGACTGGAGAGCAAGTTGCTCAATATTTAGGAGCTATCATGAAGCTGAATGCCAAGCTGTTTGGTAATGAGACTTGGGAAAGTGAACCTCCCTTGCTCATTAGTGAACTAGATACTTGGATTCAGAAAACTCTACCTCAAAAGAAACAAGATCCTGGCAAGTTCTTAATACCTTGTACCATTGGCACCATGAGCTTTTTCAAAGCTCTATGTGATCTAGGGTCAGGGATAAATCTTATGCCACTCTCTGTAATGGAGAAGTTAGGGATCATTGAGGTACAACCTGCCTTGTTCTCATTGCAATTGGCAGATAAGTCATTGAGACAAGCTTATGGAATAGTAGAGGACGTGCTAGTAAAGGTTGAAGGCCTTTACATCCCTGCTGATTTCATAATCTTAGACACTAGGAAGGAAAAGGATGATTGCATCATCCTTGGAAGACCTTTCCTAGCCACAGCAGGAGCTGTGATAGATGTCAACAGAGGTGAATTAGTCCTTCAATTGAATGGGGACTACCTTGTGTTTAAGGCACATGGCCATCCCTCTGTGACAAAAGAGAGTAAGCATGAAGAACTTCTCTCAGTTCAGAGTCAACAAGAACCCACACAGTCAAACTCTAAGTTTGGTGTTGTGAGGCCACAACCAAACTCTAAGTTTGGTGTTAAGACCCCATATCCAAACTCTAAGTTTGGTGTTGGGACTACACTAACATTGACCTGATCACCTTGTGGCTCCATGAGAGCCACTGTCAAGCTATTGACATTAAAGAAGCGCTTGTTGGGAGGCAACCCAAGTTTATTTATCTAATTTTTATTATATTGTTATTTTGTGTTTTATTAGGTACATGATCATGAGGAGTCACGAAAAAATCAAAAAAATTAAAAACAGAGTCAAAAACAGAAGAAAAAATTTTTCACCCTGGAGAACGCACGGGCTGGCGTTCAACGCCAGTAAGGTGCATCTGGCCGGCGTTCAACGCCAGAACAGAGCACCATTCTGGCGCTGAACACCAGAAACAAGCAACATCCTGGCGCTGAACGCCAGGAATGTGCCCAGAGAGGAAAAACTGGCGCTGAACGCCAGTAACAAGCATGAAACTGGCGTTCAACGCCAGAAACATGCTTTACATGGGCGTTGAACGCCCAGAACGTGCACCAATGGGCGTTTAAACGCCAGAATGGTGTGCCAAGGCAATTTACATGCCTATTTGGTGCAGGGATGGAATTCCTTGACACCTCAGGACCTGTGGACCCCATAAGATCATCTCAGGATCTGTGGACCTCACAGGATCCCCACCTACCTCGCCCTCTCTCTTTCCATTCATGGTCATTCCTTCTATTTTTCATTCACCACCTACATCTATCCACTCTTCCCCATACACCCCACCTACCTTTACAATTCAACTTCTCTTTCCCACCCAATCCCACCCATATAGCCGAATCCATCTCCCCTCACTCACCTCCATTTTCTTCTTCTTCTTCTTCCTCTCTTCTTTCTTCTCTTGCTCGAGGGCGAGCAATATTTTAAGTTTGGTGTGGTAAAAGCATAGCTTTTTTGCTTTTCCATTACCATTAATGGCACCTAAGGCCAGAGAAACCTCAAAGGGAAGACAAAAGCTTCCACCTCTGAGTCTTGGGAGATGGAAAGACTATAAGCCGTCATAGCTCAGTGGTAGAACATGTGGCTGCAAATCAAGAGATCCCTGAGATACCTCAGGGAATAAGTTATCCTCCACACAAATATTGGAAGCAACTAAGGGAAGAAACACCAAAATTACTAGGAATCATTCAACAGAAGCAAGGAAGAGACATAGAGGAGCTCAAAAAGCACCATTGGACCTTCAAGAAGGCGCCACCCTCACTCAGGTGGATCCATTCCTTGTTCTTTATTTCTTCCTGTTTTCGGTTTTTAATATTGTGTTTATCTATGTTTTGTGTCTCTACTTCATGATCATTAGTATGTAACCATGCCTTAAAGCTATGAATAAAACCCATTAATCCTTCACCTCTCTTAAACGAAAAATGTTTTAATTCAAAAGAACAAGAAGTACATGAATTTCGAATTTATCCTTGAATTTAATTTAATTATATTGATGTGGTGACAATACTTTTTGTTTTCTGAATGAATGCTTGAACAGTGCATATTTTTGATCTTGTTGTTTATGAGTGTTAAAATTGTTGGCTCTTGAAAGAATGATGAACAAAGAGAAATGTTATTGATGATTTGAAAAAAATCATGAAATTGATTCTTGAAGCAAGAGAAAGCAGTAAAAAAAAATGGCGAAAAAAAAATAGAAAGAAAAAGAAGGAGCAGTAGAAAAAGCCAATAGCCCTTAAAACCAGAAGGCAAGGGTAAAAAGGATCCAAGGCTTTGAGCATCAATGGATAGGAGGGCCCAAGGGAATAAAATCCAGGCCTAAGCGGCTAAATCAAGCTGTCCCTAATCATGTGCTTGTGTCATGAAGGTCCAAGTGAAAAGCTTGAGACTAAGTGGTTAAAGTCGTGATCCAAGGCAAAAGAGTGTGCTTAAGAGCTCTGGACACCACTAACTGGGGACTCTAGCAAAGCTGAGTCACAATCTGAAAAGGTTCACCCAGTTATGTGTCTGTGGCATTCATGTATCCGGTGGTAATACTGGAAAACAAAATGCTTAGGGCCACGGCCAAGACTCATAAGTAGCTGTGTTCAAGAATCAACATGCTTAACTAGGAAAGTCAATAACACTATCCGAAATTCTGAGTTCCCAGAGACGCCAATCACTCTGAACTTCAAAGGAAAAAGTGAGATGCCAAAACTATTCAGAAGCAAAAAGCTACAAGTCCCGCTCATCTAATTAAATTAATATTCATTGATATTCTGGAATTTATAGTATATTCTCTTCTTTTATCCTATTTGATTTTCAGTTGCTTGGGGACAAGCAACAATTTAAGTTTGGTGTTGTGATGAGCGGATAATTTATACGCTTTTTGGCATTGTTTTTATATAGTTTTTAGTAAGTTTGAGCTACTTTTAGGGATGTTTTCATTAGTTTTTATGTTAAATTCACATTTCTGGACTTTACTATGAGTTTGTGTGTTTTTCTGTGATTTCAGGTAAATTCTGGCTGAAATTGAGGGACTTGAGCAAAACTCTGAAGAAGGCTGACAAAAGGACTGCTGATGCTGTTGGAATCTGACCTCCCTGCACTCGAAATGGATTTTCTGGAGCTACAGAACTCCACTTGGCGCGCTCTCAACGGCGTTGGAAAGTAGACATCCAGAGCTTTCCAGCAATATATAATAGTCCATACTTTATTCGAAGAATGACGACGTAACTTGGCATTGAACGCCAAGTTCATGCTGCTGTCTGGAGTTAAACGCCAGAAAAACGTCATGATCCGGAGTTGAACGCCCAAAACACGTCATAACTCGGAGTTCAACTCCAAGAGAAGCCTCAGCTCGTGGATTAATCAAGCTCAGCCCAAACATACACCAAGTGGGCCCCGGAAGTGAATTTATACATCAATTACTTACTCATGTAAACCCTAGGAGCTAGTTTATTATAAATAGAACATTTATCTATTGTATTAGACATCTTTTGACAGTTTAATCTCTTGACTATTCGGTCACTTGATCATGGAGAGGGCTGGCCATTCGGCCATGCCTGAACCTCTCTTACTTATGTATTTTCAACGGTGGAGTTTCTGCACATCATAGATTAAGGGTGTGGAGCTCTGCTGTACCTCAAGTATTAATGCAATTCCATTGTCTTTTATTCAAATCTCTCTTATTCTTATTCCAAGATATTCATTCGCACCCAAGAACATGATGAGTGTAATGATGAAAGTGACGATCATTATCATTCTCACTTATGAACGCACGTGTTTGACAACCACTTCCGTTCTACATGCAACAGAGCTTGAATGTGTATCTCTTAGATTCTCCAACAGAATCTTCGTGGTATAAGCTAGATAGATGGCGGCATTTATGAGGATCCGGAAAGTCTCACCTTGTCTGTGGTATTCCGAGTAGGATTCCGGTAATGAATGACTGTGACGTGCTTCAAACTTGCAAGTGCTGGGCGTTAGTGACAGACGCAAAAGAATCAAGGGATTCTATTCCAGTAGGAGCGGGAACCAACCAGTGATTAGCCGTGCTGTGACAGAGTGCGTGAGCGTAGTTTTCACTGCGAGGATGGGATGTAGCCATCAACCATGGGTGATGCCTCCAGACGATTAGCCGTGCGAGTGACAGCCGCATAGGATCATTTTCCCGAGAGGATTGAAAGTAGCCACCGCTGATGGTGAACCCCTATACACAGCTTGCCATGGAAAGGAGTAAGAAGGATTGAGTTGAAGCAGGAGAATAGCAGGCGTCCTTGAGCATACAGTATCTCCATTCGCTTATCTGAAATTCCCACCAATGAATCTGCATAAGTATTCTATCCCTTTTATTATTTATTTTCTTATTTCTATTTTCAAAACCCATAAACCAATTTAATCTGCCTAACTGAGATTTACAAGGTGACCATAGCTTGCTTCATACCAACAATCTCTGTGGGATCGACCCTTACTCACGTAAGGTTTATTACTTGGACGACCCAGTACACTTGCTGGTTAGTTGAACGGAGTTGTGTCCACTCGTGCCAATTTCTAAATTCCATAATTTTACAATGAGTACAACTCAAAGAATAGTGATCACAATTTCGTCCACCATCCAGCCTCCTTGCAGTGATGGCACGTCACTTTGCTTAAGTCGATCTTGTGCTCCTTTGAACTTGAACCTTTGTATTTGCCCTTGTTCTTCATCATTCTTCTAAATCTCCTAGCAAAAAACAAAAGTTCGTCATCTGAAATACCATCACTAGACTCACTCTCTTTCGGTTCTATTTGTGACTTGAGGGCTATTCCCTTTTTCTTTGAGTCTGTGTTTGTGTGTGTGGCTTCATAGGCAAGGAGTTTTCCTCTCAGCTCATCATAGGTTATGGGACTTATGTTGTTACTCTCGGTTAAGACAGTGGCAGGGTTTTTCCATTCTTTTGTGAGGCTTCTAAGGAGTTTTCTCACCAAGGTTTGTTCTGCATAGTTTGTACCCATAGCATCAAGGTTGTTGATTATGATTGAGAATCTCTCAAACGCTTCATCAATGCTTTCTCCATCCTTCATGCTAAACATCTCGTACTCTTTTCGCAGCATATTAATCCTCGTTTCTTTTACTTGTTTGGTGCCTTCGTGTGTAACCTGGAGTTTTTTCCAGATTTCTTTGGCTGTCTTGCATCTAGACACCTTCCGGTACTCTTCAAAGCTGATAGCACAGTGAAGAAGGTTGATTGCTTTAGCATTCAGCTCTATCTTCTTCTTATCATCTACATTCCATTCAGCTTCTTCTTTTGGAGTCACCACTCCATTAGCACTTGTTTTTGTTGGGATCTTTGGACCGCTTACAACGATCTTCCATATGTTGTAGTCAATGGATTGGATGAAGATCCTTATCCTTTCTTTCCAGTAGGAATAGTTCTTCCCATTGAAGAAAGGTGGCCGATTGTTTGACTGGCCTTTAGTGAGGGTGTAAGCAACTGTGGTTGTGCCCAAGTTCTTTGCCATTGGATCTTTGCTCCAAGCGGTTAAGCTTGATTCTTGAGACCTTAGCTCCTGATACCAATTGAAGGTTGTAGTAGGCTTAGAGAAGGGGGGTTAAATCTATGCCTTCCTTTTAAGTTGCTGTTATTACCCTTTTAAAACAGATTTGCAATTCTGATTCTGTTTGAACTCAGCAGCGGAAATTTATGAGACAAATTATTTTTGTCTCATGATTATCAGAAAACAGAACACAGTAGAGAAGAGAAAAGCTAACACCAGCAAGTATCCTGGTTTGGTTGTCTTGTGTTATGCAACCTACATCCAGTCTCCTCCACAACTATGGAAGAATTTCACTATAGTTAACAGTATTACATACACCAATAACACAAGATTGACACAATCCTTTCACACTCAAGTTCTAACCTAACTTGACATTAGCTATGCTAATACCTAACTATTCACTCTTAGTGCTAACCCAACTAAGAAAGGGATACCTTACAGGTACAAGATACAAGACATAGACATACCTAAAGAAATCAGAAAAATAACTCTAGGCTTTTCTCTCAAGTGTATCACTCAGCCTTTTTCCACTCATGGCTTTTACTTGAGCTTTCTCACAATGCCTTTTCTCATAAGAAATTACAGAAAGATATACTTAGAAAAGTACATTACAATCAGTAAAACATGAAGGAGATTGACTTCATCAATAGCCTCTTTTGCTATGTGAAAAACCAGCTTTGCAAACCTCTGATTTAGTTCTTCAGTATTGGCCGAATGCTTCTTTGATAGAAAGCATTATCCAAGTAGAGAAACTTCACAGGGAATACTTCACAGAACACAACTCTCAAACTCTGGTTTTCTCTCCTTGTTTCTGAATGAGCAAGAAGTCTTCTTTTATTCTCCTTGCATGTTGCTGGGATTTTCTTCCAAGGTCAACACCTTGAGCCTTGAGCTTCACCAACCCACATTTTCACTTTTTCTCTTTAATCCTCAGAGTAGAAACTTTGCTTCTGACTTCCTCATCTTGACCGAAAGTCATAAAACAGCACCCATAGAAATCTTCTCATGGTCAACTTGATCTTAGCCATTGAAAAACTACTTGGTCCCCAAGTATCACTTGTGACCGTAGATGTGAAGCAGAATAGGGCAGAGAACAACTTTCCATTGAATGCCATTTTCGGATAGAGCAGAGAGTTGGGAAGAAGAGAAGAAGATCTGATGCATGCAAGATGAGATGGATTACCTTTAACCTAAGCTTGATTTGGTTTGGGTTTTCTGTTTTAGCTTCTGTGCTTCAAGCTTAAACTTTCTCTTTCTTGCTTCTTTGGTTACTAGCTTAGGGAGGAAGCTTTTTCTCTTTCTCTTTCTTACTTTTCTGAAGCCTTGATGTGACTTGATTAGAGAGGAGAGGAACGTTGCTTTTGGTTAAGCAAAAGAGAGGGATTTGCATTTCTAAAACCAGATCGGGCTTGGATTGGTTGTTGGTATGCTTGGCCCAATTTAATTTCTTTGGCTTCTTTCTTTGCTTTTGCTTGGGCTCTTTATTTTGCTTTCAGCCCAATATTCTTGCTGATTTCTTTTGTTTGATGTTGGGCTGCTGCAACTTAATTAAGGCCTGCAACACAATAATAAATAATTAGCAACATATACTCATTAATTAATTTATCAACACTAATTATTTATTTTGCCAAAAATAATGTTTGTCATCACTAATTACTTTAGTTAATTTCTTAACTCAACACTATGTTTTGTAGTTTTTTTTCTCATGAAGTTGGATGTTTAATTTACTCGTATTGAATTTTTTTCCATGGATGAAACTTACAGAAACTATTACTTTGTAACTTTTAGAATACCAAAGCTTTTGGGATGATATTGAAGAAGAGCCAAGGTCTTTGGGTCCTCTTGGTCTCCAACAGGTATTGAATCCGGATTGTTTGCTTATTTTGTGAATGAATATTTATTAATGAAGTGATTAACTAATCAAACTAGACATGAATTGATGTTTTATATAAAAATATTGTCGGTTGAGGTTTTTATTGCAATTCTTGTATAGTTGTATCATCTAATTATAAAGTCTTGCCTTCTGTTCTAAATCAGTGTTATCATTCCGTTTTTTATTGTTCAATTACCACAAATTCTCCATTCATCATCAAGAAGGCACTTGGCCGTTTTGATTGCTCTTATTGTCTCTTTGTTGTTACTGGCTTCTTATTGCTTTTATTAAGTAATTTTTCCTTTTATGTTGTACTTTTGCTTCATTGCTTAAAATATGTGTCTTCGTTATTGATATGATAGCAGTTTGATTCTAGTAAAGTAGTAATACATATTGAATCCCACTAGGGAGCCAATGAGATATCTGTACAATATGTACAATGGGCTGTTCATTTGGCCCAATATGAGTTAAAAATGAAAATCAACTAACCTCTCACCCTAATTTTAAAAATCCCATTCAGTTTTATTTTAAATATAACCATCTAATCCCTTATTCAATTTTTCCTCAATCCTTTTCTTTTTGAGCACCGACGGCAACCCTCCCTACCCAACCCTTGAGACCTCTATTGACCATCCCACCGCAGCGGCACCGAGTGACCTCGCACCTCCATCACCGCCGACCAGACCCCTGCTGCTCACCCTCCAGCGCGCGCCTCCTACGTCGCCGGTCGCAGCCAGTTTGCTCACCCCCCGGCTTTCCATCGCGGGTCTCGCGTGGGCTTCACCGGAGAGCCTCATCCTCACCGCAATTGAACGTCGCAGGAGCCTGGGTCACGGCTTGGCTCAGCGCCAGTACCGAGACTGCTCTGGGTGCCCCCTGCTTCCTGCATCGTTTGTGCTTTGTTAGCTCCTTGAAGCCGTGAAAATCGAACGGGTAGATCTCGTTGTTGCTACGGCGACTAAGCCCATTTTGTGGTCGATGAGTTACTGGAGGTTAGTGGGTTGATTTATTGCTGTGATGATATCTATTTCTCTTGCTACTAGCTGTACATGCATTGAATCTGGTTAAGGTGTTTGATTGTTCATTGTGAAGAACTCTGTTGTTGCAATGTCACTGTGTTGGAACTTGTAGAATAAGTTGTTGTTGTTGTTGTATATGGTTGCAATGCATTTAACCTTAGCGCGAAAAGTTTTGCAAACGTCTGTTTTAAATAGCTTAGTATTTTTTGCACACCGTGTGGGTACCTTTGCATGTAACGACACGTAGTTGACCTTTGTTGTTATTTATTTGACATTATTCCGATGGTTACTTTAGCATGTTCTTAGATGTTTGGTTTCTATTTTAGGGTATGCTCCAATGAATTGAATTGGTCCGAATTTGACTCTGATTGTATAATCAACATTAAATATCATCATCTGTTACAATTCTTTCTTGACAAGGCTAGCTAGTATTCATCATCCGCTCATTTTACAAGAATTTTAAACCATAATATAAGAAATAGACAAATAAAATATAGTTTTATTCAAAAACAAAACTGAAAGTTGATCTGGCCATTGGAACAAGTCAATTAACAGCAAGCTATCTTTTCTAAAATTTGTTTAATATACACCATTTTTCGCAGGATAGCTGCAAGTTTGCTTTGATTTTTATTTCAAGCTTTTGTTTCAGTTTTTCAAAGTTTAAAAGTCACACATTATTATAGTCTTAATTTGTTTTCACATTTATATGTATTATGAGCTTTTGTTTGATGATCTTATTTATAGAGAGGGTATGATTCGATTCCTAAATAGAACAAATACAGCATTAGTTACATATATTGAAAATTTAAGCATTTTTTTAATTAATAAAACAAGGAGGGAAGAGACTTTTACCAAAAATAAATGACATAACATAAAAGTGGTATTCTGCATTTCTTTTAGCATGCATCTAACTATGACTTAGCTTCTTTCTAATTACTAGCAACATATCATGTATATAATAACAAAAGAAGACCTTATGTAGTAGCATATATGTTGTCTGTTTGTGATGTTGGTGGTGGTATTGAATTTTAATTAAGAATGTAATAATTGAATAAAAGTTCTTAATTTGTTAGATGTTTATTATCAACTAAAGTAAATGTTCTTTTTATTATATATACAGATGGTTCGTTTATTCGAAAAGTGGATGTTTATTTTACTTTTAGTATTGATCATTTGTTTGATTTGCTGAATTTTGCATGTACATGCTCCTCTAGTTTCTTTTGTTAAGTGGTTTCGGAATAATGAACTCTAATTAACTCTAATTTTTTTTAATTTCAATATAAATCGCATTATACACTACATACATTGGCTCCTAATATTTCTCTTTATGTATATGTAAAATTTAAATTAATAAAAGTGTTAGTGGTTTTTAAAACATAGAAAAAATGATTAATTAAAAAATTATATAATAGAATAATTAATTTTAAAGGCCGATTAAAAAATAAAATTTTAAAAGATAAATAACATTTTTCGCTTTAAATATATTATAATATTATATTTATATTGATAATGCTACTATTTCTGTAAACATTAAGGCTTTATTCAGCCTTTAAACTTAATTAATTAATTTAATTAATTTTAAAAATTTAAACTCCTATTTTAACGGAAAGTCACTCTTATTCAGATTTAGTTCTAGTTTATTCTTAAAATCTATCGATTTAAAATTATTTTAAATTTCTTATAATTTAAATAGACTAAAATCCACCTTTTAAACTTAATGTAACTATTTGGTTTGGAATTTTCAATAGTCAATTCACTATTCATTATTTGTGCGCAACTATGGAATACGAATACTTTTTTGAGTTGTTATGTCTGCGTGTCAAATATTTTCTGGATACGACACTTATTCGATACTTGTCTAATACACATATTTTTCGTGTTTAATCGTGTTTTAATAAAAAATACAAAATATTTTTTTTAGATACATTTAAGTACACTTAAATATCATCATATGTCAATCGTATCCAATTTTATTCTTAATTTTAAAATAAGTTTAAAAATAATATATATAAAATCATTTATTAATGTAAAAAATTATTTTAAATATTTTATATAATTAAAAATAACTAAAATATATAATTTATATTTTAATTTGAATAAAATATTAAAATATTATCTCCGTATCTTATAAAAAATTAAATAATGTATCTGCATATTCTGTGTCCGTCGTATCTGTTACCTATCCTTGTGTCAGTATCTATGATTCATTGGTGCACAAACTTGGTTCACATAAACACACTAGTTTTGTGTTGCTTTGCTTCTTGGTGCGCACTAAATAATGCTTCTTTGATAATTTTTATATTGTTATTTTATTATTTTATTTCGATATGTATTTAAATTATTGGATGCATTTCTTTTATAATTCTTTCTTATGATGTAAAAGTATTATAGACCATTGATATTTACTTGGATCCGAATAATATCACCTTCTTTTTTCAGTATTCAATTATATTTTAGTTTTATGTACTTGTATTTAAATATTATTTCTTTTTTCTTTCTTAGGTAATTATTTTTGTTGTAGTTTTTTATTATTTTATATATGATCATAACACATCTAAAATCATAACAAAATATTTTTGTTACATATCCAAAATTTTTTTAAATCTGTGTTTATATTTTTTTAACATAAATAATTTTTTAATATATTTAAAATAATAAAATAATATACAATATTTTTAATACACATCTAAATTTTGTTTAAATTCATATTTATATTTTTTTTAAAAATACATAAATTTTTAACACATTTAAAATTATAAAATTACATACTAAATAATTTTTTATCATATTCAAAACTCATTCAAAAATAATTGTATTTATTATTCTTGTTAAATAATTAATTAATTATTGATTGATGAATAAGTCTACTTTTAATATTTAATTTTATAAATTAAGCGTTAAAGTACTTTTTATAAGTCTGACGCACGGATTGAGACTCCGAGAAACTTGAAGCGGCTACCAGAACCCTGGAATTGAAGGTTTTTTTGGTGCTGCCGAGCTAAACTTTGGAGAAGGGTTCCGGACAAGAACACTACTCATTATTCTTGATGACACTTCCACCTATTCAAGCACAGCCACAACAACGTCAAACAAGCACAACGAAATCACTTTTCAAATTTTTTTACATCTTATGGGGGACAATTGAATTGCATCTCTTTATGCAGGAAAATTTGACGTCAATTAACCATACATTGGCATTCCCTTTTTTTCCTATTCGCTTTAGCGGACCTTACTACATCAAATAAACATATTACTCCCAATTATTTAATTTGGAGTCCTCAAATGTTTTCGGCTTTAACTTTCTTTCTTTTTTTTCTTTTTTTTTTTCTAACAATGAGACACCATTGCAAGGAACACGGTTTTTAAGTTACACAATTATTTCTTTCAAAATTAGTTGCTCAAATGATCCACTGTATTCAAAAATAACTTTTGGGAAAAAATTTTGACCGAGCCTAAAGAAACCAAACAACTTCTTCAACACTCATTATGCTTGGGCCAAAACCAAAACCTCTCTTAGCCCGCTACATAACTACGCTAACACCAAAGCTCAGCTAAAACACAATAGCCGGGCCAAAACCAAAACCTTTCATGTAAAATAATGATCCTCCTTTATGGGATACTCATATAACCGGTCCGCAACCACGCAAGACCAATGATTCCACCCACTCGACCAAGACCATTCACATTTTAAAATGTAGAAAAAATGACAAATAGATTCTTTAGACATTTAAATTTTCGAAAATTTAAAAATATATTTAAATTTTTTATTTTCTCTAAATCTAGATACATCGATGTCTTTGTTCACTTGAATATGTAAGATTCAACCGGACAAATCAAACATGGCTTCCATTATATTGGCCAAGTCTTTCAATGACATATTTTGGTCATCTTTCTCTTTCCCATTGTTTAGAAAAAGTGAGCTACCACAGGTTCAAATATAAAAAATTATCATTATTGTCCAAACAATTAGACATCCAATCCGTACTCACAACGACCCAATTACAAGAGCAGAACTCTACCAACTGAGTTATATCTCCTGAGTCAAGTAGAGCATGCATGAAGGAGTCAGTCTTCTATTCTTTTTCTTGGCATTCTTTTCCTTGGCATAGTTGGACTATTCTGGACTTGAACCAGAGACCTCGCCAGTAAAGTAAATTATCATTGTACTGTGCTCTCCAAATGTGCTTGTTCCTCCTTTTTTATTATGGCAAATTTTTGTGAAAAAATTCCGATAACTTCTATTATACTGATCTGACCAATATATGGATATACACGTGAAAAGATTTTTAAAATGAAACAAATTAGACTTAAGAATCGTGTCCAGATTTTGAAAAGATTAGATACTTAAATGTATTTTTAAATTTTCAAAAGTTTAAATATCCATGGATTAAAAAATCAACATCCTATTTGTATTTTTCTCTAAGATGTAACTTTTGAATGGTAAATATGCTTGGCATTTAAAGTGACTTCTATACCTTAAATTTTTCCAAAAATATATATGTACTACATGTCGTGCACATTTAATATAGGTAGTTTGGAGGCTATTTCTTAAATTTATAATGCACCGCATTCAATGCTTGAAGCTTGCATCTCCTTTGAAGACGGTGAGAAGGAAAAATATAGGTAGATAATAATATTGTTGAACAATATGAACAATAAGATTAAAAATGTAAATTAATCTTGGGGGACAAAATTAAAGTGTAGTGTATTTTAGTTTAATTGAACTAATTTTAAGGTTTGTTGTTTATGTTGTTTAAGAAAATCATTAATTATCTAGCATAATCCCTGTGAGAATGCTCAACAGAGAACAATGCACGCTATTGAGGTGAACGACAAGGCTGGTGAGACCAATTTAGACCTTCCAAACCCTTGTGCATGAATCTAATGGTCATTTGAAATTGAATAAATTATCAGTGTTCGGGAAAAAGACATTGCTAAACCTTTCTTGCATATTTCTTAGGATGGCATAGAATCGAAATTTCTTTTATCAAATTGAAGTTGATGACAAGAACTGCATTTTGGAAACATGCTAGGAGTAGAGCTATATTGACAAAATCAATGCATAAAATTTGCGGAAAAGCTCTGCATACAAGCCATTAGGGCTTGTATGCTTTACAAGTTTATTAAACAATAAAATCAAAATACGCGCTGTTCCACGTACGTTGATTACACACGCTATATAACATCCCGCGTATATCTAACTTCCAAATTTAAAATATTTGTTTCTTTCTTCGTTTTCGTTATTTTGAGATTTGGTTGTTCTTCTTCTCGCGCGTCTTCCCTCATTCTTCTCCATCGATCTTTTCCTCTCCTTTTCTCACTGGTATGTTCTTCGTTTACGTTACCTTTTTCTCTCTCTGCAACTCGAGCTTCGTTTTCTCTTTTGATTTGTTGTTTTCTGAAATCAAAGTTTGAACTCGTTTTGAAGATAATGGATCATTCAAGCTCAGATTGTCTGCTGAATCCAGGCGAAGTGGATTATGAATTTGAATCTAACGAAGTTCCTGAGGTTTGATTTACAGTAATTTGTATAGCATTGTGTAGTTTAAAAATTGCTGAACATTGATTAATTACCTGGAATTTATAGCAGACGCTCGGGTGTAGATCAATTCTTCTTTGGGTGTATTTTAGCTAGAAGTGTGGGTGTATATACACTTTACTGGTTTTTTGTTATTTTTAATTGAGTTGTTGTTGTTCAGGTGTATTATATCAGACATGATTGGGTGTGTTTTTAGTTTTTGACATGGTGTATTCTGCAGCCTGTGTATTGACAGTTTATGGCTTTAAAGGTCATTCTGTAGTTGAGTTGTTGGGGTTCGGGTGTATCATATTAGACATGATTGGGTGTATTTGAATCATATCTATGGGTGTATTCACAGTTCTGACACGGTGTATTGTGTAGCCTCTCTCGGTTGTTGATGACGAGCTTGTTCCGAAGGTCGGAATGACCTTTACCACCCTTGAAGATGCCGGAAAATTTTACAGGAACTACGCCAAGGCTGCAGGTTTCTCTACAAGAGTTCGGTGCACAAATAGGAAGGGAAACGAGATTAAGAATCAACTGATTACATGTAGCAGAGAGGGAAAATGGAAATCTAAAATATCTCCAACCGAGAAGACCAATCCGACAGCCAGTTTAAACTGTCCTGCAAGAATTTATATACACACATTGAAGGATGTCGGTGCTTGGATCATTTCAAAGGTTGTGCTGGATCATTCACACCCCTGCTGTCCAAGCAAAGCAGAGATGCTCAAACAGCACAGGGAACTAAGCATGTCCATTCGTCGTACGATAGAGAATAACGATGAGGCCGGTATCAGACCAAGCAAAACCTACCAATCATTTGTTGCGGCTGCCGGGGGTCACCGCGAGTTAAATTTTATCGAAAAGGACGTGAGGAATTACATTACCAGGGAAGTGCGGAATGTTTCCGAACAAGAAGATACAAAGGAATTCGGGAAATATTTCTTAAGAATGAAAGAGAAGAATTCGAATTTCTTTTTTGAGCTCGAACTCGAGGAGGATCAATCTATTAAGGTGGCTTTTTGGGCCGATGCAAGAAGCAGAGCCGCCTTTGAGTATTTCGGAGACGTCATTTCATTCGACACCACCTACAATACAAACAGGTAACAAACTGTCCCTGTTTATGATGCTAAATTAATTTATTTTTATGAATCCGCAGCAGAGGTGTATATTGGCTGTTTCATTGGGTGTATTCTAAGCATTTGTTGGGGTGTACCTAATGATTTTGCATTCTGGACCATGGTAATTTGTTTCAGGTATAATTTGGTCTGTGGTTCTTTTGTCGGGGTGAATCACCACGGTCAGTCAACACTTCTCGGATGCTCTTTGATGAAGAACGAAGAAATTGAATCATTCAAATGGTTATTTCAATGCTGGCTTCATTGCATGGGAGAAAACGCTCCGAAAGGGTTTCTCACCGATCAGTGCGCATCAATGAAAAGGGCTTTAGAGGCCTGTATGCCAACAACAGTTCACCGCTGGTGTATTTGGCACATCATGAAGAAGATTCCAAGCAAATTAAACGGGTACAAGGGACATGCCGATATCGAACAAGAAATGAGCCATGTTGTTTGGAACTCTCATAGCAAAGACTCATTCGATAGGAATTGGAACGATTTTCTGCTGAATTTTGGTCTTGCGGACAACAAGTAGCTTTCAGGTAATGTTTTTTTAAACTCTGCAGCAGAGGTGTAAATTGCACGATCTCTCGGGTGTATTTTACAGTCTGTGTTTAGGTGTATTATGCAGATCTGTACGAAGACCGTCACATATGGGTTCCTATCTATCTGGATCACCACTTCTGGGCAGGGATGAGAAGCACACAAAGGAGCGAGAGCATGCATTCATTATTTAACAAGTACATCACCCGGAACAGCTCGCTTATTCAGTTCGTCAAACAGTACGATAATTGCCTCGGAAGCAGGGAGCAAGCAGAGAGAGAATCAGATGCTGCAGATTTTCATACGATCATACCGTGTGCAACCAAATCCTCCATTGAAGCTCAGTTTCAAGATGCGTACACTCACGCAAAGTTTAGGGAAGTCCAAGCGCAATTCAGAGGAAAGGCGAATTGCATCACCAGATTAAAGAATTTCGCTCTAGGCTATTCAGTATACGAAGTCGGAGAACAACTTTCCAGCTCAATATTCAACAAGTTCGCGGTTACCTATGACTCAGTTGCAGCCGAGGTAAAATGCCAATGCTTATTATTCGAGTCGAGAGGGATACTGTGCCGTCACGCACTAAGCGTGTTAAGCTTCGAACAAGTTAGCCAAGTGTCCCCTAGATATATACTGGAACGATGGAGCAAGAAGGTAAAGAGGCGACACACACACATCAAGAGCAGCCACGACGAGCCACTAATGGAGCCAAGAAGCAAGAGGTTCGACCAATTGGTTTTTCGTTCGCAAAATATTTGCGAATTTGCCTCCGAATCGGAGGAGCTGACTGCAATTCTGCACCGTGCGTACAATAACGTCATGGCCGAGATGGAAGCATTAAAAGCCAAAAGGAAGGGGACATCTTCTTTATCCCATGAAGACGCCAACTTGGAATCGTTAACGAGCTTCAAAGCCTGCCAAGGATTCGAACAAGAGGACGTCCAAAAAACAGGCTAGGTTCAAAGCTGGAGAAACAGATTGCAAATGCCACAAAGAAGAAGAAGACTAAAGTTTTAAGCGAGGTAAAAGTAATGTTCTTTAAATTTGTGGCGATTGAGTTTATTTTTCTCGTTAATAGTTTAGCTAATGCGTGAGTGTTATATTCAGATAAACCTGTTTGATGCTGCATCAGCGGCGCATTCAAGTTGCAGCCAATATCAAGGACACGTTATAAATTATCAGTTCAGGGTACCAGCAGCAGGGGATAACTCTTTGGGTGTATAGTTATATAGAATATGGGTGTAAAAGCACTGTTCTTTTTGGGTGTATTTTTATAATTCATAATTAATATATAGACACATATATAGATACATATAGAACAAAAGCTGTAAAAATTCACAGGTTATGGGTGTATATTTCATTTGATGTTTTTCTTCATATTTTAGTACATGTAATTCATTCATTTTGAATACAGCACAGACAGTTGGGTGTATATTTTATTCAATCTTGGGTGTATTATTAGACTTGCGTTGGGTGTAACAGTTATATAGATACATATAGAACAAAAGCTGTAAAAATTCGCAGGTTATGGGCGTATATTTCATTTGATGTTTTTCTTCATATTTTAGTACATGTAATTCATACATTTTGAATACAGCACAGACAGTTGGGTGTATATTTTATTCAATCTCGGGTGTATTATTAGACTTGCGTTGGGTGTAACAGTTTATAATTTACGTTTATATATGCCTTGATTTTTTGATTCATATTTTACCACCTGTAATACAACTTTTAAATACATCACAGGCAGTTTACCAGCACAGATAGTTTAACTATCGGAAAAAATATACATGGAATAGAAGTTGTTGATAAATGACAAATATTTACATCATTTGTTCAATTTACAAAATACCCAGCAGTTGGATTACCCAGTTTCTATATCAGCAGAATTAATTTGACAAAACGGACTCAATAATACAGAGGATGGCTTCGACAGCCTTATAGCACTACTCTCTCTAATTGCCCGATCTCTCTGTTTATTCATCTCACTGAATAGTATCCGGGAAGCATACTCCACTCTATAGTGGTCCACCTCCTCCTACAATTAAAAAGTATGTTATGCTTAAACAGAAATATTAATTCAGTAAAGTAATACAGAGTTATATAGTTCTAAAGACAGTTACCTGTGGCCAATTATCCCATTCATACTTCCCCTTTTTAATGTTTTCCGGCTCAATTAACTCAAGCCACTTCATTACGTAGATAGCACAGTCATAGCTGAAAACGAAGAAAATAAATTACAAATCTCATTTAGGAAAGTTTAATGTTCAGAGTCACAAATTTATACCTTATTTTTTGGCCTGATATTTTAACATATGATGCTTTAATTTCCTTATCCTTCTCGCCTTTCTCCAGAGGTTTCCCGCCGGCATATGTTATCAATCTTGAAAATACATATCCCTTAAATACCAAAACAAATCAGTAATACATCCGAATGAATGGACAAGATACACCCAACTGAATATGGAATATACACCCAACACAACCTTCGAAATAGACCTATCTATTAAAGTAAAGGAGACAGAGGCAACTTACAGTGAATTTATTAATGTCCTTTCTCTCATCACTTGGAGCTTTTTTGTGTAGCGGGTCAAGTATTTGACATTTCCGCTTTGTTGTATTTATCAACCATAACCACCAATGTCCCGAGTGGCAAACAGGAGCAAAAATCTGAAGGATTGCCACATTTCAACAGTGTGTTATTTTATTTGGCATATAAGTAAATAAGCGTACTAACAAATTTAGCAAACGAAAACTTACATATGGATGCGAACTTAATTTTTTTCTATCTATGAAGTGAATGAAACTCGGGTAGGCTTCCACCCTGAATTCCTTTTTCATTTTCGGGGATATGAATTCCCCCCTTGGGTGATCCGAAAGTGCCATGCTCTGCAAGAATTGCGAAACAAGAAATGAAATACTGAAAATACACAACTTACACCCAATCTAACCTAAAAAATACACCCAAATCAATGCATAAAATACACCCAAAGTTCGTAGAAGTAACACTTACCACAATATCGGGGGGGAGACAGTATATTTGTTCCTGAAACCTCTTTTCATTTTTCTGGTTTAGGATGAGGCAGATGGCAGATACAATCTAGAAATATATGCTGAAATTAATTTTAAATTAATAAACATTGCAGTTGACTTTGGTGTAAAAACATTAATGTTAGTCTAAAATTACCTGAGATTCTATATCACTTTTTGCCTGGAGGGATGCAAGGTGCATTCTCATCAAAATGTATTCTCCTTGGCCAATCAGAGTGCATATCTCCTCATACTCGTCAGTATCGCCATTTGCGTCTTCCTTCAGTCTCGTCCCCCAGATGTAGCACTTTTGTTTCATATCATCCGGAATTTGATTTATTCCCCCAGGAGTTTCAAACTTTGCAGAACTTTCTCCCCCAGTCTCCCTTTGAATTTGTGGACTTTCGTCTTTTCCCTTTGCCGCACTGCTTGCTAATTTTTGGACCAAACTGTCTAATTGTTCTAGCATAGTTGCAGTTTCTGGAGATTTTTCCCTTTCTGTCTCCTGCGTTGACGCCCCCTCCTGGCTTGAATCTGTCAATCCAAGGCTGAATGATGGCATCCCTGGATCTGTTTTAGGAACATAGGTTGCTGTCCGTGCCATCATCAACAGGGCAGCAGCGTCTTCTGCGGCTGGATGACTGCGTCATTATGTATAAGAATAAGAGTAAGAATAAGAATATACGGATGATAAGCAAAGATTGATTTTAGTCTGATGAACTTACATTTTAGTTGGAGCTGGGGGAAGCTTGGGTGTGGTTTCTTGAAGTTGTTTGGGGGTTTCAGAAGTGCTGCACAGTTACACAAAATTAATCATGGCGTAAAAAAAATTGATCAGGAACAATATACATCCAAACTGTTAGCAAATATACACCCAAACCCTAAATAAATATACACCCAATACTATTTTCTTACGTTTCTCTAGTCCCTTCAATCTGTAGCATAGGGGTTGGTTCGAAATATGTGTCAGTGGTTGTTTGTTGGGATGCCGGCACAAAAACCTGGATCGGGACTCTAAACAAGAATAAAAATGAAAGGTTAACAACGTATTTGAAAATAATAAGGTTATAAGGTTGAAAATAATAAGGTTGAAATATTCTTGGAAAACTCACATTGCAAGCGCTTCCGACGGTGTTTGTTCCCTAACAACCATCATATTCGAATCAGTCGGAGTCAACCTAAAATACACCCAAAGAAGATCAAAAAATACACCCGAACAATTCAAAAAGAAGACGGGCTTTGTTTTTTGAGAACTTACATACTTGCAGTTTTTTCTTTTTTTTGCTATCTTTTTTTTCTTGAATAAAATAATAAAGGGCTTTTTTTTCTAAAAAAATATATACAGAATTAGAAGTAGAAGGTATTAGAAGAACAAAAGTAACGGTTATTTGAAAGATAAATTACATGCTCTGTGACGACTGGTTTACACTACTCTGTTCTGTGCGTCCTTGAGAGGAAGGATCATCACTTCCCAAGTTCACAGCCGGTAGTCTAAACAGATTTCATGTTATTCAAACGAAATATACATCCAACTTAGTAAACAACATACACCCAACTTGATCCACAAAATACACCCAAATTTTTTCACAGAATACATCCAAATCATGATAACAAGATTTTATTAAATAATAAAGCTTCTTACGTTTCAGAGGACACATAGCGACCTTCTGTCAATCGCAGGTCAGCTTGGTTCTCCCTGCGAAACAAGATACAATTATTAGCAAACAAAAGACACCAAAATCTCAAATACACAGTCCAGCAAGACATACCCCTCTGCAGCAGATTTATCAACGTTTTCCCTTAGCCATTCATCGAGTTCGTCACTTGATATTTCATATCTCTCACTACATTCATAAAATAAGACGTTAACAAAAATAATTACGATGATAGACCGTAGTATAGCTTACGAGGTACTGTACCCGTCAAAGTATTGATCTTCTTCAGGAGGTGAATCCTCCACAACAACTTTTTTCTTTTTTTTGTTGTGTTTTGGGTGAAAAAAAAAACAGTACCAATCAGAAATAAAAAATTAATTTTATCACAGAATTTTATCCAAAGAATTGCTTACTTTTTTGGAGTTGTTTTTGTTTTTTTCTTTTTCTTCTCCTTCTCCGCAGGTGATGATTCTTCGCTCCTATAAGTTAATAATAGACACTTCAGTTAATACACGAAATCTTTATAATGAAGCCAAAAGAAAGGAGTATTAATTTCAGGACATTACTCATCACTTGGTTCAGATTCAGATTCTGAATCAGAACCTGACTCCTCTTGCCTCTGCTTTCTTTTTCTTGAGTCCATTCTGGAAGGCAAACAATTGTCATTTAGAACATACTAAAAATACACCCAAACGAATTCACGAGATACACCCAACTAAATATACAATATACACCCAACGCAGCAAACAAAACACACCCTGCTTAATAAGCTACATACACCCAACGTGGACAAACAAAATACACCCAAACCGAAAAAGAAATTACACCCAAGTATGGTACTTACTTTTTCTCCTTTTTGCCGGGGTGTTTTCTTCCCGAATCCTCTGAGTCTTCTTGAGCCTCAGACTCAGAGGTAGAAGTGTCACTGTCAGTAGTTTCTGTCTGCGAAGACGATGTTGGGCTCGCCTTCCTTTTTTTGTTTTTTTTTATTTCTTGTTTTTTTTCTTTTTTTCTTTTTTTTCATTTTTTCTCTTGTCTCTGCCATCTTCACAATCCCCTGAAACATGAGATATTTTAGTTAGCAGCATTCGGGTAAATAAAATACACCCAACTTATTATGTTTACTTACCAAAATTTCCTCTCTTTCTGCAGTCATTCTTTCCACCAACTGCTCCTTAGTCCAGTTGGCAATCCAGGGCTTTGGTAGTCTTTCAGTCCTGTTCTTGCCTTTGTTTTTTGAAAGATGAAAGTAGATTATCATCAGGGCGAAGAGGCAGCCATTAATTGCCTTCTTCTTCTTCTCCTTGTAGTCTGTGATGCCCTTGATCATGAAGGTCAAAACATGCCCCTCCCCCCAGTTTCTCTCCGATATGCCGTCCATCTTAAAAATTGGGGCCAGGTGCACGGGCGATATTTTGTTTATCGTCGTTGGCAAAAGGAACGCCATCTGTATGTAGAGGATGAATATCCTCTTGAACATCAGGCGTTCCTCTTCGTTGCCAACGCCGATTTCCATCATTTCATCGGTAAGACTTTTGAGGGTCTTACCCTGGAATCTTCTATAAATTATTTTGTCATCATCAAAAAGTTTCTTATACTCAACTTTCTCAGGAAATAGATCTCCTATAAAAAGGAAGACAACAAAGCATCCAAGTCAGTTCAAATACACCCAAGCATCAACTTAATATACACCCAAGCAACAACTTAATATACACCTATAATTTTGGGCTAATTACCTGTTGCATTGATGCCAAGCGCATCACCTATTTTTTTTGGGGTTATTTGAAAAGAACCATATCCTCTCTTCAGTCTGTTCTCCCCAAGTTTGAAGTTGTTTGCCAGCTCCCTTAAGAGTTGGTGATCCACCCTTAGTGGTGGGATGTGCATCAACCCACCGAATCCAAGATCCCTCACAATGGCCTTCTTCTCCTCAGTCATGTTTCTGAACTTATCATTCAGGAGATGTGTGGCACATTTAAGGTCTTTTGTTTGGTTTCTTGCTGCCATTTTCTCTGAAACTAAAAATACACCCAAAGATATCAGTAATATACACCCATATATATATGACTCAGATACACCCATTAATAACAATAAGATACACCCATTGATAACAGTAAGATACACCCATATATATGAGTTAGATACACCCAAAGATATCAACAAGATACACCGATTGATTACAGTGAGATACACTCATAGATATTATTCAGATACATCCATATAGATATCAGTCAGATATCACTCAACCATGCTTCAATATCAAGCCACATTACAAGGTTAAGCAGTTTACACCCCCGAATCTACGGAATAAACCCCCAAAAATCAACAAAAATAGCAGGAGAACTTAGAACAACAACGTAGAACGACGTAGAACTTAGAAGAACGACGTAGAACTTAGAACAGTGTAACAAAGAAGCAAGAATAATAGTAATCCCTAGAAGAACGACGTAGAAGAAAAGTAAAATATACAGGAATCTTAATGGACTTACGTTGAGTATTGTTGCTTTGTTTTTTCTTCAGATTCTTCACGGAGAGTTTGATGGTGTTTTGATGGAGTTTTCGAACAACGATTTCTATATTTTGAAATTTGATTTTCGCTCGAAAATGGGAGGGTTTCCTTGTTTTCAAAGCGCCTTGAGAAATGGAAGAAGTGGAAGAAGTGGAAGAGTCTGCCATACGTAACCGTTCGAGTGATGAGCGCGTGATTTTGACGCGCCATGTTATCTATCTTCATGCGCGTGAGTTCTCTTTGAGTTGAGCCAACTTGTATGCTTGTAGACTTGTATGTGTAGCAGGCCCGTAAAATTGTTACACGCTACAAATTATTAATCGAGCTCAAGCTAAATTAAGGGTGCTTTATTGACTCAAAATACCAATACTTCAGACAAAAATTAAAATAAGAAACTCCTACAAAATAGATTTATGGTCTTAAAAACAAGTGTCATAAAAATACTCTTTTCAAGAGTCCTACAATTGAAATTTTGGTAAAGTAGATATTTTTCTTTGAAATTTGTTAAAAAATTTAAAAATACCTTTAAATTTTATTGTTTCAATTTAGTCCCATAAGTTTTCAAATTGTATCAAACATATATCTAATGGCTAATTTTTCAAAATTAAGACTAATTCAGCAATAATTTTACAAAAATAACCTTTCACACAAACAAACTGAACATAATTATCATACATTATTATTGGATTAGTCCTAAATTTTTCGAATATTTAGCTGTCAGAAGTATATTTAATGAAAATAAAAAATTTCAAAAAAATCAAAACAAAATAAACGTAAGAATATTTTTAAAACTTTTAACAAACATCAAAGACAAAATATATTTTATCTTAAAAATTTTAGAAATTTAAAATATGTTAAATGTAAATCTTTTAAATTTTTGACACATTAAATAATTAAATACATTGAAAAAACTAAAACTTTCTACTTTCCACTCTCCTAATAATAATTTAAGTTTTCTTTTCTAACTGGATTAAAATAAGCAAATATTTAGAAAGAAATGAAATTAGAAATATAGATATCTGCTATTTCGAACTAGGGGTAGCAACTCCAAACAAGAACTAGATCCAGGTTTAGGTCAACTTTATGATAGTCTAATCCATCATCAACCCCCTTGAATTCTGCATTTGGGGTTAAAACGATTTCAATCCCGAAACTTTAATGTTAACAATTTTTCCGAGTGGGATGGATAAGCAATTGTATAAATTTTTCCGAGTACCATAATCGCAAACCAGAAAACATTAAAATTAAAACAAGTTGCTAATGATCAATCCCGGTACTGTCCTTACAATTTACTAGACACTCTTTAGACTTCTTATTGCTCCATTTATATATAAATAATAATAATGATAACAAAGAATGGAATAGGATAGTAGTGTACAAAATCTTCACTTCCTGTCCGGCATTGGCATTATTTCTGTCCAACGGAATCCTTAGGGGGACTCTACAAAGGGACTGGTTGGTTTCTGAAAGCACTCAAACAAGATTGATTGTGAAGGACACGTAGGGGTGGGCATCCTCACCCGCTAGGGCCGCCATCCCTACATCATCCTCAGACTTCCAGTATGAACTGCAATCAAAATATTCAAGGTTGTAGATGAGAAATTATGGCATTAACAAGAGAAAGTAATAGATTGAGAGACAGAATTCAGTATCATCTTCAGCTATTGACACCTCAAGATAATAAAACATAAGACTTCCATGAACTTTGCATGCTTATATCTATAAAGAGAAGCTAATTGCACCTTACGCCTAAGTTTTAGTTCATGTGCAGTTCAGCCGCAACCCTTAAAATATGCAAGTTGACTCCCTAAACTACCCCCAAATGTGCATTTTATCCAAAATGCATTAATTATACCCCTTGAACTTTGGTTATGTGCAAATTGTCCACCTGAATTTTGATAAATGTGTTTTTTTTTTTTTTTTTTTGTTAACAATTGATGGGAAAATGAGTCAAAGGGTCAATCTGCACATTTATGAGTGTTTACGGGGGTTTAGGATTAAGGAAGACTGATTTTAAACCAAATACAATAATATAGAAATTATAAGCCACTTGCCTGTTTGTGCTATCACTCAAACCTTCAAGGATAGAACGTACTTTCTTTTCAGCTTTTACAGATGGAGCTAAAACACATGCCTGGAATCGAACATAATATTTCTCAATGATAAACAGAAACTGAAAAATTGGAGCACTGAGCTTTGGTTTTGGAAGAACATAGTTACCAAGAAAGATGGTGGTAGACCATATCTCAGAATGCTCTCAGCAAATAAACGTACAGCACAGAAATGCATCCACGAGCTGAAAACCTTCCGAAAATAAAAAGTGAAAGTCGTTGGTGACAAACCACAGCATGTTTAGAATAATACAGCAAGCAAAAGTTATATCAGAAAGCGACTCCATTATAAATGTATGGTCAATCACTAAATATTTTAAATAGAGAAACTATGGACTGATGGACCAATCCATAATGTTGTTGGGGGGCTAGAATAAAGATAGACAGTCATCAAGATATTAAGCATGAAGATAGTCATTTAACCGACCATACTTGCCTACCACCTGTAAATTCATTTATGTAGTACTCAGAGCTGCTCCTGAAAATTAGCGTCAGTGAAAAGTAAAAGAAATTACCTCTCCATAGCTGGTATAGCACCACTGCAACAAAGAACCTCTCAAACTTTCCTGTTCCCGCATCAATTTATCTAACTCCTGCTTTCGCCCCTCGTGTGTTTCTGGACTGTATTCAAAATCACGAATCTGAACAAGACAGCAGAAAATTACATTAAACACCTCGAAAAACAATGAATTGAACTAGAACAATGCATATTAGGTGCCTCATGCATTCCTCTATCCACATCTTAATAGATTTTCCAGGATCAAATCTTAAATGAGAAAATGAATTTCACCAGACTAACAGATTGTATGCAGTTTTTTTTCTCCTTTTTCTTTTAATGTTTAAACAGGAAAAAAATAAATACTTACTTGAAACCCTTTTTCACGTGCACTAGTTCTGAAGTTGTCCGCAACACGATTGAAGAGTGTTACAGTGTAAAGAGCATATTCATTATCCTCATACAACTTCTTGGAAGATCTGGGGACCTACAATTAATCTAATCAGAATAAGGAATAAAGCCGGGAAAAACAAACATGTTCTCAAATATTAGACAGCTTAATGTTACTGGACTATATACATGATATACAGAGATTCAGTTACGACCAGTTTATGTAACCTCAAAGAAGGTAGCAACTGAGATTCATATTTAGCAGCACATATGGTTTATCTTACCACATAGTTTGTCAGTGTTTCGTAGCTTGCGAGCCAATCCTTTTGTGAATACTTGGAAACAATGGCAAGGAGAGTAGTTAAATGTTCTGAAGTTATAATATCCTCAGGTTTTACCAAGTTGGAAAGGTCACGGACAGCTAAGCTGGAATGGCAAAGTAGGTCAGCTAGGGAACGGTATAAATAATTTGAAAATTAATGTTGCAAAACAACATCCAGACCTTCCAGTTTGCTTTCGGTTGATAGCATTAAGCTGACTGCGGATATTGTTGTACTCAGAAACACGAACCTGAAATGAATGATAGTTTTAAGGTCCAAGCTGAATATTGAAAATCCAGTCTACTAAATGCAAAATAAGTAGAGATGTTTCTTTGCTATACTCCTCAAAAAAGGGGAGATAATCACAATTAAAAGCTCAAGAAAAACAATTTCAAGTTCCAAGACCTTTCTCAAATGCCTGGTCAAATATTCCTTTTGCATACATAAAACATTTCATTTGCAGAAACAAAGAGAGGGCCTTTTGAGCTGTTAGTGAAGAAAGGAGACACAAAATCGAGAGAGCAGCAGGGAAGAACCCTGAGAAAAAAAGAATTAAGATATTCATGGTTTCATAAAACAACAAATACTACAACTCAGATAAGCAATTATGCTTTCCCAATGGAAACCAACTGTCAACCGACATGTATCTTATCAAGTATTGAGAAATTTCAAGAGCATAAAGATCTTAGAAATAGACGTATATACACTATAGAAGAACTCATGGAACCCAATAATTCCATGTTTCATCTTTTAATTAGCATCATAAAGGAAATGGTGAATTGGTGATATCAAATCATTAATCATGCAAATGTCATGACATACAAGAAAAATAACATGTTTCAATGCTAGAATGGATTACATCTTCAACATTGCAACAGCAGAAAAATGACCTGGTTTAGGGCACTTATCATTCAACTACCTTACTATAGTCAACCTCACACAAGCACTAAAAGTTGTAAGATTTGACCTTGTTTAGTACAAATATGTTTAGATTTTATTCCAAGCAGTAAGAGAACACTTTGACAGTGGAATAGCATAAACTTTTTCTGGATCAGATGTTAACTTGTGAGTTTAAATCAATTTAGATGAGCCTTAAGAAGCTAGATCTACAGGATCAAATTGTAGCATACTTTTACTGTATTTATCTCAACGGGACATTACAACAACTAAATGAAAAATGAAAAAACAGAGTCCATTGATTCAATATTATGTACCCTTCTCATCAATATAAAAGTTAAGCACACAGCACCTTCTTTCCCCAAAACAAGACCAAGGCTGCACAAAACTGATTATCAACTTCTTTCTTACATCAGTTACAAGCTTGGAAAAAACATTATAGTAGCAATCATGGAAAATAACTAACAAAAAAAAAAATCATAAGAAAACAAGGACTAAGCATTCTGCCACAGCAGTTAGGCTAGTAAGGTAAGCAGGACAGTTCCTTAAGTTACTATCTCACTATAAGGCAATGTTCAGTATTATGGATACCATGAATGATAAAAGATAATTCATCATATGCTACTGCTCCCTATATCTTAAACCCAACAATCACTACAGAAGAGCAAGAAAATAGGAAAACCTTGAGATCATCCTCTATCTTTGCTACTTGACCATGAATTCCATCAACGATCTCTTTCAATGGCGACATAGTGGGGTACTTTGCTTCATCCCAAACAAATCTGAATTCATCAAAACACTAACTTTCAACACAGATGCAAATCAAACAAGATCACACAGAGGTCACAAATTTCCAACTACGGAATTCAAATGAAACCTGGTTAAATAGGAATCAACAGGGACACCATCGACAGTGAGACCGCTGCTCTCGACGCCGGAGATCCTCTCAAGTTCCTCAATCTGGCGCCGGATCTTGTGCGACACTCCTTCCATGAAAGTGTTGGACTGCATCAAACATTTCGCATTTTTCAACAGCGAAACAAGACAAAACAGAAACTCGGAGAATCGTGAATTTGCGGATCCACGATCAACGGAACAAGCTAATCGAATCGGAAGAAGGGGGAATTGAGTAGATTCACCTTGGCGAGATCATCGCTGAGAGAGAGGAGAGAGTCTAGGGTTCCGACGCGGAGATTAGGGATGTTGAACTGCGAAGTATCGAGAAGAAAATGAAGGGTTAAATCGGAAAAAGAAGAAAATGAAAGAAGTAAGAAGATTAATTATATATACCCTGTAGAGAGGGGTGTCGAAAGAGTGCTTGGAGATTTGATCCTGGAGCTGGTTCCAGAGAGTGGAAGCGGAGTTGTGAACGGGAAGTGACACCACCCAGTACCTGTTCGCCATTATTGATCGCTGTGTGACTCTCTGCTGTGCTCTGATGGGTTCTTCTTTAACTGTGAGGTTCCTTCGTTGTTTTTACGATGCTCAACACAATTCAGTAATTCATAACTTGAGAGAAGACCTTTTTGCCTGGGGCAACGTTAAAATGTGGCTATGGTTCGGTACTATGTGTCTATATCTATTATCAGTTATCAATTATCAATCATTACCCCTAGGAAGAAAAATAATACTAATGGTGAGGAATGTGAACAATGAATTAAAATTTGAAAGTAAAATTAAAATTGAAAATCAGATTATTAATTAATTATTTAATTTTAAATTTTAAAATTTAAAAAATTAAGATTAGTATTTAAATTTATTTATCTATTATTTAATTATTAATGAAGGTAAAAGTGACTGATTGAGAAAGAAAAAAATATTAAAATAAAATGTTTTAATAAATTAAAATTTAAAATAATTATTTTGTTAGAATAAATAAGTAAATTATTTAATTTAAGTAATTTACAAAATATTTTTTAATTTTTATATGTATTGATTATTGAACTAAATTTGTAATTTATTATTCACATTATTTAAATTTTTTATTATCTTTTTAGCGAAATTTTTTTATTTTTTATTATTTATCCTACTGTCACGGCCTTGGACATACTCCAACGCTACCGTGCCGGCACTCGGACTTACTCAATCTCTTGAGCTAAGACCAAATCAGCCTAACCCTCAATACTTAGCAAGAAAGCTAAGAACACAAGAGAACACAAGAGAAAGGAAGCTTTGGTGGAAAGAACACTTTATTGCTCAAGTGTTTGTTACAAATGATTCACACACCCCCAAACTCTAACTCTCACCCCTATTTATAGCCATCCACCTCCTCGATGGATGGTTAGGATTAAATCTAATCAACGGTCCAGATTAATCATCCAGAACCTTCTTTACAAATATCTATCATACCACAACTCTCTAAATGTTTCTAGATTATTCCATACCACTCTTTATACTTCTATATACATCTATACTCTTCTAGAATACTCTATGACCTTCCAGAGTCTTCTAGAACCTTCTAGAATATTCCGGAACCTTCTAGGACATTCTAGAACGTTCCGGAACCATCTAGAGTATTCTCAAACACTCCAGAAAACTATATAAACACTGTTAAATCTAACCTTCTAAAAATTTACCGTGACATTCTCCCCCACCTAATGCGCAGACGTCCTCGTTGCGTTCTGTTCATGATAGCGCTCTAGGTGTTCTTGGAATTGCCACAGATCTTCACGAGCTTCCCAATTAGCTTCAGTTATCGGAAGTCCTTTCCACTTGATCAAGTATTGGATACTTGGTGGTACTCCTCTTCGTCGCACGACGCGATTAGCTAAGATCTCTTCGATTTCTTTATCAAAAGATCTAATCACCACAGGCGGAGCACGACTCGAATCACCTCTACTCGGTTCATCTTGGTCTTCGTGATATGGTTTAAGCATACTCACATGGAAGACCGGGTGAATCTTCATAGAGGGAGGAAGTTGTACTTTGTAAGCAACCTCCCCAACACGTCTAATGATCTCAAATGGCCCTTCGTATTTGCGGATTAAGCCCTTATGAACCTTGCGAAAGGCTTTGAATTGTTGTGGAAGAAGTTTGATCATTACCTTGTCTCCCACTTGATAGCTTGCATGCCTCCTTTGGGCACGAAAGCCTTCTTCTTTTCTTCGTAATCTTTCTTTGAAGAGTATTTTCCTTCCTTCTTGGTTGAGAAACTCTTCCCCTTGTCTCCCCCACCTTTAGCAAAACTAGGCTTGGAGGAAGACTTGGGTTTAGAGTCTCCCCTATGATACTCAGTGAGTGATTCGGCCACCACGATGGCCTCATCGACATCCTTAACATTCCTTCTTTGTAGTTCTTGCTTTGCCCAAGGTTGGAGTCCATCAATGAAGAAGAACAATGCATCCTCTGATGCTAAGTTGGGGATTTGAAGCGTGAGAGTAGTAAACTCCTTTACATAGTCGCTAATCGTACTCTTGTGCTTCAACTCCCTCAACTTCTTCCTTGCTTCATAAACCACATTCTCAGGGAAGAATTGTCTTTTCAATTCCCTTTTGAAATCTTCCCATGTGGCTATGTTGCAAGTACCCTTTTCCATATCTACGCACTTTCTCCTCCACCACAAAGTAGCATTATCAGAAAGGTAGAGAGCTGCAGTGCGTACCTTTATTGCTTCTTCGACCACCCCTTGGCCTTCGAAGTACCTCTCCATTTGCCATAGGAAGTTCTCCACCTCGCGAGCGTCCCTTACGCCCTTGAACTCCTTTGGCTTGGGGAGATCAATCTTTGTTGTCTCCCTTATAATGGTTGGTCGAGATTTCGCCTCCTCGAACCAAATTCGAACTTCCTCAAATAGCTTTAAGGAATTCTCAAGCTTCTCTTCAATTTAGAGCATGCTTTCTTTGAAAGCATCTAGTTCTCCTAACACGTGAGCCTCGAGGGTCTCCTTATCATGTTCTATCCTTTGGAAACGCTCATCCATAGAGGATAGAACATTCTCCAACACAGAAACTCTCTCTTCTAGGAAGTTAGAGTCCTTACCTCTAGGTTCACTTGAAGAACGGACCTTCTTGCCTCCCCATTGAGAAGGAATAGCATTCCTTCCCCTTTGAGACTCAATATGCTCCATGGTGATACTAGAAGCCATACCCACAAATCACTTGTGCTCCCTCTCGAACCTTGCTCGGATACCAAGTTGTCACGGCCTTGGACACACTCCAACGCTACCGTGCCGGCACTCGGACTTACTCAACCTCTTGAGCTAAGACCAAGTCAGCCTAACCCTCAATACTTAGCAAGAAAGCTAAGAACACAAGAGAACACAAGAGAAAGGAAGCTTTGGTGGAAAGAACACTTTATTGCTCAAGTGTTTGTTACAAATGATTCACACACCCCCAAACTCTAACTTTCACCCCTATTTATAGCCATCCACCTCCTCAATGGATGGTTAGGATTAAATCTAATCAACGGTCCAGATTAATCATCCAGAACCTTCTTTACAAATATCTATCCTACCACAACTCTCTAAATGTTTCTAGATTATTCCATACCACTCTTTATACTTTTATATACATCTATACTCTTCTAGAATACTCTATGACCTTCCAGAGTCTTCTAGAACCTTCTAGAATATTCCGGAACCTTCTAGGACATTCTAGAACGTTCCGGAACCATCTAGAGTATTCTCAAACACTCCAGAAAACTATACAAACACTGTTAAATCTAACCTTCTATACAAACACTGTTAATTTTACTAGTTTGTGAGATAGAATGGCAAGATCTTAAGTTTGGTGTATTGCAACCAATTAAGGAATCTTCTTTAAAAGAACAATAGTCAGGTAAACTCTGACTTCATGCCCACTTCTTAAGAAAAGTTAAAGGAATTGTATGAAAGGTTTATATGCCATATTGTAGCAAGTTCCTTGTGTAATACACCTATGAAATTGTTATAACTAAGATCCAACGTATCTAGTATAGAATTCTCTCTAACCATAACTGGGACCTCACAGTGAAGCAAATTATGACTAAGGTTGAGGTTAACAACACAACTAGCTTGGGAAGTAATGCTTCCATTCAACAAGTTGTAGCTTAAGTCTAGTATTACTAATGCTGAGGAACAAAAATCAATAGGAAATGGAATAGATCATATTAGCTTGTTGTGAGAGAGATCCAAATATGAAATACTTGTGTTTGCAAAATTTGATGGTATTGTACCAAACAATTGATTTGATGAGAGAAGTAAAGAATGCAAGTTGGCAAGTGGAAAAAGTTGTGGAGGAATAACACCGGATAATTTATTATGAGAAAGATCTAATACCATTAGATTATGCAAATTTATAAAATGTGAAAGAATAGAACCACTAATTTGAATTAGTTCTATGTACAGCTCTTGCAACTGAGTTAAAGGAAGAGAGAGTTCATTCTTTAATAGACCAAAAGAAGAAGGAATGACGCAAATAAGAAAATTAAAAGAAATATCAAGGTGCTTGACAAACCCCATTTGTAGGGTTTATCTTGTATTGAATTTAGGGGATTTTATCACCTTTTACCCACATTAATGAAATAGCATGGTTTTGTATATTCTCCTTTAATTGTGCTTAAGAGTGAAAACATGCTTTTTAGGACTTAAAATAGCTAAATCTAATTCTCCTTGATTCCATTAGATGCCTTGATATGTTTGTTAAGTGATTTCAGATTTAGGAGGCAAAGATTGGATCAAGGGAATGAAGAAAGAAAGCATGAAAAGTTGGAGAACTCATGAAGAAATGAAAGAACCGGAAAGCTGTCAAGCCGACCTCTTCGCACTTAATTGACCATAACTTGAGCTACAGAGGTCCAAATGATGCGGTTCCAGTTGGGTTGGAAAGCTAACATCCGGGGCTTCGAAATGATATAAATTTTGCCATATGTTGCTTCGCGTTCAGGGGCGCGCACGCGCACTTTGCGCGCGCGCGCCGATTCTGTCCGTGGCCCACTTTAATGAAATCGTCCCCAGCGGTTTTAGGAGCCATGTGGGCCCAATCCAACTCATTTCTGATGCTATTTAAGTCAAGTATTGAAGGGGAATCAAGATACTTTTAGATACTTTTGATCATTAGTCATAGTTTTAGTAGTTAGAAGTAGTTTTTAGAGAGAGAAGCTCTCACTTCTCTCTAGAATTAGGATTAGGAATTAGGGTTAGATTAGGATCTCATAGTTCTAGGTTCAATTCAAGTCTCCTTCTACTTCTACCTTCAATTGATGATTGCTACACTTTGGTTCTTCTTTCTATCCCTATCCTCTTGTTGTAATTTCTCTTATTTTGTTTCTAGGTTTTGTAATTGAGATATTGTTGTTCTTTTGTTTTCTTTTAATAATGCAATTTGAGATAATTCATGTGAATGTGATGTTGTTGATTGTTGTTTTGTTAATTCTTTGTAATTGTTGGTTGTTGATTCCTTTTATTCTTACAAACAAAAATGCTTTCTTTCATTACCCTCCAAGTGTTTGATGAAATGCTTGAGAGGATGTTAGAGTACGATTTTATGTTCTTGGCTTGAGAAGGTAACTTAGGATTTCTTGAGTCACTAGTGTCCAATTGATTGCTAGTTGATAGCCATTAACTCTAGCCTTCATTAATCCAATTAGTGGAAAGCTAGGACTTATGGACTAGGATTGATATAACTCACTTGACTTTCCTTTGTTAATTGATTTAAGGATGACTAAGTGGGATTAATCCTTGCAACTACCATACTTGTGGCTAGTGATAATGATGAAGACCCTTGACAACCAAATCTTGCCAAGACCATTTTGTTAATAAAGTTTTCTTACCATTTACTATTCATTTTTCTCATCTAAAACCCCAAAATAAATAAATCCATAACCAATAACAAGAACACTACCCTGCAAGTCCTTTGAGAGACGACCCGAGGTTTAAATACTTCGGTTTATAGATTTTAGGGGTTTGTACTTGTGACAAACAAATTTCTGTATGAGAGGATTATTGTTGGTTTAGAGACTATACTTCGACGAGATTTCATTTGTAAAATTCTAAACCGTCAAAAATCCATTCGTCAGTGCTTTAAGTTGAGTGAGATTTGAAAGTGTTGGAGGCAGCTCACCATGATGATTATTATGGGACAGATCAAGATAAGAAAGCTTAGTGAGAGTACCAATTTTTTTGGAGATGCTTCTGTTAAGCCTCATGCTATAAAGATCCAGAGAGACCAAAATACTAATATTTTTTTTCTAATAAATACTTGAAGGATTTAGTGAGTCATGCCGAAAAATAGGCTGGGACTGTTATGCCTGATGGAGAAAAATATTGGGGATTGATCTGTATATTAATTTTTTTAAGGACTAAAATATTCGGTTTTAAAATCCTTAATGGCTGATTTGGGTAATTACTTTGGAGAATAGAGATTAATTTGTCTAACAGAGTAAAATTTTGGGGATATTTTTGTGTATTAATTTATTTTGAGACTAAAATATTAGCTTTTTTTTACCCAAGTTGGGTTGGTCTAGTGGTTAGCTCACTAATCTGCTTAAATAAGTGTCAGGGATTCGAATCCTGTTATGTGCATGCAACAACCCATTAGCTAACAGCAAAACCTTAAATCGAGCTCAGTACGTCGTCGGATTAGTCCTTAACTTGTTGAGCTGGAGGTACCGTGAGAAACAAAAAATGTTCGCTTTTAAAATCTTTGAGACTGAATTGGATAATTACTCGTAAAAAAAATTAATTGCTTAAATAATAACAATTCCTTACCTTATTCATCCTCTAATCAGCAGTTGTTTTCACTATTGTTATCTCCCCAGAGATTATAGTGAAAACAGAGGAATTTGTGCAAGTTATTATATTTGCCTATTCAAGGATTGTAATTAAACAACTTTTCACAAAAATGAACAATGTGATCAAGAACAAAAACAATATTTACTATACACAAAAGTCATATTGAGATGTTAAAACTGAAAAAAAATTACTTAACTAGTAAAATGATCAATTTTAATCGAGTATCTTTATGCTTGGATACAGTATTTGACATACAACAAGGGCTAAGAGAAACGTCAAAGCTGAAAACTTCACTTTAACCAATATAAATTAACCTTCAATATGCTTGGTTGTCATGTGTTTCACAAAAAAAAAAAAAAATGGAAGTAAAAAAATCGGCACCAAGAGAAAAGGTAAAAGATAGGTTAGACGAGAATCCAACTAAGTACTATTATAAGAGACTAATAGCACTTCATTTGGCTGCATGCAAAGATTAAATTCAATATAAAAAAGCCTACATTTATTCTTAAAACAAACAACATTTTTTTCATGTTTAAACAACACAAGATGCAATAATAAAAGGAAGAACAAGATTTACATTATTATTAAGCTTAGCTTAAACAACTCATGCACAATTGAAATAAAATATATCTCTTAAGCTATCAACTGATAAACTGAAATTTTTTAGAAAATGACAATGTCAATGATAATTGTTCAAAATTAGAAAGTTCATATGCCACTTGCGGCATTGATGGTCTTGACTTTAGACAGAGCGCAAGCATGCCAATGCCAATGTTAGTACTTGAATTATTGTTTGAGTGTCTCTTTAATTTGACATAATGGTAAGCAGATGTGTGAATCCAAGAGATCTTTTATCATTATGTTTTTGTTAGACAAGTTGAACAGTGACAATATTTGATCTTCTGGACGTCTTCTTATTAATGTTTCCAATGCCACCACTCCAAAGCTATAAACATCACACTTTTCTGTCACAGTCATTGTATAGGCCAATTTTACAGCACAGACCAAGAATGGTGTCAATGAACCCAATTTCTATCTCATATTCAAGAACTAAATCTATTTAATAAAATATCAAAAGATTTTACAAGAAAACATCACCTGGTACAAGTATCCATATATTCCAACTTATAATGTTTGATTTGAAGAATCAAGATCAAGAAGTCTAGCAGTTCCGAAGTCCAAGACAATAATATGCAACTCTGAGTTCAACAAAATATTGTTGCTTGTTACATCTCTATGAAACTATCGATGGGAAACAGTCATGATGCATGTAAGCCAAAGCATTAGCTGTTCCACTAATGATATTCACCTTTTTGCTCCAACTTAGATTCTTAGCTTCATCATCATCTGTCATGGCCTAAACCAAGCCATGACTGGCGCTCAAGGGACAAGTCCCTCAACAAGCCAAACAACCAAATTTTCAGAAAAATGGACATAATCACCTCTATTTCTAGAATCTTACCAACATGAATATTATCTTTCTATATCAATAGAAAACATCCATTTCCAAGGACAACAACAACAAAATATTCCAATTATATCCACAACCCAACATGTCAAAAGTCACATCATATATATTAAGTTGATAACTAAAGTATATAGTTAAATCTATATGTTTTACATAACCAAGTCATACTTACTATCTAAATAGTTCGAGATTTAAAATAACATAACCCATACGAAGACCCTGTCTGTGACATATAGAGCATTGACAAACTCTAGTTTTTTGCATGAAGGTTCCATTACATATCACATAGCCCTTAGAAAGAAGAAGGGCTCACCAAAATGAATAAGATCTACTGTGGGACAGGTGAAATGGAACCTGAAATGACACCTGTATCTGAAAAATATAAAAATATGATAGGGTGAGTTTTGCAACTTAGTAAGCAAACATTATATCTATAACCCACATGAGATAATACAAATTTTATCTTGAAAGTTATATTTCTTTTTAGAGATGAAAAATTCATGTTAATTAATTATGCAAACAAATAGATAAATAGTTAAGCGAATGAACTGAAATGGGAGTTCTCATTCCAGAAGTCAAATCAAATCAAATATTACACACTTAGGACAGCTCCACCTCTAAGCTTTAAGGGTAGCCCCTTCCTCTAGTGTGCCCGTACGTATAACAGATCCAACGTCTACCCTACACGTTGGGCTAGCAATATCCCTGCTAGCTAAAGTCTGAGTTAGATGCATCTAAGTTAACGTCATAACTGTTGCTAACTACGGTTTTCTAGTCAGAGTCTCCCAAACCAATCCAAATTAAATCACTTATAACAATTTCTAATACTTATAACATATTACTAAATTTCATAATAAATCAAATATATATAAAAATGCATACTAAAATTTAATTAAATTTGAATAAAGTCAAGTAAAAAAACATGTATGCTTTATAAAATATATAAATATCATTTCGTGTATATTTTTTATAAAATTTTAAGTTTTTCACAAATCAATATTTATTTCAAAAATTCAAAAGTCACAATAATCAAATATTTTCAAACTCTAAATAGAATGATTCAATTTAAATGTTTATAATAATACACTTAAAAATAATTATATACATAATATTAACTCACAACTTGGTTCTAAAGAACTGGAAGCAACTCTAACCGTGCCACCGAGCTACCACTTGATGTCCAATAACTTTACAACTCTAGAAATATAAAAATAATAATATTTGTAAGCTAACAATGTTGTCAATTAATAAAATTTTACTCAATTTGATAGAAGTCCCAAATTTTTTAACCCTAATTCAAAGTTATGCATACCCTAAATATAGGGGTGACAAAAATTGGAGATATAGCTAATTATTGAGTCAAAGAGTTATCTTGAAGCCTCAATAAAAATCGGAACTCAAAAGTTCAATGCTTCCTTCACTCATTAAGTTGAAATTTCATTATTTGAGGGTTTTAAGAAAATGAGATTTTGAATAAATAGAGATAGAGTAGAGAAGAAAAAGGAAGAAAGATGATGAATTTGAGTTTGATATATTGGGTGGTTGGTTGCAAAGAGACGAGATAAGGAAAGATGAGAAAATGTAGTTGGAAAGAGAAGGAAAGAGAGGGTTTTAAATTTTGTTTTTGGGAAGAAATGAAAAGAAAATGAAAGACAGAAGGGGGAGTCAAGAGATAGGAGAATAGAGACAAGGAATATTTAAGTGGGGATATGGTACACGAAATCGTGAGTTCACACTTTTCTCATAACTCCGCGCAGCTGACCAGCAAGTGCACTGGGTCGTCCAAGTAATATCTTATGTGAATAAGGGTCGATCCCACAGAGATTGTCGGCTTGAAGCAAGTTATGGTCATCTTGTAAATCTCAGTCAGGCGGATTCAAATGGTTATGAAGTTTTGCTGATTAAAAAAGAAATAAAACATAAAATAGGAAAGAGATACTTATGTAATTCATTGGTGGGAATTTCAGATAAGCGTATGGAGATGCTTTGTTCCCTCTGAGCCTATGCTTTCCTATTCTCCTCATCCAATCATAAGTACTCCCTTCCATGGCAAGCTGTATGTTGGTGGATCATCGTTGTCAATGGCTACCATCCGTCCTCTCAGTGAAAACATATCCACTACGGTTTCCCGTATGGCTAATCAGGTGTCAGTTCTCGATCGTGTTGGAATAAGATCCAGTGATCCTTTTGCACACTGTCACTGCGCCCAACAGTCACAAGTTTGAAGCTCGTCACAGTCATCCCATCCCAGATCCTACTCAGAATACCACAGACAAGGTTTAGACTTTCCGGATCTCAAGAATGCTGCCAATTGATTCTAGTTTATACCATGAAGACTCTGATCTCATGGAATAGAAGGCTCTGTTGTCAGGAGAGGCAACCATGCGTCGTGAACTAGGAGGCCAAGAGATACACACTCAAGCTCTCACAGATAGAACGGAGGTGGTTGTTAGGCACGCATTCATAAGGGAGGATGATGATGAGTGTCACAGATCATCACATCCATCAGGTTGAAGTACGAGTGAATATCTTAGAACAAGAATAAGCGTGAATTGAATAGAAAAACAATAGTACTTTGCATTAATTCATGAGGAACAACAGAGCTCCACACCTTAATCTATGAGGTGTAGAAACTCCACCGTTGAAAATACATAAGTGATGAATGTCCAGGCATGGCCGAATGGCCAGCCCCCAAAACGTGATCAAGAGATCAAAAGTGATCCAAAGATAGTCTCAAAAATGATCTAGAGATATGAATACAATAGTAAAAGGTGCTATTTATACTAAACTAGTAAACTAGGTTTACAGAAAATGAGTAACTAAGTGTAGATAGTGCAGAAATCCACTTCCGGGCCCCACTTGGTGTGTGTTTGGGCTGAGCATTAAAGATTTCACGTGCATAGACTCTTGTTGGAGTTTAAACACCAGTTTTGATGCCATTTAAGACGTTTAACTCCAGCTTTGGTGCCAGTTCTGGCGCTTTACGCCAGAAAATGGTCTCTAGTGGGAGTTTGGACGCCAGTTTGGGCCATCAAATCTCGGGCAAAGTATGGACTATTATATATTTCTGGAAAGCCCAAGATGTCTACTTTCCAACGCAATTGGGAGCGTACCGATTGGACTTCTGTAGCTCCAGAAAATCTATTTCGCGTACAGGAGGGTCAGAATCCAACAGCATCTGTAGTCCTTTCTCAGCCTCTGAATCAGATTTTTGCTCTGGTTCCTCAATTTCAGCCAGAAAATACCTGAAATCATAGAAAAATACACAAACTCGTAGTAAAGTCCAGAAATGTAATTTTTGCATAAAAACTAATAAAAATATACTAAAAAACAACTAAAAGATATTAAAAACTATGTAAAAACAATGCCAAAAAGCGTATAAATTATCCACTCATCACAACACCAAACTTAAATTGTTACTTGTCCCCAAGCAACTGAAAACAAAATAGGATAAAAAGAAGAGAATATACAATAAATTTCAAAATATCAATGAAACTTAGTCCCAATTAGATGAGCGGGACTAGTAGCTTTTTGCCTCTGAACAGTTTTGGCACCTCACTTTATCCTTTGAAGTTCAGAATGATTGGCATCCATTAGGAACTCAGAATTTAGATAGCATTGTTGATTCTCCTAGTTCAGTATGTTGATTCTTGAACACAGCTACTTTATGAGTCTTGGCCGTGACCCTAAGCATCTTGCTTTCCAGTATTACCACCGGATACATGAATGCCACAAACACATAACTGGGTGAACCTTTTTAGATTGTGACTCAGCTTTGTTAGAGTCACCAGTTAGAGGTGTCCAGAGTTCTTAAGCACACTCTTTTGCTTTGGATCACGACTTTAACCACTCAGTCTCAAACTTTTCACTTGGACCTTCATGACATAAGCACATGGTTAGGGACAGCTTGATTTAGCCGCTTAGGCCAGGATTTTATTCCTTTGGGCCCTCCTATTCACTGATGCTCAAAGCCTTGGATCCTCTTTACCCTTGCCTTTTGGTTTAAAGGGCTATTGACTTTTTCTACTTGCTTTTTCTTTTTCTTTTTTTTTTCTTTTAATTTTTGCCACTTTTTTTTCGCAAGCTTTATTATTCACTGCTTTTTCTTGCTTCCAGAATCAATTTTATGATTTTTTAGATCATCAATAATATTTCTCTTTTTTTTCATCATTCTTTCAAGAGCCAACAAATTTAACATTCATAAACCTTACTATAAAAAATATGCACTATTCAAACATTCATTCAGAAAACAAAAAGTATTGCCACCACATCAAAATAATTAAACTAATTTCAAGATAAAATTTAAAATTCATGTACTTCTTGTTCTTTTGTAATTAGGAACATTTTTCATTTAAGAAAGGTGAAGGATTCATGGAATTATTCATAGCTTTAAGACATAGACACTAGACACTAATGATCATGTAATGAAGCTAAAACATAGTCAAATATAAAGCATAAAAATTGAAAAATAAGAACAAGGAAATTAAAAAACAGGTCCACCTTAGTGATGGCGGCTAGTTCTTCCTCTTGAAGATCTTATAGAGTGCTTGAGCTCCTCAATGTCTCTTCCTTGCCTTTGTTGTTCTTCCCTTATGGCTCTTTAGTATTCTCTAATTTCATGGAGGATAATGGAATGCTCTTGGTGCTCCATCCTTAGTTGCTCCATATTGGAACTCAAATCTCCTAGAGAAGTGTTGAGTTATTCCCAATAGTTGTGTGGAGGAAAATGCATCCCTTGAGGTATCTCAGGGATTTCTTGATGAGGGACTTCCTCATGCGTTTGTTGAGGTCCATGAGTGGGCTCTCTTATTTGCTCCATCCTCTTTTTAGTGATGGGCTTGTCCTCTTCAATGAGGATGTCTACCTCTATGACAATTCTAGCTAAACTGCATAGGTGATAAATGAGATGAGGAAAGGCTAACCTTGCCAAAGTGGAGGGCTTGTCAGCCACTTTGTACAGTTCTAGAGGTATGATCTCATGAACTTCCACTTCCTCTCTAATCATGATGCTATGGATCATGATGGCCCGATCCACAGTTACTTCGGATCGGTTGCTAGTAGGAATGATAGAGCGTTGGATGAACTCCAACCATCCTCTGGCCACAGGCTTAAGGTCAAGCCTTCTTAGTTGAACCGGCTTGCCTTTGGAGTCTCTCTTCCATTGGGCTCCTTCCATATAGATGTCCATGAAAACTTGGTCCAACCTTTGATCAAAGTTGACCATTCTTGTGAAAGGATGAAGATCTCCTTGCATCATTGGCAAGTTGAACGCCAACCTCACATTTTTTGGACTGAAATCTAAGTATTTTTCCCGAACCATTGTGAGCCAATTCTTTGGGTTCGGGTTCATACTTTGATCATGGTTCTTGGTGATCCATGCATTAGCATAGAACTCTTGAACCATTAAGATTCCGACTTGTTGAATGGGATTGGTGAGAGTTTCCCATCCTCTTCTCCTAATCTCATGTCGGATCTCTGGATATTCACTCCTTTTGAGCTTGAAGGGGACCTCGGGGATCACTTTCTTCTTGGCCACAACTTCATAGAAGTGGTCTTGATGGACCTTTGAGATGAACCTCTCCATCTCCCATGACTCAGAGGTGGAAGCAATTGTCTTCCCCTTCTTCTTTCTAGAGGTTTCTCCAGTCTTAGGTGCCATTAATGGTTATTAAAAACAAAAAGCAACACTTTTTCCAACACCAAACTTAAAATGTTTGCTCATCCTCGAGCAAGAGAAGAAATAATGGAGGAGAAGATGAAGAAAATGGAGGAGATAGAGAGGTGTGAGTGGTTCAGCCAAGGGGGAAGAACTGTTTATGATGTGTGAAAATGAAGGAGGGATGAGGGGTTTATATAGGAGTGGAGAGAGGGGTAGGGTTCGTGTATTAGGGGTTGGGTTTGGGAGGGAAAGGATGTGAATTTGAATATTGAGGTAGGTGGGGTTTTTGGGGAAAAGTGGGTGGATGTGAGTGGTGAAGGGGTGATGGTGAAGAGAGATAGAGGTGATTGGTGAAGGGTATTTGGAGAAGGGTGTTATTGGAATGTGTGAAGAAAAGAGAGAGAGTGAGTTGAGGCAGGTGGGGATCCTGTGGGGTCCACAGATCCTGAGGTGTCAAGGATTTCTCATCCCTGCACCATTCTGGCGTGTAAACGCCCTTTGAATGCTAATCCTGGCATTTAAACGCCAGGCTGATGCCCTTTTCTGGCGTTTAAACGCCAGTCTGCCTGCCAGTTCTGGCGTTTAAATGCCCAAAATGGTGCTAGGATGGGCGTTTAAACGCCCATTTTTTCTACCTTTACTGGCGTTTAAACGCCAGTTTGCCTGCCAGTTCTGGCATTTAACGCCCAGAATGGTGCCAGGCTGGGCGTTAAACGCCCATTTTGGTATCCTTGCTGGCATTTAAACGCTAGTAAGCTCTTCCTCCAGGGTGTGCTATTTTTTATGCTGTTTTTTATTTTGCTTTAATTTTTGTAGTTGTTTTTGTGACTCCACATGATCATCATCCTAAAGAAAACATAAAATAACAATGGAAAATAAAATGAATGAGTAAGTAATATAGATAAATAAAATTGGGTTGTCTCCCAATAAGCGCTTCTTTAATGTCAATAACTTGATAGGAAGCTCTTACAGAGCTTCACAGGTGCTCAGAGCATGATTGTGGCCTCCCAACACCAAACTTAGAGTTTGAATGTGGGAGCTTTGCTTGACTCTACATGGAGAGAATTGAATGAAGCTTTTCATGCTTCTTCCCCATGTTTACAGAAGAAGATCCTTGTACCTTAAACACAAGGTAGTCCTCATTCACCTTAAGAACTAGCTCTCCTCTGTCTACATCAATCACAGCCTTTGCTGTGGCTAGGAAGGGTCTTCCAAGGATGATGGATTCATCCTCATCCTTCCCAGTGTCTAGGATTATGAAATCAGCAGGGATGTAAAGGACTTCAACCTTTACCAAGCCATCCTTTACAAATCTATAAGCCTGTTTCTTTGATATGTCTGCCATCTCTAGTGAGATTCTTGCAGCTTGTACCTCAAAGATCCCTAGTTTCTCCATTACAGAGAGTGGCATGAGGTTGATACTTGATCCTAGGTCACACAGAGCCTTTTCAAAGGTCATGGTGCCTATGGTGCAAGGTATCAAGAACCTTCCGGGATCCTTTTTCTTTTGAGGTAACTTCAGCTGAACCAATGCACTTAGTTCATTGATGAGCAATGGAAGTTCATCTTCCCTAGTCTCATTACCAAATAATTTGGCATTCAGCTTCATGATTACTCCTAGATATTGAGTAACTTACTCTTCAGTAACATTTTCATCCTCTTCAGAGGAAGAATATTCATCAGAACTCATGAATGGTAATAGTAGGTTCAGTGGAATCTCTATGGTCTCTAGATGAGCCTCAGATTCCTGTGGTTCCTCAATAGAGGACTCCTTGTAGTCCAGTGGACGTCCCATGAGGTCTTCCTTACTGTGAATCACATCCTCCTCCTCTTCTATAGGTTCGACCATTTTGGTTGTATTAATGGCCTTGCACTCTCTTTTTGGATTCTCTTCTGTATTGCTTGGGAGAGTACTAGGAGAAGTTTTAGTAATTCTTTTACTCAGCTGACCCACTTGTGCCTCCAAATTTCTTATGGAAGACCGTGCCTCAGTCATGAAACTGAGGGTGGTCTTAGATAGATCAGAGACTATGTTTGCTAAGCTAGAAAGGCTTTGCTCAGAATTCTCTATCTATTGCTAAAAAGATTATGGGAAAGGCTTGCTATTGCCAAACCTGTTTCTCCCACCTTTATTATTATTGAAGCCTTGTTGAGGCTACTATTGATCCTTCCATGAGAAATTTGGGTGATTCCTCCATGAAGGATTATAGGTGTTTCCATAGGATTCTCCCATGTAATTCACCTCTTCCATTGCAGGATTCTCAGGGTCATAAGCTTCACCTTCAGAGGAGGCATCTTTAGCTTGCAATCCAGTTAGACTCTGAGAAATCATATTGACTTCTTGAGTCAATATTTTGTTCTGAACCAATATGGCATTCAGAGTATCAATCTCAAGAACTCTTTTCTTCTGAGTCATCCCATTATTCATAGGATTTCTTTCAGAAGTGTACATGAACTGGTTATTTGTAACCATCTCAATGAGTTCCTAGGCTTCTGCAGGTATTTTCAGATGAAGAAATCCACCAGCAGAGTGGTCTAATGACATCTTGGATAACTCAGACAGACCATCATAGAATATACATATGATGCTCCATTCTAGAAACATGTCAGAAGGACACCTTTTGGTTAATTGCTTGTATCTTTTCCAAGCTTCATAGAGGAATTCACCTTTCTTCTGTCTGAAGGTTTGGACATCCAATCTGAGCTTACTCATCTTTTGAGGTGGAAAGAATTTGGTTAAGAAAGTATTGACCAGCTTGTCCCAAGAGTCCAGGTTTTCTCTAGGTTGTGAGTCCAACCATGTCCTAGCTCTGTCTCTCACAGCAAAGGGGAAAAGCATAAGTCTGTAGACCTCGGGATCAACCCTATTGGTCTTAACAGTATCACAGATCTGCAAGAATTCAGATAAGAACTGATGAGGATCTTCTAATGGAACTCCATGAAACTTGCAGTTTTGCTGTATTAGAGAAACTAATTGAGGCTTAAGCTCAAAGTTGTTTGCTCCAATGGCAGGAATTGAGATGCTTCTTCCATAGAAGTTGGAAGTTGTTGCAGCATAGTCACCAAGCATCTTCCTTGCATTGTTGTTATTATTTTCGGCTGCAATGTCTTCTTCTTTTTCAAAAATTTCTGTCAGGTCCTCTCCAGAGAGTTGTGCTTTAGCTTCTCTTAGCTTCCTCTTCAGAGCCCTTTCAGGTTCAGGATCGGCTTCAACAAGAATATCCTTATCCTTGTTCCTGCTCATGTGAAAAAGAAGAGAACAGAAAAGAAGAGGAATCCTCTATGTCACAGTATAGAGATTTCTTTATGTGAGTAGAAGAAGAGAAGAAGAGAAGAATGAGGTAGAGAGAACATAAACAGAATTTGAACACAGAGAGGGAGAGAGGGTTCGAATTTTAAGAAGAAGAGAAGTGTTAGTAATTAAATAAATAAATAGAAAGAGATGAGAGAGAGAAGAAATTCGAAAATTAATTAGAAGAAAAGAAAAGAAAAATATTTTTGTTTTTATTTTAAATATTAGTTAATATTCAAAAATTAAGAAAGGAATAAAATAAAATTAGAGTTTAAAACAATTAGTTAGTTAAAAAGATTTTTGAAAATAGGAAGGTGATTTTCGAAAATGAGAAGTGAAAAAGTAGTTAGGTGGTTTTGAAAAAGATAAGAAAAAGATAAGAAATAGTAAGTTTTAAAAAGATAAGAAGTTATAAAAAGATTTTGAAATTAAAATTTGAAAAAGATATGATTTAAAAAAGATTTGATTGAAAAAGGTATCTTTAAAAAGATATGATTGAAAAAAAGAAATTAAAAAGATTTAATTTTTAAAATTAAAATTGATGACTTGACTAACAAGAAACTAAAAGATATGATTCTAGAATTTAAAGATTGAACCTTTCTTAACAAGAAAGTAACAAACTTGAAATTTTTTGAATCAAATCCTTAATTGTTTAGCAAGGTTTTCAAAAATATGAAATAAAAACAAGAAAAAAATTTTGAAAATCAATTTTTAAAATTTTTGAAAATATTAAGAAGAAAAATGAAGAAGATTTGATTTTTGAAAAATATTTGAAAAGATAGAATTTTTTTAAATTGAAATTTTGACTTGACTAATAAGAAACAACTAAATTTTTAAAAATTTTTGACTAAGTCAACCCAAAAATTTTAAAATTTATGAGTGAAATAAGAAAAAGATATTTTTTTTGAATTTTAATGAGGAAAGAGAGAAAAACAAAAAAATTGACTCAAAACATAAAAATTTTGAATCAAAACCAATGATGCATGCAAGAACACTTTGAATGTCAAGATGAACGCCAAGAACATTTTGAAGATCATGATGAACATCAAGAACACATTTTTGAAAATTTTTTAAGAAAAAAAAACACATGCAAGACACCAAACATAAAATTTTTTTAACTTTTGACTCTAAAAATTCGAAAATGCATATGAAAAATAAGAAAAGACACAAAAAAAGAAAATCACAAGATCAAACAAAGACAATCATCAAGAACAACTCGAAGATCAAGAAGAACATATGCATGAGTTTTCTAAAAATGCTAAAAGAATAAAAACATGTAATTGACACCAAACTTAAAATTTGACTCTAGACTCAAACAAGAAACACAAAAATTTTTGATTTTATGATTTCATTAAATATATATATATATTATAATTTTTCAATTTTTTTTAGGAAAAATCAAAAAAGAAGAGAAAAATGTTTTTGAAAGATTTTTGAAAACTTTTTGAATAAAATAAAGGTTGAAACAAGAAGAAAATTGCCTAATCTGAGCAACAAGATGAACCGTCAGTTGTCCAAACTCGAATAATCTCCGGCAACAGCGTCAAAAACTTGATACACGAAATCGTGAGTTCACACTTTTCTCACAACTCCGCGCAGCTAACCAGCAAGTGCACTGGGTCGTCCAAGTAATACCTTACGTGAGTAAGGGTCGATCCCACGGAGATTGTCGGCTTGAAGCAAGCTATGGTCATCTTGTAAACTTCAGTCAGGCGGATTCAAATGGTTATGAGGTTTTGTTGATTAAAAAAGAAATAAAACATAAAATAGGATATAGATACTTATGCAATTCATTGGTGGGAATTTTAGATAAGCGTATGGAGATGCTTTGTTCCCTCTAAGCCTCTGCTTTCCTATTGTCCTCATCCAATCATGCGTACTCCCTTCCATGGCAAGCTGTATGTTGGTGGATCACCGTTGTCAATGGCTACCATCCGTCCTCTCAGTGAAAACATATCCGCTACGGTTTTCCGCATGGCTAATCAGCTGTCGGTTCTCGATTGTGTTGGAATAAGATCCATTGATCCTTTTGCACACTGTCACTGCGTCCAACAGTCATGAGTTTGAAGCTCGTCACAGTCATCCCATCACAGATCCTACTCAGAATACCACAAACAAGGTTTAGACTTTCTGGATCTCAAGAATGCTGCCAATTGATTCTAGCTTATACCACGAAGACTGTGATCTCACGGAATGGAAGGCTCTGTTGTCAGGAGAGGCAACCATGCGTTGTGAACCAGGAGGCCAAGAGATACACACTCAAGCTCTTGCAGATAGAACGGAGGTGGTTGTCAGGCACACATTCATAAGGGTGGATGATGATGAGTATCACGGATCATCACATCCATCAGGTTGAAGTACGAGTGAATATCTTAGAACAAGAATAAGCGTGAATTGAATAGAAAAATAATAGTACTTTGCATTAATTCATGAGGAAAAGCATATCTCCACACCTTAATCTATGAGGTGTAGAAACTCCACCGTTGAAAATACATAAGTGATGAAGGTCCAGGCATGGCCAAATGGCCAGCCCCCAAAACATGATCAAGAGATCAAAAGTGATCCAAACATAGTCTCAAAAATGATCTAGAGATATGAATACAATAGTAAAAAGAGTCTATTTATACTAAACTAGTAAACTAGGTTTACAAAAAATGAGTAACTAAGTGTAGATAGTGCAGAAATCCACTTCTGGGGCTCACTTGGTGTGTGTTTGGGCTGAGCATTGAAGCTTTCACGTGCATAGGATCTTCTTGGAGTTTAAACGCCAGTTTTGGTGCCAGTTTGGGCGTTTAACTCCAACTTTGGTGCCAGTTCTGACGTTTTACGCTAGAAAAGAGTCTCTGGTGGGCGTTTGGACGCCCATTTGGGCCATCAAATTTCGGGCAAAGTATGGACTATTATACATTTCTAGAAAGCCCAATATGTCTACTTTCCAACGCAATTGAGAACGCACCGATTGGGCTTCTGTAGCTCCAAAAAATCCATTTCGCGTACAGGAGGGTCTGAATCCAACAGCATCTGCAGTCCTTTCTCAGCCTCTGAATCAGATTTTTGCTCAGGTCTCTCAATTTCAGCCAGAAAATACCTGAAATCACAAAAAAATACAAAAACTCATAGTAAAGTCTAGAAATGTGATTTTTGCATAAAAACTAAAAAATATACTGAAAAGTAACTAAAACATTAAAAACTATGTAAAAACAATGGCAAAAAGCGTATAAATTATCTGCTTATCAGGACACGTGCCCCCACATTCTCTCCATTTCTTCTTCTTTTCTTCCCTCCCTCCCTCCCCCCCCTCTCTCTCTCTCTCTCTCTCTGTGTGTGTGTGTGTGTGTGTGTGTGTGTGTGTGTGTTACTACATTCTCTCCCCCTTAAGAAATTCGGTCCCCAAATTTGAAAATTATATGATAATTACCTTCAGTCTCAAACAAATACGGATACTTGTTGCGCATGGCATCCTCAACTTCCTAAGTTGCTTCTTCTTTCCGAATGGTTTTTCCAAAAAACTTTCATAGATGCTATCTCTTTAGAACATAGTTTCTTTACTTGGTGATCAACTATAGCCATTGGTTCCTTTTCAAATGATAAATCCTCCCTTAGCTTTATGGCTTGTGGTGTGAGCACATGAGATGTGTCAGAAAGATATTTGCGCAACATTGATACATGAAACACTGGATGGATCATGCGCAATTCAGGCGACAATGCCAAGCGGTAAGCAACTGCACCTTTTTCTATCTAATATCTTAAATGGACCATTGTAACAAGGAATAAGCTTGTCTCTTTTCCCAAATCTCATCACTCCTTTCATAGGTGACACTCTAAGAAATACCTGATCACCCACTAAGAACTCTTAGTTATGCCTTCTATTATCAACATAAGCCTTCTGCCTACTCTGAGATGCTAATAAACGTTCTCTTATTAAGAAAACCTTCTCAATTGCATCTTGTACCAAATTTGGTCCCAAAAGCTTAATCTCACCAACCTCAAACCACCTAATAGTCACCTACAACTTCTCCCATAAAGAGTCTCAAATGGTGCCATTTGAATGCTAGCTTGATAACTATTATTATAAGAGAACTCGATCAAAGGTAGATAGCTATCCCAATTTCCACCAAAATTTAGAACACAACCCTTAACTTGTCTTCCAATGTTTGGATCGTCCTTTCTGATTGTCCATAGGTTTGAGCGTAAAAAGTTGTGCTAAGATCCAGAGGAGTTCCTAACATTCTCTAAAAGGATTTCCAAAAATGAGAGGTGAACTAAGGTTGGCGATCAGAAAAATGGACACTGGAATTTCATGTAGTTTAACTATCTCATCAATATAAAGTTGAGCATACCGAACTGCACTAAAAGTTATTTTCACCGAAAGAAAGTGGGCTGATTTCATCATTCTATCCACAATTACCCAAATTGAATCAAAACCCTTAAAGTTACGAGGTAAACCTGTTACAAAATCCCTCATAATCCTTTTCCACTTCCATTCAGGTATCTCAATTTGTTGCAATAATCCAATAGGTCTTTGATGTTCAGCTTTAACTTCTTGGAAAGTTAAGCAATGAGAAACAAAAACTCCTATGTCTTTCTTCATACCTTCCTACCAAAACAATTGTTTTAAATCTTGATACATCTTGTTGGAGCTCGGGTGAACCATGTACTTAGAATTGTGAGCCTCTTCCAAAATAGTTTTCCTCAGGTCGCGGTTGTTTGGCACACATAAGCATTGACCACAACGCAAAACATATTGATCAAGGGAAAACTCTAAGTTATTTCCATTGCGAACATCTTCCATAAGCTTCCTTAACTTTGGGTCATCACTTTGTGCAGACTTATTTTTTGTTCTATCAGAGAAGATTGAGCTCGGACTTGTGCTAAGAAAACTCCTGATTCTCCAAGGTCAAATTGGATTCCACCAGCCTCCAATTGGTGGACTTCTTCAATAATTGGTCTCCTTGCAAGAGTGATACGGGCCAAGCTATCCATAGATTTCCTACTGAGGGCATCCGCCACAATATTTGTCTTTTCAGGATAATACAAAATAGTACAATCGTAATCCTTTAGCAACTCCATCTATCTCCGTTACCTCAAATTTAAATCCTTCTATTGAAATATATACTTCAAACTCTTGTGATCCATATAGATCTCACAGGTCTGACTATAAAGGTAGTGTCTCTAAATCTTCAAAGCAAAAATGACTGTTGCCATTTTCAAGTCATGAGTTGGATAATTCTGCTTATGCTTGTTGAGTTGTCGTGATGCATAGGCAATAACTTGGCCATGCTGCATCAATACACAACCAAGTTCTATTCGAGACGCATCACAGAAGACTGTGAATCTTCTAGACCCAGAAGGTAAAACAAGAACCAGCACTGAGGTTGGACAAGTCTTAAGAGTATGAAACTTTTCTCACAAGCTTCTGACCATTGAAACTTTACATTCTTCTGGGTTAACTTGGTTAATGGTGTAGAAATTCTTGAGAAGTCCTTGATGAATCACCGATAGTAGCCTGCCAACCCTAGAAAGCTATGGATTTCCATCACTGTAGTAGGTCTTGGCCACTTCTAAACAGCTTCAACCTTCTTTAGATCCACTATGATTCCATCTTTTGATACAACATGCCTAAAAAATGTCACTTGATCAAGTCAAAATTCACATTTAGAAAACTTAGCATAAAGCTTGTGATCCCTTAAAGTTTGCAATAATCCTCAAATGATACTCATGCTCCGTAGCACTTTTCGAATACACCAAGATATCATCGATAAAGACGATAACAAAACGATATAAGAAATGTTTGAAGACTCGATTCATCAAGTCCATGAAAGCCGCGGGCGCATTCGTTAGACCAAAGGACATTACTAAGAACTCATAGTGTCCATAACAAGTATGAAAGGTAGTTTTTGGAATGTCTCCCTCTTTTATCTTCAATTGATGGTACCTTGAACGCAGGTCGATATTAGAGAAACAAGTAGCTCCTTGAAGTTGATCAAACAAATTATTAATCCTTAGCAATGGATACTTGTTGCGAACAGTTATCTTATTGAGCTGACGATAGTCCACACATAGTTGCATTGTTTTATCCTTCTTCTTTACGAGTAGAACAGGAGCTCCCCACGGAGAAGTGCTAGGATGAATGAATCATTTCTCTAACATATCCTCCAATTGAACATTTTATTCTCATAACTCAGTTGGAGCTATACGCTAGGGAGGAATGGACAAAGGATGGACTCCTGGAACTAATTCTATGGAAAATTCAACTTTGCCGTCAGGTGGCATCCTTTGTAACTTATCAGGAAACATGTCAGGAAATTCTTTAACTATAGGAACCTGACCAAGACTAGGCACCTCAACATCAACAACTCTAACAACTACCAGAAATCCTTGGTTTTCCTTATCCATCAATTGCATAGCACTCATAGATGAGATGATGCTAGCTAAAGTGGGACAATTGTCACCCTTAAAAACAAAAGGTGAGATACCCGAAATGTCAAACTTTACAATTTTTGAGTAACAACTCACATCAGCATGACAAGCTGCTAACCAATCCATGCCTAGGATAACATCAATGTCTTCCATTGGTTCTAGAAGAATTAAGTCAGCTAATATATCAACCATACTAATTCTAACAACACAAGACCGAAACATGACTTGAACCACTGTGGAGACTAATGAGCGGATAATTTATACGCTTTTTGGCATTATTTTTAGGTAATTTTTAGTAGGATCTAGCTACTTTTAGGGATGTTTTCATTAGTTTTTATGCTAAATTCACATTTCTGGACTTTATTATGAGTTTGTGTGTTTTTCTGTGATTTCGGGTAATTTCTGGCTGAAATTGAGGGACCTGAGCAAAACTCTGATAGAAGGCTGACAAAGGACTGCTGATGCTGTTGATTCTGACCTCCCTGCACTCGAAATGGATTTTCTAGAGCTAAAGAACTTCAAATGGTGTGCACTTAACGGCGTTGGAAAGTAGACATCCAGAGATTTCCAGCAATATATAATAGTCTATACTTTATTCGAGATTAGATGATGCAAACTGGCGCTCAACGCCAGTTCCATGTTGCATTCTGGAGTCAAACGCCAGAAACACGTCACGAACCAGAGTTGAACGCCAAAAACACGTTACAACTTGGCGTTCAACTCCAAAAGAAGCCTCTACGCCTATAAAGCTCAAGCTCAACCCAAGCACACACCAAGTGGGCCCCGGAAATGGATTTCTGTATCAATTACTTACTTCTGTAAACCCTAGTAGCTAGTCTAGTATAAATAGGACATTTTACTATTGTATTAGGGATCTTTGGTCTCGGTTTTATTCCATTATTCATCTTAGGAGACTATTGATCACGTTTTGGGGGCTGGCCATTCAGCCATGCCTGGACCTTCATCACTTATGTATTTTCAACGGTGGAGTTTCTACACACCATAAATTAAGGGTGTGGAGCTCTGTTGTACCTCAAGTTTTAATGCAATTACTACTATTTCCTATTCAATTCAGTTTATTCCTGTTCTAAGATATTCGTTGCACTTAACCACGACGAATGTGATGATCCGTGACACTCATCATCATTCTCACCTATGAACGCGTGACTGACAACCACTTCCGTTCTACCTTAGACCGAACGCATATCTCTTAGATTCCTTAATCAGAATCTTCGTGGTATAAGCTAGAATTGATGGCGGCATTCATGAGAATCCGGAAAGTCTAAACCTTGTCTGTGGTATTCCGAGTAAGATTCAGGGATTGAATGAATGTGACGAGCTTCAAACTCGCGATTGTTGGGCGTGATGACAAACGCAAAAGAATCAAGGGATTCTATTCCGGCATGATCGAGAACCGACAGATGATTAGCCGTGCTGTGACAGAGCATTTGGACCATTTTCACTGAGAGGATGGGATGTAGCCATTGACAACGGTGATGCCCTACATACAGCTTGTCATGGAAAGGAGTAAGAAGGATTGAATGAAGGCAGTAGGAAAGCAGAGATCCAACAGGGACAAAGCATCTCCATACACTTATCTGAAATTCTCACCAATGATTTACATAAGTATTTCTATCTTTATTTTCTGTTTATTTATTATTATTATTCGAAAACTCCATAACCATATATTATTCGCCTAACTGAGAATTTCAAGATGACCATAGCCTGCTTCATACCAACAATCTCCGTGGGATCGACCCTTACTCACGTAAGGTTTATTACTTGGACGACCCAGTGCACTTGCTGGTTAGTTGTGCGAAGTTGTGAAGAAAGTGCTGAGTTATAAACGCGCATACCAAGTTGAATGCGATTATTAGAGATCACAATTTCGTGCACCAGAGACTCTAAGTGGAGTGCCAACATGAAATGGGTGGGATAACGGTTCAGATTGTTTATCGAAACGAGATACAAGATGGGGAGATACATATGAATAATGAGAACCTATATCAAATAACACTCGAGCATCTAAAGAACAAACTTGTAAAGTACCTTCCACCACTGCATTAAAAGTTTGAGCATCCTGACGTATTAAAGCGTACACACGTGCCTTACCTCTCCCTCTCTGACTCCATCCACTCTTATAAGTCTGACCCCTGTCACCTACTCCTCTGCCACTAAGACCAGAAGAATTTCCAATAGACATAGCTAAAGATGATGGCATTGGTGTTTGATAAACCCCAATTTTGTGGTTTATCTTATGCTTATTTCAGGAAATTTTATCAACTTTTCTCACATTTATTCAATGAAATAGCATGGTTTTGTAATCCTCCCTAAATTTATGATTAAGTGTGAAAACATGCTTTTTAGGCCTTAAAATAACTAAATTTAATTCACTTTAATTCCATTCGATGCCTTGATATGTTTGTTAAGTGATTTCAGATTTAGAAGGCAAAGATTGGATTGAAGGAATGAAGGAAAAGCATGCAAAGTGGGAGAACTCATGAATAAATGAAGGAACCGTAAAAGCTGTTAACTCTGACCTCTTCGCACTCAATCAACAATAACTTGAGCTACTGAGGTCCAAATAAGGCGGTTCCAGTTGCAGTGGAAAGCTAACATCTGGAGCTTCAAAATGATATCAAAATTGCTATATTTTCCTGGCGCCTAAAGATGTGTACATGCACATGACGCGTCTGTGTTGGTTGATGCACGTGACTCATTAAAAGTAACTCGTGGCTAGCGATTTTTGAAGCATTTTGGGCTCAATCCAACTCATTTCTGATGCTATTTCATGCAGAATTTAAGATTGGGCAAAGGGGAAGCACTTTTTTGGAGTTTTTGCATCATGTAGCTTATTTTCTAGAGAGAGAAGCTCCCTCTTCTCTCTAGAATTAGGGTTCCTAGGTTAATTGCATCATAGATCCATGTTTAATTCTTTGCTTTCATCTTGTTTCTTCTACATTTTCATGCTCTAATGATGTAAATCTCTTATTCTCTATTGTTAATTTCCCTTTTCATGCCTCTTTGTTTAGGATTGATGAACACTTATCGGATTTGGATTTTCTATTAATGCAACTGATGTTTGATGTTCTTTTTATTGATAATTTGAGTTGTGAATTTTACTTTTCTTGCAATTGGTAGTTGGTAGATTTTATTATTCTTTGCAATTTATTATGCTTTCCTTTTATGCCTTCCAAGTGTTTGACAAAATACTTGGTAGGATGTTAGAGTAGATTTTGAGCATTCTTGGTTTGGAAAGAGTAATTAGGCAATCTTGAGTCATGAAAACCCAACCTATGTTGGTGATCTAGAATTGTTAGCTAATATTGTTTCCATTGACATAAGTTTTTTTGCTAATTTAATTAGTAAGTTGACTAAGACTTTTGGATTAAGATTAACTATTCTTATTAGACTTTCTTCAAGTACGAGGATAATATGATACCTTCCTCCATCGTCGGGGATGACGTAATAAGATAAATTCTTGTTTATTATTGTGATATGATTGATTAGTCTTTTTTGACGTTCTCCCTATGTGAAGATGACATGATACATTCTTCTATTTGTTAGAGTTGACTAAATAGGATGAATTGATCATTGTTTGACTAGGATAGAAAGCCTATATTCTCAAATCTTGCCAAGGATGTCTTTCTTTATTCCTTGTTTCCTTTACTTGCTTAATTTACTTTTCTTGTCAATTAAATTCTTGACCATTTAACTTCTTACCCCTTTATCAATCAAACCCCCTTGTTCCTTCATAACCAATAATCATTCACTTCATTGCAATTCCTTGTGAGACGACCCGGGGTTTAAATACTTCGGTTAATTTTCATTGGGATTTGTACATGTGTCAAAACCATATTTTAATTTGATTCAAGGATTGACTATTGGTTTGGACTATACTAACAACGAAAATATTTTGTGGAATTCTGAACTGGTATAAATTCTTGCTATCAAATTAATAGCGCCGTTGTCGGGGAATTGCAATGGTGCTATGTTATTGGCTATTGTATATATTGTGAATAGTTTGATTTTTGGTTTGTTTGTTAGTTTTTGTTAGTTTTAGAATTTTGTTCTCTTTGTTTCTTATTAATACTTGTTTTTATTTTCTCTTTCTCTATGAATTCTCATCCTTTTGGCTATGAGTGTGGTTCTAACTATATTGTAGGAGATGAAAGCTATAATAAGGATATGCATCAAGGAAAGAACAACCAAAGGTGGGAGGAACCACAAGCCTATGGACAACCTTCATGGCAACAACCTCCACCAATGTACTATCAACAAGAACTATTCCAAGATGCATTTCAATCTAATGTATGTGATGACCTTCATTGTGGTTGTCAACCACAATCATCATATGCATATGAACCCCCTCCTCAATATAGCCCTTCACCATACTCACAAGTCTCATACCACCATTCACTTCCATATGACCCTAACCCATACCTACCATACCAACCACCATATGAACCATATCTAGAGCCACCACTATCCCAACACTAATACTCCCATGAACCACAAAGTCCATACACACCACCTCAAGAATTTTACCAATATGAACCACCTTCCAACTACAATACCCTTACCTCAAACAATGAACCCTCTCTTCCACCACCACTTCCCGATGAAGCCCTCATGCTAGAACTAAGAGATCTTGAATCTCGTATCTTAAGGCAACAAGAGGAGGATGAAAAGAAGTTTAAGGAGCTAGGAGCTAAGATGGCTGTCATGGTAGAAACCATTGGCAACATAATCTCATCCTGCCTAAGCTTGCACGATCAAGGCACTCCCATTGTTGAATGTGGAGAAGCAACCAAAGAGCTTAGTAAGGAAGTGGAATTAGAGCTTCAAGGTGGAGAAGAAGAGTTAAAACAAGAAGTGCAACAAGAGGAGAAGGTAGAGATGATTGAACCAAAGAAAGTAATGGTTGGCACCTTAGGATATGTTGAGTACATAGAGGAATCACAAGTTGAAGAGTCTTCTTCCATGGAATTTAAAGTTGATGTTGAGGAGGAGAGTGCACAACCTCCAAGGCACAATGTGATTGAAGAATTGGAAGAAGTGTCCCAAGCAATAGGCCCTCCTATTTATGATGATTCCGCATCAACATATGATCCTTTTGAGTTTGAAGAGTCCTTCCCTATTATACTTGGAATTGATGATGAGGTAGATTTCACTCAACCTCCTATTTATTATTTAAGTGATGGGAAAGAGCTAGAGGACATTGGTGAAGAAGAACTTGAACTTGAGGAAGCTTGGCAAGAGGTAAAGCTTGAAGAACCTTGCCAAGTGATGAAAGCCTCTAGAAGAGGATGGGCGGGAGTGAAACGTGCTCTATCAAGATCATTGGGAATTTCTCTACCTAGGTTGTCATCTAATCCTTCATTTGAGTGGGTAAAACTTCTAACTCTTAGCTTTATTATCCCGCTTGAATTTGGTTTGCTTGAAACGGATGGCCAACTTAGGGTGCTTTGTGGAATAAAGCGTAAGAGGAGGATGTTTAGTGATTGGCGTTGTAAGTCTAGGCTCATTGTGGTTGAAGCTTCAAGGAGCAAGGGTTGGACTAGTACTCAATTAGATGGGTCTAGAAGGGTAGTTTGGTGCTTCCATGAGAATTCATCTCTCTTGTCACCCAGAGGAAATCACCATGACCAACTCAAAGACGGGTGTGAAAACAAAGTGTGGGATCCTGGCTCGCACAAAGAAGATCAACTGTGGGAGCCCATGGTTTGTGGAGAACTCCATCAAGGCTTGGAGTTATTAACTTTGGAGGATAGAGCTTATTAGAAGTCCAAGCATTGGTGGATGTTCAAGGATGGATTCAAGAACAAGCCACCTTGATGGAGAGCTCCCCATAAGTTCAACTTAAGGACAATAAACAAAAGTGCTAGGTGGGAGACACCACACCATGGTAACATCTTTCCTTTTTCCTTTTTGTAAATATTGCTAATAATTAGTTTAGTTTTATGTTTTGTTTGATTAGTTAAGTTTAATTGGGAGTCTAATATGTTAAATAAGGTTTTATGATGTTTTGGTAGTTGTTTGAAGGTTTGAAATGCTTGATTTGGTGCAAAAACACAGAAAAATTTTGAAAAACAGAGCACCAACCCATGCATACGCGTCACTCATGTGTGCGCGGCCCCAAGCATTTTCGACCATCCACGCGCACACGTACATGACGCGCACGCGTGGATCCAGAAGTTTCACTTCCTAGCCAAAAACCAGAGAGTTATGCCTAACGTGTGCCAAACTTGTGTCTGAGGCACAAGTCAACCCACGCGTACGCGTGCTTCGCGCGTATGCGTTGACTCTCTGCTTTGCCATGCACGCGTACGCGTCACCCGCACGTACACGTCGCTACCATTTCATCAATCCACGCTTATGCGTACATGATGCGCACGCGTGGATTGCCTTGTTTCACCCACCTTCTTTTCTTCTCCTCTTTCCATTTCTTTCCTTCTTCTCTTCTCTTTCCACCCTTCAATCATCATCCAACACTACCAAACACCATCCATAACCATTTTTTTTAGTTAGTTAGTTACTTGTTTAATTAGTTTAATTTTTTATTTAATTTTTATTTTTCATTATAAGTGTTGGATTACTAATTTTGTTGCTAATTCTTGCTGCTTAGTATTAACTGAATGCTATCTTAGCATAATTATTGTTAATTCTTATTGTTGGATTTCTTTGTTGAGGCTACATTTGGTTACTTGGTTTTGAGTTTTCGTGATTGACAATTATGAATACCAATTACATTTTACATTGCCTTTGAGCTTCTTAACTCTTTTGAATTGCATGTTTTGGCCACCATGCATTCATCATCCATTGCTAGGAAATTGTATATTATCATCGCATTTTTTTAGGTGATGCTTGTTCACGATTTATCTTTATTAACATCACCTATTTTATGCATTGAGATTGTAGAATTGTGAAATTGGATCGAAAGCTTACCTAATGACATATTTTTTAGCTTTGTAAAGCTTTGTGGACCATGCTTGCTATGTGATTGATTTTCACTTCTATCTTCTTTTTTCTAAGTTCTATAGCATCCATGTGTTCACTTCTATGTCACTTAGGTGTTGCAACAACATCAATATGTGTCATTAATTGTTATGTAAGTTTCATATACCATTTTGTTCACTAAGTCTACTTACACATCAATCAATGTCCATGCATTATCCAATTTCACAATTGCATGATTAATTGCTTGAATGCTTTCATGCCTCTTCACTACTTGTTGGTTGACTTAACCTACAAGTCTTTTGAAGTATTTCAAGCACACTAGAATAAGTGAAATGTGTGTTTTCTTTTGTATAATTGTGACATGGTTCCTAAATACTAGCGTGTGAGTTCTAAACCGCATGCAAGTTAGGACCCACACACCTATTTTTCATCAATATCACATTAACTCACTCACTCAATTCTAGTGAATTACCTCATTCCAATAATTTATGCTTCCTTGCTTGCGCATTCACTTTTCTTAATATCCTGTTTTCTATTGTTCAGGATGAATCATCATAAGCAAAAATGGAAGCGGGAAAAGGAACACGTAGCAACCGGTTGACCCACCAGCTGAAAGTGGCAACTAGAAAAGTCACCGTACCCCCTTGCTCATCTATGAGTGCACCGAGGACGGTGCAAACTTTTAAGTGTGGGGAGGTCATCCAACCACTCGGCGTTTTTGGGTAACAAATTCTAATCCCAACACTTTTGCATTTCATTTTAGGATTTTTAGTTGCATTTTTGTGCATTTCATATGTATATATTAAGCTTAGTCAAAATCATGATATTTTCCAAGGATTTTACCTGTAGGGCACCCCAATTGATTGAAATTTTTTTTAGAACTTGCTTGAATTATATATTTTGGATCATATTTTTGAGCTAAGAACACAAGCATGTGAGATTTGAGCCTAATTGTGTGGTTACATCATATAGTCACTTATTTTCATTCTTGCGTGCATTGTTCTCTTTCTATGATTGTGATCTTTAATTTGTTTGATTCTATATGTCCATTATTTTGTGTATACATGCACTTATGTGATTGAGGCCATTGTTTCAAATAGCTCACTTACCCAAATAGCCTACCTTTTATCTTCCATTGTAACTAATTTTGAGCCTATGCTTAATCCATTTGTTCTTAATGTTAGCACATTACAAGCCTTAAGTGCAAAACAATATATGTCCTTTGTTTGGATCTTTGATTAGCTTAGGCTAGTGAGAGTGCTTATCATTCAAGTTTGGGAGATTTGGGAACATTGGTTGGGATGAAAGTGTATTTTTGTATTTTTGTCAAAATTTTGGGAATTGGGTACATACCCATGCATTGAATATAAAATCATATGCATTGATACTTTGGTATATACTTTATTACAAAAAAAAAAGAAAAAAATACTAAATAATACAAAATAAAGAAAAAATATATATATAAAAAATAAATAAATAAAAAAGGAAGAAAAAGACAAGTAATAAAAAGGGGACAAAATGCCCCAAGTAAAGCTCAATAAAAATCAATGCATATGTGTGGTGACAAAAACTAGAATGCATGAGTGTGTGAAAAAGTGAAGAATGGGTAGTTAGGTTAGCTTTGAATTGTATAGGTTTTTATATAGGTTAGGTGGAAAGTTTAGGTTAATCAAAGATTCAAATTCTAGTCCACTTGACCATATGCATCCTTACCTTGACCCTAGCCCCATTACAACCTATGGGAAAGACCTCATGATATTTGTATGAATGCATGAAATAATTGTCGATTGTTAGATGAAAAACAAATCTTGAAAAGTATGATTAAGGGAGAATTGAGTGAATCAACCCCATACACTTGAGTGACTAGAGCGGATACACATCCGGTGAGGGTTCGATCGCTCAATTACATGTTTCCACCCATGATCATCTATTCTTGCAAGTTTATAAAATCTTTCAATAATTCAATTCAATTGTGGGTTTGATTTGACTGCTATGGCTTTAGCCCTTGTACTTATATATGCATTCTTGGAAGTTGACTTATTTTGACCAAGTGGTTGCATTCATTTAGATAGATTGCATGTAGATAGGTTGCATTTAGGTAGTTTACTGGTGCACGAAATTGTGTGGCCAATATTAATGGACTATTTAACACAGCTTCGCACAACTAACCAGCAAGTGCACTGGGTCGTCCAAGTAATACCTTACGTGAGTAAGGGTCGATCCCACGGAGATTATTGGTTTGAAGCAAGCTACGTTTATCTTATTATTCTTAGTCAGGATATCAATTAAAATTATCAGTTGGAATTATTAGATTGGAAAAATAAAAGAGAATAAAAGCGTTACTTGTTGTGCAGTAATGAGAAATATGTTGGAGTTTTGGAGATGCTTTGTCCTCTGAACTTCAACTCTTCCTTGAAATCCTTTTCCACACGCAAAGTCCCTTCCATGGCAAGCTCTATGTAGGGTGTCACCGTTGTCAATGGCTACTTCCCATCCTCTCAGTGAAAACGTTCCTATGCTCTGTCACAGCATGGCTAATCATCTGTCGGTTCTCAATCAGGTTGGAATAGAATCCATTGATTCTTTTGCGTCTGTCACTAACGCCCAGCCTTCAGGAGTTTGAAGCTCGTCACAGTCATTCAATCCTAGAATCCTACTCGGAATACCACAGACAAGGTTTAGACTTTCCGGATTCTCATGAATGCCGCCATCAATCCGGCTTATACCACGAAGATTCTGATTAAGGAATCTAAGAGATACTTATTCAATCTGACGTAGAACGGAGGTGGTTGTCAGGCACACGTTCATGGATTGAAGAAGGTGATGATTGTTACGGATCATCACCTTCTCCATAATTAAGCGCGAATGAACATCTTAGATAAGAACAAGCGTGTTTGAATGGAAAACAAAGGAATTGTATTAAATCATCGAGACGTCGCAGAGCTCCTCACCCCCAACAATGGAGTTTAGAGACTCATGCCGTCAAAAAGTATGTAATTCAGATCTGAAAATGTCATGAGGTACAAGATAAGTCTCTAAAAGTTGTTTAAATAGTGAACTAGTAACCTAGGTTTACAGAAAATGAGTAAACTAAGATAATTGGTGCAGAAATCCGCTTCTGGGGCCCACTTGGTGTGTGCTGGGGCTGAGACTAAAGCTATCCACGAGTTGAGGCCTTTCTTGGAGTTGAACTCCAAGTTATGACGTGTTTTGGGCGTTCAACTCCGGATCATGACGTTTTTCTGGCGTTTAACTCCAGACAGCAGCATGTACTTGGCGTTCAACGCCAAGTTACGTCGTCTATATTCGCGCAAAGTATGGACTATTATATATTGTTGGAAAGCCCTGGATGTCTACTTTCCAACGCCGTTGAGAGCGTGCCAATTGAACTCCTGTAGCTCCAAAAAATCCATTCCGAGTGCAGGGAGGTCCGGATCCAACAGCATCAGCAGTCCTTTTTCAGCCTAACTCAGATTTTTGCTCAGCTCCCTCAATTTCAGCCAAAAAATACCTGAAATCACAGAAAAACATACAAACTCATAGTAAAGTCCAGAAATATGATTTTTGCCTAAAAACTAATAATATTCTACTAAAAACCAATTAAAACATACTAAAATCTACATGAAATTACCCCCAAAAAGCGTATAAAATATCCGCTCATCACAACACCAAACTTAAACTGTTGCTTGTCCTCAAGCAACTAGATAAATAAAATAGGTTTTAACAGAAATTAAGAAGTAATAACATTTTTAGAGTTTTAAATGAAGCTCAGGTTCTTATTAGATGAGCGGGGCTTGTACCTTTTTGTTTCTGAACAGTTTTGGCATCTCCCTTTATCCCTTGAATTTCAGAATGATTGGCATCCATAGGAACTCAGAATTCAGATAGTATTATTGACTCTCCTAGTGTAGTATGTTGATTCTTGAACACAGTTATTTTATGAGTCTTGGCTGTGGCCCTAAGCACTTTGTTTTCCAGTATTACCACCAAATACATAAATGCCACAGACACATGACTAGGTGAACTTTTTCAGATTGTGACTTAGCTTTGCTAAAGTCCCCAGTCAGAGGTGTCCAGAGCTCTTAAGCACACTCTGTTTGCCTTGGATCACGACTTTAACCACTCAGTCTCAAGTTTGTAACTTGGACCTGCATGCCACAAGCACATGGTTAGGGACAGCTTGGTTTAGCCGCTTAGGCTTGGATTTTATTTCCTTGGGCCCTCCTATCCATTGATGCTCAAAGCCTTGGATCCTTTTTACCCTTGCCTTTTGGTTTTAAGGGCTCTTGGCTTTTTCTATTGCTCCTTCTCTCTTTTTTTTTGACTGCTTTTTCTTACTTCAAGAATCAATTTCATGATTTTTCAGATTATCAATAATATTTTTCGTGTTCCTCATTCTTTCAGGAGCCAATATTCATCAAATTCAGAGTACAAATTATGCACTGTTCAAGCATTCATTCAGAGAACAAAAAGTATTGCCACCACATATAATTAATTATAATTTTTATTATTGAGAACTCGAAAAATATAGATTACTTCTTTATTCTAAAAAAAATCTACTACTTTATTCATGCCTGATGATGATGAGAAAAATAAATTATAGCTTAATTGGAAATAAAATCAAAATAGACATACTAATTACTACTAAATATCTCCTAAGGTGAATTTCTATAATAATACTATCACTAAGCTAAAGCAGAAAAATTGGAACTCAGCAACCTGTTGTTTTGAGGAGTAGATGTTCCTCTAATCTGTGGGGTGTTGTTCAAGGATTAATTTTTGGCGCTTCAGCTCCCTTAGATCACGCCCTTGCTCTTCCTGTTCCTTGAGCAGTTTGCAAAGCATGCTACTTTGATTATTCTGTTCTTCCTTTATTTGGTCCATAGCTTCTTGCAATTTGGAAATAGAAGCCTCAAGATGTTCCCAATATTCGAATTGAGGCAGTTCTGGGAGGGCTTCTTGTGCTCTTCTCTTGGTTGAATCATCTTGTTGCTGTTGTCTGACCATTGATATTCCAGTAATTGGCTTTTCAATTAGGATATATTCTGTTATTCCCATCTTTACTCCAGCATCTTTGCAGAGCATAGAAATTAAGCTCGGATAGGCCAATCTGGCGTCCTTAGAATTCCTGTTTGCTATTTTGTATAGCTCACATGAGATCAGCTGATGGACTTCTACTTCTTTTCCCAACATGATGCAGTGAATCATTACTGCTCTTTTAATAGTGACTTCAGAACGGTTGCTGGTGGGCAATATGGAACGCCCTATGAAATCTAGCCAACCTCTGGCTACTGGTTTTAGATCTTCCCTTTTGAGTTGAACTGGGATGCCAGTCGTGCTGGTGGTCCACTTGGCTCCAAGGATGCATATATCCTCCAGAATCTTATCCAGCCCTTTATTGACCCTCATCATTCTCCTATTAAAGGAGTCTGGGTCATCTTTTAGTTGGGGAAGCTTAAATATCTCCCTGATCTTGTCAGAATTGGTATGAATGATCTTTCCTCTGACTATGGTCCGATGGTCAAAGAGAGCAGCTCCAATTATTCTTTGCCTGTCTGTCTGCCATAGATTAGCATAGAACTCCTGAACCATGTTCCTTCCCACTTTCGTTTCAGGATTGGCCAGAATTTCCCAATTCCTGTTTCGAATTTGCTCTTGGATCTCCAGATATTCATCTTCTTTCAGATCGAATCTAACTTCCGGGATCACTGATCTGTGACTCATTATCTTGTAGTAATGGTCTGAATGTTCTTTAGTTAAGAACTTCCCTTGATTCCAAAGTGGCTTTGGAGTGTTTTCTTTCTTGCCTCTTGGGTTGGGTTGTTTTCCTTTAGGAGCCATGATCTTTAGTGGGTATGTTTTTGTGATCACGGATAAAACACACCAAACTTAGAGCTTTGCTTGTCCTCAAGCAAAAGAGAAGAAAGAAGAGGAATAGGAGGAGAGCAAGTGTTTGATGGTGATGAGGAGGGGGGCGCCGAATTCAAAATATAGGGAGGGGGTGGGTAATTTTCGAAAATAGGAAAAGATAAGATATAAGATATGATTTGTAAAAGATAGATATGATAAGAAAAAGATATAGTTTTTTTTTTTAAAAAAAGATTTAACTAATAGTTAAAAGATAGATCTGAATTTTTAATTTTGAAAAAGATTTTTTAAAAATGTAATTGAGTTTTGAGAACAAACTTAAAAAAATTGGATTGGATTGGAAAACCATTTGTTTTTTTGGATTAAGATATATTTAAAATTTTTGAAACATGGAATTTTAGAAATCAGGGTTTTTAGAAAACTAACTTGATATGATGGATGACAATTTGGAACATGTTTATGTAAGAAATCATGAATTGAAACATAAAAATTTAGAAAAATTAGGATTAAAAACGAATTTTTTTACCTCCTCCCACCATCCTGGCGTTAAACGCCCAAACGATGCATGTTTTGGGCGTTTAACGCCCAATTGTTGCTTCTCCTGGGCGTTCAACGCCCAGCTGATGCTTCTTTCTGGCGTTGAACGCCAGGAAGTCCTTTGTCACTGGGCGTTTTTCTGAACGCCCAGGATGCTAGCAGTCTGGCGTTAAACGCCCAGAAGGTGCTTTTTTCTGGCGTTTAACGCCCAGAAGATGCTCCTTTCTGGCGTTTAACGCCCAGATGGCTACCCTTACTGGCGTTAAACGCCCAGTGGGTGCTTCTTTTGGGCGTTCAACGCTCAAAGTGTTTCTTACTGGCTTTTTCACGCCAGTGAGCTTCCAAATTTCCCTGTAACTCTGTGACTTCAACCAATTGCTATTTCACCTTTTGAAGATACTTTAGCATCTACCTGTAAAACTTTTATTAATTAGAAAAACGAATAAAATTAAATTTTGTGATTGGCTGGGTTGTCTCCCAGCAAGCGCTTCTTTAATGTCATTAGCTGGACTATTACTGATCTTCAATTAAGTCTCAGTCTTGAGCATTCTTGCTCGAAATTACCTTCAAGATAATGTTTAACTCTTTGTCCATTAACAATGAACTTTTTGTTAGAGTCATTATCCTGAAGTTCTATGTATCCATATGGTGATACACTTGTAATTACATATGGACCTCTCCACCGGGATTTTAATTTCCCGGGGAATAATTTGAGCCTTGAATTAAATAGCAGAACTTTCTGCCTGGCTCAAAGACTCTGGATGACAATTTCTTATCATGCCATCTTTTTGCTTTCTCCTTGTAAATTTTTGCATTCTCGAAAGCATTGAGTCTAAATTCCTCTAGCTCATTTAACTGAAGCAATCGTTTTTCTCCAGCTAACTTGGCATCAAGGTTCAGGAATCTGGTTGCCCAGTAGGCCTTGTGTTCCAGTTCCACTGGCAAGTGACATGCCTTTCCATACACAAGCTGGTATGGAGAGGTCCCTATGGGGGTCTTGAATGCTGTTCTGTATGCCCACAGAGCATCATCCAGGCTTCTTGCCCAATCCCTTCTACGGTTAATTACAGTCCGTTCCAGGATTCTTTTAAGTTCTCTATTTGAGACTTCAGCTTGCCCATTAGTTTGTGGGTGATATGGAGTAGCTACCTTGTGGCTAACTCCATAACGCACCAGAGCAGAGTAAAGCTGTTTATTGCAGAAATGAGTGCCCCCATCACTGATTAATACTCTAGGGATACCAAATCTGCTGAAGATATGTTTCTGGAGGAATTTTAACACTGTTTTAGTGTCATTAGTGGGTGTTGCAATAGCCTCCACCCATTTGGATACATAATCCACTGCCACCAGAATATAAGTGTTTGAGTATGATGGTGGGAAAGGTCCCATGAAGTCAATACCCCATACATCAAACAACTCAATCTCCAATATCCCTTGTTGAGGCATGGCATAACTGTGAGGTAGGTTGCCTGATCTTTGGCAACTGTCACAATTAAGCACAAATGCTCGGGAATCTTTATAGAGAGTGGGCCAGTAGAAGCCACTTTGGAGGACTCTTGTGGCTGTTCGCTCACTTCCAAAATGTCCTCCATATTGTGATCCATGGCAGTGCCATAAAATCTTTTGCGCTTCTTCCTTAGGCACACATCTACGGATTACTCCGTCTGCACATTTCTTGAAGAGATATGGTTCATCCCAAAGATAGTACTTTGCATCTGTGATTAATTTCTTTGATTGCACCCTACTGTACTCTTTGGGTATGAATCTCACTGCCTTGTAGTTTGCAATGTCTGCAAACCATGGCACTTCCTGGATGGCAAAGAGTTGCTCATCCGGAAAAGTTTCAGAGATCTCAGTGAGAGGGAGGGACGCCCCTTCTACTGGTTCTATTCGGGACAGGTGATCTGCTACTTGATTCTCTGTCCCTTTTCTGTCTCTTATTTCTATATCAAACTCTTGCAGAAGCAACACTCATCTTATAAGTCTGGGCTTTGAATCCTGTTTTGTGAGTAGATATTTAAGAGCAGCATGATCAGTATACACAATCACTTTTGATCCTACTAAATAGGATCTGAATTTGTCAATGGCGTAAACCACTGCAAGTAGCTCTTTTTCTGTGGTTGTGTAATTCTTCTGTGCGTCATTTAGAACACAGCTGGCATAGTAAATGACGTGCAGAAGCTTGTCATGCCTTTGTCCCAATACTGCACCAATGGCATGGTCACTGGCATCACACATCAATTCAAATGGTAATGTCCAGTCTGGTGCAGAGATGATTGGTGCTGTGACCAATTTAGCTTTCAGAGTCTCAAATGCCTGCAGACACTCTTTATCAAATATAAATGGCGTGTCAGTAGCTAGCATGTTGCTCAGAGGTTTGGCGATTTTTGAAAAATCCTTTATAAACCTCCTATAGAATCCTGCATGCCCCAGAAAGCTTCTGATTGCCTTAACATTGGCAGGTGGTGGTAATTTTTCAATTACTTCTACCTTAGCTTGATCCACCTCTATTCCTTTGTTCGAAATTTTGTGCCCAAGGACAATTCCTTCAGTCACCATAAAGTGACATTTTTCCCAGTTTAAAACCAGGTTAGTCTCTTGGCATCTTTTCAGAACAAGTGCTAAATGGTTAAGGCAGGAGCTGAATGAGTCTCCAAATACTGAAAAGTCATCCATGAAGACTTCCAGGAATTTTTCCACTATATCAGAGAAAATTGAGAGCATGCACCTCTGAAAGGTTGCAGGTGCATTGCACAGGCCAAATGGCATCCTTCTGTATGCAAATACTCCAGATGGACATGTGAATGCCGTTTTCTCTTGATCCTGGGGATCTACTGCAATTTGATTATAACCTGAATATCCATCCAGGAAGCAGTAGTATTCATGACCTGCTAGTCTTTCTAGCATTTGGTCTATGAATGGTAAAGGAAAATGATCCTTTCTGGTGGCTGTATTGAGCCTTCTATAATCAATGCACATGCGCCACCCTGTAACTGTTCTTGTAGGAACCAGTTCATTTTTTTCATTATGAATCACTGTCATGCCTCCTTTCTTAGGGACAACTTGGACAGGGCTCACCCAGGGGCTGTCAGAAATAGGATAAATAATCCCAGCCTCTAGTAATTTAGTGACCTCTTTCTGCACTACTTCTTTCATAGCTGGATTCAGCCGCCTTTGTGGTTGGACCACTGGCTTGGCGTCATCCTCCAGTAAGATCTTGTGCATGCATCTGGCTGGGCTAATGCCCTTAAGATCACTGATGGACCACCCAAGAGCTGTCTTGTGTGTCCTTAGCACTTGAATTAGTGCTTCCTCTTCCTGTGGCTCTAAGGTAGAGCTTATAATTACAGGAAAGGTATCACCTTCTCCCAGAAATGCATATTTCAGGGATGGTGGTAATGGTTTGAGTTCGGGTTTTGGAGGTTTCTCCTCTTCTTGAGGGATTTTCAGAGGTTCTATTATCTTCTCTGATTCCTCCAAATCAGGCTGAACATCTTTAAAGATGTCCTCTAGTTCTGATTCGAGACTCTCAGCCATATTGACCTCTCTTACCAGAGAGTCAATAATATCAACACTCATGCAGTCATTTGGGGTGTCTGGGTGTTGCATGGCCTTGATAACATTCAACTTAAACTCCTCCTCATTGACTCTCAAGGTTACTTCCCCTTTTTGGACATCAATGAGGGGTCGGCCAGTTGCTAGGAAAGGTCTTCCTAGGATGAGAGTTGCACTCTTGTGCTCCTCCATTTCCAGCACCACAAAGTCAGTAGGAAAGGCGAATGGCCCAACCTTGACAATCATGTCTTCAATCACTCCTGATGGGTATTTAATGGAGCCATCAGCAAGTTGAAGACACATCCTGGTTGGTTTGATTTCTTCAGCTAAACCAAGCTTTCTGATAGTAGATGCAGGTATTAGGTTGATACTTGCCCCAAGATCACATAAAGCTTGCTTGGCACAAGTACCCTCTAATGTGCATGGTATCATAAAGCTCCCAGGATCTTTAAGCTTCTCAGGTAAGCTTTTCAGAATGACTGCACTGCATTCTTCAGTGAGGTAAACTTTTTCAGTTTCCCTCCAATCCTTCTTATGACTTAAGATTTCTTTCATGAACTTAGCATAAGAGGGTATTTGCTCAAGTGCTTCTGCAAACGGAATCTTTATTTCAAGAGTCCTGAGATAATCTGCAAAGCGGGCAAATTGCTTATCCTGTTCCGCTTGGCGGAGTTTTTGAGGATAAGGCATTTTGGCTTTGTATTCCTCAACCTTAGTTGTTGCAGGTTTATTACCTACAGAAGTGGGTTGGGAAGCCTTTTTAGAAGGGTTGTTATCAGCACTTGTATGTGACTGATCACCCACTGGCATTTGAATGCCAGGGGTAAAAGCTGGAGTGGCGTTAGACGCCATCTCCCCATTTGTTACTGGCGTTTGAACGCCAGAACCATGTTCCCTTTGGGCGTTCAACGCCGGATTCATGCTTGTTTCTGGCGTTGAACGCCAGAAATGAGCATGGTCTGGGCGTTCAGCGCCAGCTTTATTCCTCTCTGGGCTCTGACTGTCCTCAGATGGATTTTGAGTAACCAATTGTTCATTTCTTGGTTTTCTGCTGCTTTGAAGTGAGGTATTTAATGTTTTCCCACTTCTTAATTGAACTGCTTGGCATTCTTCTGCTATTTGTTTTGACAATTGCTTTTCTGTCTGCTTTAATTGCACTTCCATATTCCTGTTTGCCATTCTTGTTTCCTGTAATATTTCCTTGAATTCGGCTAGCTGCTGAGTTAGAAAGTCTAATTGCTGATTAAATTCATTAGCCTGATCCACCGGACTGAGTTCAGCAGTTACTGTTTTAGCTTCTTCTTTCATGGAAGATTCACTGCTTAGATACAGATGCTGATTTCTGGCAACTGTATCAATAAGCTCTTGAGCTTCTTCAATTGTTTTTCTCATATGTATGGATCCACCAGCTGAGTGGTCTAGAGAAATCTGAGCTTTTTCTGTAAGCCCATAGTAAAAGATGTCTAATTGCACCCATTCTGAAAACATTTCAGAGGGGCATTTTCTTAGCATCTCTCTGTATCTCTCCCAGGCATCATAAAGGGATTCATTATCTCCTTGTTTGAAGCCTTGGATGCTTAGCCTTAGCTGTGTCATCCGTTTTGGAGGGAAATAGTGATTCAGGAATTTTTCTGACAGCTGTTTCCATATTTTTATGCTGTTCTTAGGCTGGTTATTTAACCACCTCTTAGCTTGATCTTTTACAGCAAATGGAAACAGTAATAATCTGTAGACATCCTGATCTACTTCCTTATCATGTACTATATCAGCAATTTGCAGAAATTGTGCCAGAAACTCTGTAGGTTCTTCATGTGGAAGACCAGAATACTGGCAGTTTTGCTGCACCATGATAATGAGCTGAGGATTCAGCTCAAAGCTACTAACTCCAATGGAGGGTATACAGATACTACTCCCATATGAAGCAGTAGTGGGGTTAGCATATGACCCCAGAGTCCTCTTGGACTGTTCATTCCTACTTGCTTCCATGATGGATTACAAGGGATAATTTATATGTTGATTTTATTTATTTTATAAAAGTGGAATAAATAAAAACGAAATATATAAAAAGAATTTAAAAATATTTTGTGAAAATTTTTCGAAAAATTTTGAAATTGAAATCTGAAATTTATATAAAAATTTCGAAAATGTAGTTTTAAAATTAGTTGGAAAAGATATTTTTTTTGAATTTTATGATGAAAGAGAAAAACACACAAAAGGCACAAGACTTAAAATTTTTAGATCTAATGCTCCTTATTTTCGAAAATTTTTGGAGGGAAAACACCAAGGAACACCAAACTTAAAAATTTTAAGATCAAGACACAAGAAAAACTCAAGAACACCTTGAAGATTCACAAGAACACCACGAACAAAAGGAAGAACACCAAACTTAAAATTTTTAGAAAACTTTAATAAAATTTTCGAAAATTATAAAGAGATTAACAAGAAAACACCAAACTTAAAGTTTGGCACAAGATTAAATCCAAGAAAAATTATTTTTGAAAAAGGTTCCAAAGGGGATAACCAATTATCAAGAACAACTTAAAAATCAAGAAAGAATCAAGAACACTAACACGAGATTTTTAAAGAAGATATAAAATATGCAATTAACACCAAACTTAGAATAAGACACTAAACTCACGAAAAATTAACAGTTAATTAAGAAAAATAATATTTTTGAAAAGAAATTTTTGAAAAGAAACTATCCTATCAAAATTTGATGACTCTATAACAACAAAAATAAATTATTCCTAATCTAAGAAATAAAATAAACCTTCAATTGTTCAAACTCAACAATCCCCGGCAACGGCGCCAAAAACTTGGTGCACGAAATTGTGTGGCCAATATTAATGGACTATTTAACACAGCTTCGCACAACTAACCAGCAAGTGCACTGGGTCGTCCAAGTAATACCTTACGTGAGTAAGGGTCGATCCCACGAAGATTATTGGTTTGAAGCAAGCTACGTTTATCTTATTATTCTTAGTCAGGATATCAATTAAAATTATCAGTTGGAATTATTAGATTGGAAAAATAAAAGAGAATAAAAGCGTTACTTGTTGTGCAGTAATGAGAAATATGTTGGAGTTTTGGAGATGCTTTGTCCTCTGAACTTCAACTCTTCCTTGAAATCCTTTTCCACATGCAAAGTCCCTTCCATGGCAAGCTCTATGTAGGGTGTCACCGTTGTCAATGGCTACTTCCCATCCTCTCAGTGAAAACGTTCCTATGCTCTGTCACAGCATGGCTAATCATCTGTCGGTTCTCAATCAGGTTGGAATAGAATCCATTGATTCTTTTGCGTCTGTCACTAACGCCCAGCCTTCAGGAGTTTGAAGCTCATCACAGTCATTCAATCCTAGAATCCTACTCGGAATACCACAGACAAGGTTTAGACTTTCCGGATTCTCATGAATGCCGCCATCAATCCGGCTTATACCACGAAGATTCTGATTAAGGAATCTAAGAGATACTTATTCAATCTGATGTAGAACGGAGGTGGTTGTCAGGCACACGTTCATGGATTGAGGAAGGTGATGATTGTCACGGATCATCACCTTCTCCATAATTAAGCGCGAATGAACATCTTAGATAAGAACAAGCGTGTTTGAATGGAAAACAAAGGAATTGTATTAAATCATCGAGACGTCGCAGAGCTCCTCACCCCCAACAATGGAGTTTAGAGACTCATGCCGTCAAAAAGTATGTAATTCAGATCTGAAAATGTCATGAGGTACAAGATAAGTCTCTAAAAGTTGTTTAAATAGTGAACTAGTAACCTAGGTTTACAGAAAATGAGTAAACTAAGATAATTGGTGCAGAAATCCGCTTCTGGGGCCCACTTGGTGTGTGCTGGGGCTGAGACTAAAGCTATCCACGAGTTGAGGCCTTTCTTGGAGTTGAACTCCAAGTTATGACGTGTTTTGGGCGTTCAACTCCGGATCATGACGTTTTTCTGGCGTTTAACTCCAGACAGCAGCATGTACTTGGCGTTCAACGCCAAGTTACGTCGTCTATATTCGCGCAAAGTATGGACTATTATATATTGCTGGAAAGCTCTGGATGTCTACTTTCCAACGCCGTTAAGAGCGTGCCAATTGGACTCCTGTAGCTCCAAAAAATCCATTCCGAGTGCAGGGAGGTCCGGATCCAACAGCATCAGCAGTCCTTTTTCAGCCTAACTCAGATTTTTGCTCAGCTCCCTCAATTTCAGCCAGAAAATACCTGAAATCACAGAAAAACATACAAACTCATAGTAAAGTCCAGAAATATGATTTTTGCCTAAAAACTAATAATATTCTACTAAAACCAATTAAAATATACTAAAATCTACATGAAATTACCCCCAAAAAGCGTATAAAATATCCGCTCATCATTTACATTGAATAAATGTTGATACCTTTTACTTCTTTCTTGAGTTTAGCATGAGGACATGCTTAGTTTAAATGTGGGGAGGTTTGATAAACTCCAATTTTGTGGTTTATCTTGTGCTTATTTTGGGGGATTTTATCAACTTTTTTCACATTTATTCAATGAAATAGCATGGTTTTGTAATCCTCCATAAATTCGTGCTTAAGTGTGAAAACATGCTTTTTAGGCCTTAATATAGCTAAATTTAATTCACTTTAATTCCATTTGATGCCTTGATATATTTGTTAAGTGATTTCAGATTTAGAAGGCAAATATTGGATTGAAGGAATGAAGGAAAAGCATGCAAAGTGGGAGAACTCATGAAGAAATGAAGGAACCGTAAAAGCTGTCAACCCTGACCTCTTCGCACTCAATTGACCATGACTTGAGCTACAGAGATCCAAATGAGACGATTTTAATTGCGTTGGAAAGTTAACATCTGGGGCTTCAAAATGATATAAAATTTGTTATAGTTGCTTGGTGCCTAGGGATGCGTACGCGCATGACGCGTCCACATCGGTTGCTGCACGTGACTCATTAAAAGCAACTCGTGGCAAGCGATTTCTGAAGCATTTTAGGCCCAATCCAACTCATTTCTGATGCTATTTCATGTAGAATTCAAGCTTGGGCAAAGGAGGAGCAATTGTTTAGAGCTTTTGCATCATGTAGCTTATTTTCTAGAGAGAGAAGCTCCCTCTTCTCTCTAGAATTAGGGTTCCTAGGTTATTTGCATCATAGATCCATGTTTAATTCTTTGCTTTCATCTTGTTTCTTCTACATTTTCATGCTCTAATGATGTAAATCTCTTGTTCTCTATTGTTAATTTCCCTTTTCATTACTCTTTGTTTAGGATTGATGAACACTTGTTGGATTTGGATTTTCTATTAATGCAATTGATGTTTGATGTTCTTTTTATTGATGATTTGAGTTGTGAGTTTTACTTTTCTTGCAATTGGTAGTTGGTAAATTTTATTATTCTTTGTAATTTATTATGCTTTCCTTTTATGCCTTCCAAGCAGGGGCGAAGCTTAGTACATATAAAGAGGGCAATGGCCCTCCCAAATAAATAAATTTTACATATAAAGTCTTCTAATTTTATAATTTGGTTCCTCCCTAATTTTATTTTTTGTTCTCTATTTAGTTGTATTTTTCATGTTAGCCCCCTCTTAAAAGAGGTTCGAGCTTCGCCCCTGCTTCCAAGTGTTTGACAAAATGCTTGGTAGGATGTTAGAGTAGATTTTGAGCATTCTTGGCTTGGAAAGAGTAATTAGACTATCTTGAGTCATGAAAACCCAAACCTATGTTGGTGATCTAGAATTGTTAGCTAATATTGTTTCTATTGACATTAGTTTTTTTGCTAATTCAATTAGTAAGTTGACTAAGACTTTTGGATTAAGATTAGCTAGTCTTATTAGACTTTTTTCGAGTACAAGGATAACATGATACATTCCTCCATCGTTGGGGATGACGTAATAAGATAAATTCTTGTTTATTATTGTGATATGATTGATTAGTCTTGTTTGACATTCTCCCTATGTGAAGATGACATGATACCTTCTTCCATTTGTTGGAGTTGACTAAATAGGATGAATTGATCATTGTTTGACTAGGATAGAAAGCCTATATTCTCAAATCTTGCCAAGGATGTCTCTCTTTATTCCTTGTTTCCTTTACTTGCTAAATTTACTTTTCTTGTCTTAAATTCTTGCCCATTTAACTTCTTGCCCCTTTATCAATCAAACCCCATTGTTCCTTCATAGCCAATAATTATTCACTTCATTACAATTCTTTGTGAGATGACCTGATGTTTAAATACTTCGATTACTTTTCATTGGAGTTTGTGCATGTAACAAAACCATATTTTAATTTGATTCAAGGATTGACTATCGGTATGGACTATACTAACAACGGATATATTTTGTGGAATTCTGAACTGGTATAAACTCTTGCAATCAGTGTTGTAGGACATGTAATACCTGAAACGAAACCTCCTCTAGGATTTGGACAATCTCTCCTAAAATAACCAGATTGACCACAACCAAAATATGTTCCAGTGGCCTTGAAACATATATCCAAGGTTCTGAAAACCGGTTCGGACCGGCCGGTCGAACCGATTGAACCGCAAACCGCACATAAAAATGACTCGGGCAAAAAGCAAAACCGGAAATTCTAAAAACCGGAATTGAACCGATTAACCGGCCGATAATCGGTCGGTCGAACCGAACCGTGACCCGGCCGGTTTTTTGGCTGGGCAGCCAAACGTTGCCGTTTCAACCTCTGCTTAGCCCTAAATCCCTAATTCAATCCTAAATTCCCAATCTCGTCGAGCTTCCAGCTTCCAGAAGTGAGAACGCCTCTCTCAGACTCTCACACGACAGGGCTTCTGTGACTCATCAAGCTTGTCGTTCGGTCGTCCCTCACCTCCGTCCAGCCACCGCCTCGTGCCGCCGCCGTTGTTCCTTCGAACAGCCACCTCCATTGCGCAGCAGCCTCGTTCCTTCGAAGGTACTCCACCACTGCTTGGTCACTCGGTGTCTTTGTCTCCCTGTTGCATGCTCTGTTGAAGGTGTCTTCGAGCTTCCAGGTAATTTTTTTTTAGATATGATTATTTGATTGAATAACTGTTGCATGTCTCTGTCTCCCTGATGAGTATGATTGAATAGTTATTTGATTTTGTGAACTGAAGTCGCTGAAGTGTGAACTGATGAACTATGATATACTGATCTGTGAAATCATGCATAACAAGTGTTAGGTTGTTACAGGTTGAAAGATGTAATGGGCCATTTGGATGGTTCCCAAGGGTTTCCTCGGCTTTCCATATGTTAGTTCCTTCCCATATATCTGCTTTCAGTTGATGACTTGCTATGGTGTCTAGTTTATCCATTAGTGGTATGTTTAAAATTGTGTTTATAGGAATTGGAAATGTGGAACATTAATCAATATAAATGTATTGTTTGATATAAACAAGAGTATAACTGGAACTAGAAATTAGTGTTTTACAAAGAGTATAACAGTTACCTATTGACTAGATAATAGATATGTTCTACTTAATAATGAAGTTGTTGGTTCTGCACTGATTTACAATTTTTTTTAATTCTGGTTTTTGCTAATGTAGGTGATGAAGCTGATGATGCAGACTGAAACTTTGTTCTGTGAGAGTTAAAACATTACATATCAGTTCCCCTATCTTGGCTGCTAAAAGTCCCTATTTCTACGAGGTAGATTTTCTTTTGTCCTGATTAATTTTGCTAAATATATTTTCAACTGCTTAGAGCTATTTGTTTACGTGTTGCAGCTTTTTTCAAGTGAGACGAAGCAGTCAGAACAAAGACATGTCACCCTGAAAATTAATGCCTTTGGTATAAAACATAAAAGCTTTATAGTACCTATTTATTGAGCGTACCCCCAAATAATTTTTTTTTTACAAATTCCATGTTTCTTTCTTCTTGTTACAGAAAAAGGTGCTCTTATGCAGTTATTAAATTTTATGTATAGTAGTACATTGACCAATACTTCAGCAAGAAACAGTCCAACAATTGTGTGATGCAGCAAAGCTGTTTCTTGTTAATAAATTCAAGGATATAGCCAAGTAAGGGTTACCCTATTTTACAGAAGATTGTGTTATCTTATATTCCAGGAACAGTGAATTCTTTTTTATTAATCTTTTTTTGTATCTGGGATTTACTATTTCCTCCTGTACATCCTTTTTGTTTGCTGGTGAAATTTTCATTTTCAATTTTTTTCCATCCATTCTTTTGTAGAACCCTTGTTTCTTTTCATGCCATTTTGCATGCTTTTCTATGCAATGTTGCTTTTCCCTTTGAATGTTAACTCATGTTATTTGTGCAGGTATCGAGGAGCTTATGACCTTGCCATTAGTTGGTATAGAAGCAGTAATTTCTAGTGATGATCTCCAGGTTGCATCTGAAGATGTTGCCATTTTATGTTTGGTTGTTTTGTTATTTGACTTTTGAATTTATATTTGAATGAGATTATAGTTTATGTATGTAGTACTTTTAATTTGAATAATATTTTAAAGTTTACATTAGACTATAATTATATTTTAATGTATTTATTTATATTTTATTTATTATTTTATTATAAAACGATTTTTTCGGTTCAACCACGGTCGAACCGGTTGAACCTATGAACCAGTGAACCAGTATCTAAAGCGGTTCGATGACCGGTTCAATTCTCAGAACCTTGCATATATCGGAATAGTAAATCTCACACTGTTGGCAGTAAAATTTAGTTAGACTTGTCTGATTAGAATCTTGTGCACTATATTGAAAGGTGCCCCCAACAAAAGGTCTTTGACTCGAAACACTCATGGAAATAGATCCAGAAAAAGCAACCCCACCGAAGGATATTTGAGGACGAGCTCGATAACTCGAATAACCTTGCTGATTAGTCTTACCATGATGAGACTAAAATCCTCCTGAACTGGATCCACTAGAAAATTGTCTCTTCATCTTGGTCTTCTTACCAACATCCTTATAAGCATTTTTCTCCACTATTTGATGCATGAGCATCTTATACCCATTTTCTGCTTATTTTCTAGTTGAATTTAGTTAGAATTTAATGAGTTTAATCATATTTTAGTGTTAAAATCCTCCTTTAATGCTACTTTGAGTTGTTTTAGTATTTTATTCATTTCAGGTAAAATTCAGATCAATTTGGTAGAGTTTTAAACAAAAAAGAGAAGTTTCAAAGCTGCCCCCATTGGGCGCTAAACGCCCAATTAGCAATTAGCGCTAGCAACCAGTGAACTCAGAAGAGTTTCTGCCCTCTTTGGGTGCTAAACACCCAGCTGGTATTTAGCGCCAGGCAATCCGAAGTTAAATCTCATCAAAGGAGCATCTTTAGTGGATTTAGCTCTTAGTTGTTATCTTATATTTTATTTTTATAATTTTTATTTACAAACAAAATCTTTTAGCTTTGAGTTTTATTATTTTACTTTCTTTTCAAATCAAATTAGGTTAGATATAAAAGGGAAAAGATTCACCCCTCATGGGAATCTTCTCACTTCCGCACGTTTTACTTTTCGGAACCCTTGTTTTCTCTGTATGTCATGAGTTACTAGACCTCCTCGATTAAGGTTAGGAGCTCTGTTTATTTCTATGGATTAAGACTATTTCTTTTCTATTTTAATTAATCTATTGATTCAGTTTCAATGATTGCTTTTGATCTTCATCTTATGAATCTGGGTAGAACGACAGTATAACCCTTATTCTACATGTGTTCTTGTGATTCTCGACAGAGTTATCTCGCTTGAACAACAGCTTGAAAGCAAATTCCTCCTAAATTGTTAATTACTTGAACTAATCGGGATACATGATATATAATCCTCTTAGCTTTGGATAATTAGAGTTTCTATGGCCATAAACTAGAATTGAACTTAACCCTCTAATCTACATTAAATGACCAAGATATTGGCGGTTGATTTGGGTTAGAGGAGACTAAATCACTAAGACATTAGGGTTTAGTCAATTACAGTTTTCCATGAAATGAATCTTGCATGATTAGAATAGTTGGTAAGAAAACTTAATCCGGATGAATAAACAACTCTGAAACCTTAACTACTTTCTCCTATAGATTTCACCTCACTTTTATTATTTGCTTTCTTACTTTTTGAATTCCTGTTTAATGCGTTTCATAACCCTCAAAACACAACTTTCTGATAGCCTGACTAAGTGAGTCATTCGACCATAGTTGCTCAGTCTATCAATCCTCGTGGGATTCGACCCTCACTCACCTAAGGTATTACTTGGTACGACCCAGTGCAGTGTGGACATTCTAAAATTCCGCAAAACTATTCTAGCTTCAACTCCATAAGCAGAGTTTAGGACGTCCTTAAAAAATATGCGGCTGACTTCAGGCATAAGAGTAGTGAACATATGTTCTGCCAACCCACGAACGAACCGACAAACTTTCATCTCTTCTGAATTTACCAAGTATGGAGCACTCTTAGAAAGTCTAGTAAACTTCTTAGCATACTTGGTCATTGTTATATTCTCTTGTCTTAATTTTTCAAAGGCAATTGCATCCTCTGCTTGCTTGTTAGCTGGATAAAACTGAGCAAAAAACTCTTCAGTGAACTCTTCCCAAGAAGGAGAAGGAAGTCCAATTGCTTATTTGCTCTCAAGAAGAGATTCATACCAATATCTTGTTGAACCATGCAAGTTGTAGGATACTAACTTAACAGCCCATTTCTTGATGCACTTGAGAGCCCGAATAGCTTTCTTTGCATCCTCTAGATATTATTATGGATATTCATCCAATGAATTTCCATTGAAAGTGGAGAAATTTAACTTCAAATACTTCTTAATTAGTGGCTCTTGATCCCCAAACAATTGGTGAACTCTATGAGACTGAGGATTTGGCACATTAGGAAGTCCCACTTTGTCCCTATTTTGATTTGTTAGGACCAATAATACCCATTAAGGATTTGATTCATTCCCCTTAATTCAGCTGCTAAGTCCACTTAAGCCTCTCCTATTGTGGGGTTCTCTTGAACTCTCTCGCGAGGTATCTCTCCTCCGCACCTATCATCTATCATTTGGCTCATTGGTCTTCGTCAAAGAGCTCTAAGTGAAAAAGAACTGTCCTATTGGATTTAGCAGTATCAGGAGTACAGACAGCTCCACTACATCTTTTCATAGGTGGCATCTTCCACCTATTGAGTAAGTAAGGCGATTAAATCATAAACGACATATGTATATTAGGTTCAAAGATAATAGGACAGATAGAAAGAATTATGAGAACAAAGGATTAATGACAACTTCCCATAGGCCTCTAGTAACATCACACTTTGTAAAAATGGACTGGATTTTATTTGTACAATTGTGATCTTTCTAAAGGACACTTGCTCCATATTACACAGAAAAACCTAAGGCTCTGATATCACTTTATCATGGCCCGAACCAAGCTATGACTGATGTTCAAGGGACAAGTCCCTTAGTAAGCCAAACGACCAAATTTTTAGAAAAACAGACAGAATCTCTCCTATTCCTAGAATCTTACCAAAATGTATATTATCTTTCTTTATCAATAGTAAACATTCATTTTCAAGGACAACAACAACAACATATTCCAATCATATCCATAACCCAACATGTTAAAAGTCGCATCATATATATTAAGTTGATAACTAAAGTATATAGTTAAATTCATACATTTTACATAACCAAGTCATAATTACTATCTAAACAGTTCGAGATCCAAAATAACATATCCCATATGAGGACCCTGCTTGTGACATATGGAGCATTGACAAACTCTAGATTTTTGCATGAAGGTTCCATTACATATCACATACCACTTGAAAAGAAGAAGGACTCACTAAAATAAATAAGATCTATTGTGGGATGGGTGGAATGGAACCTGGAATGACACTTGTATCTGAAAAATATGGGAATATAATAGGGTGAGTTTTGCAACTTATAGAGCAAACATTATATCTATAACCCACACGAAACAATACAAAATTTACCTTAAAAGTTATATTTCTTTTTGAGAGATGAGAAATTTATATTAATTAATTATGTAAACAAATAGATAAATAGTTAAGCAGATGAACTGAAATGGGAGTTCTCATTCCAGAAGCCAAATCAAATCAAATATTACACACTTAGGACAGATCCATTTCTAAGGGTAGTTCTTCCCTCTAGTGTGTTTGTACGGTATAACAGATCCAACATGTGGCCTACACGTTGGGCTAGCAACGCTTCAGCTAGCTGAGGTCTGAGTTAGAGGCATCTAAGTTAATGTTATAACCGTTGTTAACTACGATTTTCTAGTCAGAGTCTCCCAAACCAATCCAAACCAAATCACTTATAACAATTTCTAATACTTATAACATATTAATAAATTTCATAATAAATCAAATATATATAAGAATGCATACTAAAATTTAATCAAAGTTTAATAAAGTCAAGTAAAAAAATATGTATGCTTTACAAAATATATAAATATCATCTCGTGTGTATTTTTATAAAATTTTGAGTTTTTCACAAATCAATATTTGACGCGAGAGCAAGTAGAGTTAGTAAGTTAATTATATTAGTTAATTGCAATAAGGGAATGCAAGTCCCATATTGTTTAGAATAGTGAACTTTGTGTTTTGTATTAGTCCCACATCGTCCAAGCTATGAAGTATTTTTCTTCTTCCACTAGTATAAATAACTCATGTAGCTTTTATTTATGAAATAGAGTTGAAGTTGATTTGAATATGAAATAAGCTGTATGCTTATTTTTCTCTAGGCTCTTTGAGAGTAAGAGGTGCATCCTTGGCTTAGCCAACCAAGGTGGGTTTATGGCTATTTTTACCATAGTAGGGTTGCTAACCTCGCCAAGATTGGTGACCCATGCGACGTCCCGACGTCAGTTTGGTATCAGAGCAAGGTCGGTCCTTGCGGCCTTCACCTTACTTTAGTAGAATTTTATTTGATTTGTGGGTGCAGATTTTTGGCGTGGATTCGCTAATAGAATCTTTTGGTGTGGATTTGCTAATGGAATATTTTGGTATAGATTCGTCAATAAGATCGTCTGTTACCACGAATCTTGTAAAATTTATCTGATTTGTGAGTGCGAGTCTTTGGTGTGGAGTCATCAATAAGATCTTTTGGTGTGGATTCATCAATGAGATCATCTGTCACAAGTCTTTTCACGCAAGAGTTCTTTCCAACCCAGGGAGAATGATGCGGGAGCAAGTAGAGTTAGTAGGTTAATTATATTAGTTAATTGCAATAAGGGAAATACAAGTACCATATTGTTTAGAATAGTGAATTTTGTGTTATGTATTAGTCCCACATAGTCCAAATTATGAAGGCTTTTTTTCTCCCACTAGTATAAATAGCTCATGTACCTTTTATTTATGAAATAGAGTTGAAGTTGATTTGAATATGAAATAAGTTGTGTGCTTATTTTTTTCTAGACTCTTTGAGAGTAAGAGGTGCATCGCTTAACCAACCAAGGTGTGTTTATGGCTATTTTCACCATAGTGGGGTTGCTAACCTCGCCAAGGTTGGTGACCCAAGCGACGTCCCGGCGTCAATATTTATTTCAAAAATTCAAAGTCACAATAATCAAATATCTTCAAACTCTAAAAATAACGATTCAATTTAAATGTTGATAATAATACACTTAAAAATAATTATAGACATAATATCCACTCACAACTTGGTTCTAAAGAATTGGAAGCAACTCTGAGCACGCCACCGAGCTACCAATTGATCTCTAATAACTTTACAACTCAAGAAATATGACACTAATAATATTTGTAAGCTAACAATGTTATCAATTAATAAAATCTTACTCAATTTGACAGAAGCCCCAAATTTTCTAACCCTAATAACTCTAATTCAGATTTATGCATATCCATTAATATAGAGATGACAAAAATTGGAAATATAGCTAATTATTGAGTCAGAATTATCTTGAAGTCTCAATAATAACTAGAACTCAAAAGTTGAATGCTTCCTCCAATCATTAAGTTGAAATTTCATGATTTAGAAGTTTGAAAAAATGAGATTTTGAATAAATAGAAATAGAGTAGAGAAGAAAAAAGAAGTAAGATTATGAAGGTGAGTTTGATGATATTGGGTGATTAGTTGCAAAAAGAAGAGATAAGAAAGAGATAAGGAAATGTAATTGGAAAGGAAAAAGAAGAGAGGGTTTTAAATTTTGTTTTTGGGAAGAAATGAAAAAAAAAAGACAGAAAGGGGGACAAGGAATATTGAAGTGGGGGCATGTGCCCCCATGTGCTCGTCCTTTTTACTTTTTTTTTTCTTTCTCTCTTGGTTACTACATCATCCATTCTTAACGCATAAAATAAGCTTTTTCTTTTTATGTATTTGTATACCAAAAACATGTATCGATTGTAGAGACAAAATCCATGAAGCTTGATAATATTTCTATGACGAATTTGTGATAACATCTTAACCTTATTATGGAAGCTCTTGTCAAAAGATGGATTTTGTGACTCTCTTAGGTGAAGTTTTTTCAATGCAACGATTTTGCCACTTGAAAGTAGGGTTTTGTACACACTGCAATAAGCGTTAGTTCCTATGCAGTATCTGATATCAAAATTTTGTGTTGCTTCAATGTCTTTAAATGCAATTTTTCTATCATAGTTTTATGTGAAAAACAAGTCTCCATTCTTTTTTTAAGTTTGTTCAAATTTAACTTTGTTGGTGCATCAAGTATAACATAATATGCCCACAAAAATGATAATTAGGAAGCAACAACTGATGGGAAGAGCAATTACAATTAGGTTTCTTGGTTTGTTGATTTTTTGAACTTGAACGGAAGAGTTGATAAACTTTGGAATATTACCAATTAATAATTTTACATGAAAATCTTTGCAGCCTTGTGAACACTCAAAAAAGTTAAATGACAAATTTATATGAGATATAGTTGTAAGTTCTATAGGTAAGGTACCTGTAAGATTATTGTAGTTAAGATCCAAACTTGATAAAGAAAATTCTCTTCAAGAAATATAAAAATTATCATTAATGGACAAAAAGAGTACACTACCATTGAAAAAATTGTAGCTCATGTCAAGTTTATCAATATAACCGATTTTTGAAAAAATATTTTCACATAACAAAACTCATGAAACAGTTTAGTATCGAAGATGAGATCAATGATTCTAATTTGTTATTAGATAGGTGGAATCAAGATTTCTTATCTCTGATTGTATGTTTCCACCAAATTGATTGTTAAAAATATGAAAAGAGACCAAATTCATGAGCTGAGACATCTTAGGTAGTATAATACCAGATATCATATTATGAGAAAGATACAAAATGTGTAGGTTGATCAAATTTTGAAACTCTGAAAAAATGGAATCATTTATTGATAGAATTATATGTATAATGAAAGATTTAATATTTGTAATTGTTTTAAATTTTCTATTTCTATTGGTATATGTCTTTCAATTTGATTTGAATCTAAGTAGAGATATGTCAAATTTTTTTATTGTCCAAAGGTAATAGGAATTGAACCATTGAGTAACTTATATGAAAAATTCAATGATATAAGATTATTCAAATTCCGTATTTGTAGTGATATGGGACCTTTAATTTGATTTGAATCTAACTTGAGATATATCAAATTTTTCAATAGACCAAAAATAGAAAGAATGATGCTACTAAGAGAATTGAAAAAAACATAAAAGAACTCAAGTTGAGTGAAGTTTGAAAGTGTTGAATGCACCTTATTATGAAAACTATTATTCGACAAAACAACATATATAAGAAAGTTTTGTGAGAGTACCAATTTTTTTAAAAATGCTTGTTGTAAGTCCCATTCTATAGGTTCAGAAAAACCAAATTGGGGAAGGCCGTGAAGTTCAAGGCCTGTAGCCGCAATAATTTGGACTCGTAATTCAATTCCCATCCGTAAATCCCTACAACACTTCCAGCATTGTCGCAGTTGATGCCCCTCCATTTGCAACGGTTTGAGCCATTGGCGTGATGACTACCCCACCAACCACTCTGACTGTCTTTCCGAATTATTGAAGGAAGACGAAGGCGGCTCCACGGTAATGAGGTTGGGTGCTTTGGTGGAAATATCCTATAAGAGCCTGTGGTAGAAAACAAAAGCACCACTGCTGTAATAAGTAAAGCATAGTTACTACATTTTGCCACCATTTTATATATTGTTTTGTTCTCAAATTGAAAGAAGAGGCTCTTGTACATACAATGAGTTAGTGTGTATGTTTATATACCAATACGATGCATGCACAAACACGGCTTCATTGCGGAAAACAGTAGTCTTAGAATATCAGTATATTTTGTGATTTATAGTTATTAATTAGTTATCATTAATATATATACAACAATCTAAAGACAGAATCTTAATTGAAGCTCAAATCCATGTGGAATTAGTTCTTGATGTATGCTTGGAGATACTTCAAAAAACCAAAAAGAAAAAAGGAAAAAAAAATAGGTTGCCATTTGCCAAAGAGGAATAACTTATTTTAACTATCTTAAACTCTTAAATACCATTTCCTACAAGCTCTGACTCTTACTTTGTCCATTCCTCACATTACGCATCAAATTTATTTCCAGTTCATGGATAAAGTTAGTCATAAAGCTAATAAAGTTGAGTTACCAAAACGGGCTTCATATTGATTTGATAAACAAAATTGAAAAGAAAATATGAAGAACGTCTGAGATGGGGATATAGAATCTCTATGAGAAAATGTTTAGCTTGACTCTGACTGTTATTCTATCTTTTCCTGCAATTTCTTGTTAAGTCACTTTAACAACATTATGCATCAGTTGAAATTTGAAAAAAAAAAGTTATATAAAACTATGTAATAATACATTAATTGGAAGTTAAAATGTGATTCTACCAAAATATTTATAATTACTTAATAGAACTGGATCTTGAGCAAATTCATCCATCTATAACTGATAATTATGGTGTGTTCTCCTTAATGAATTTGCAACCTCTGTCCTTCATCCTGTAGTATACTCCAATTTTAGGACAATATGCTAAATTTTAACTCATCCAACTCCGCCTATGTTACACTTGCGGTACATAGCCGGTCCCAAACCCGGATAAAGGAGGAAGGTTGTGTTAGGTCTTCGGCAACCAACATAAAAATATAGCCGAACCCCCATGATATGCTAAATTTTAACTCATCCCTGTAGGGAAAAAAGAAAAAAGCCACAAATAGATAAAATGAAACAAACAAGGACACATAATGTCCGCTGATTAGATTAAAACTTGGTTTGGAAAAACTTTTTAAAAAGAAAATTGTCCTTTTCAAAAGTACGAGCATCTAATTTTGTAATTGATAAATAAAAAAGATGATATACCTGTACTTGCAGCTTTTAAAAGTTAGGAGTATTTTTTAAACTATTTAAAGGATCGCTTTTCAAAATTAGCTTGTAAAAACTAAAGTAAAAACAGGAAGTCATGTATTTAAAAGTGCGTATTTTTGCATTTTACTAACAGAAAAGAAATCACTTTTCCGATTGAAAAAAAAATATTTGCATGCAATAGCAAATGCAAATATAAATACAAATCATAAGTGAAGTCAAAAGAAAAATTCAGTCTAAGCTTATAAGATCAGCAGTGTTTTATGGTAGTAAATTTTGGGAAATGAAGTCCAAAGGAGCAAAAGATATGAGCAGAACCAATTGGTGATCCGTGAATTAAGAAGAAAAGAAATGATAACATCAGAAATGAATGAACTCGAAAAAAATTGCAACTAGTGAAGTGACAACGATAGAAACTGGCCTGTGATAAATTGCTCAATTGAGAAAAAAAAATTGAGGCTCTTGTGAGAAAATTGGATCAAGCAGAACACACTACAATTGAAAGGGAAAGAACAAAGGAAGAACCATGGCAAGCCTATAAAAAACCTTGCTTTAAATGCTTTCTCTTAAAATTTGGTCTTTGACAGAGTCCACTAGCCTCAGTTGATCCATATGTCTAACTCCACCTAGCAAAGCAATGATTATTTACTGGATTTATTATAGGATTTTGAATAGACAAGGTATAGCAAGACATTCATGTTTAAATAGCAAAAAGATATCGAATAAATAATAACAATTGATTACCTTCTAATCAGCAGTTATCGTTACTAGTGCTGCCTCTCCAGAGAGAAAATAGAGGAATTTGTGAAAGCAAGGAGCCCAGGAACCCAATAAGGGATTGGTCTGTTACCTCATCTACTGTAGTATCGGAATCCCGCCAGAACTTAATTATATGTAGACTTTCTTCCTCTGTCGATCTTTGAATGATAATCTTAGAAGCATACCCTTTTTTCTTCATTTGCAGGCATATCTCAGACGGATTGTTTGCCGTCAAGGTGACCATGTACAACCATCCTTTTTCGGACAAAAGATGGTCTGCAACAGGCAGAACCCGATCAATTACTCTCCTTCCATTTTCCCCTCCAGCCCAAGAAGAGATAATACCTTCAGCGCCGACTTCATCTTCGGGAGTAGGTACGTAAGGAGGGTTTACAACCATGACATCAACCAAACCAGCTAGACGGTTCTCTAGCCCAGATGCAATATCTGTTAATATCAACTCTGCGTCAACCCCGTGTGCGTCCAATGTCTCATGGGTCACCTTAACTGCATTTGGGTTTATGTCAGTTGCGATATAGTTGACGCCACCTCTTTCAGGTCCAAGAATAAGAGCAAGGGAAGTAATGACATATCCGCTGCCACAGCCAATCTCCATACACATTGTAGGACTATGTTCCAATAAGTTAGAGCGATCGGCAAGAAGAGCGTCAACCAGCGCAAAAGAATCATCACATGGTTCATAAACCTCGTTATGTGAACTCACAAGCCGAATTTGGGCAGTTCTATTCTCCTTGTATGAAGTCTATTTATAGCAGAAAATTGTTGTTAGTGTAAACATCAATGGTTCAATGTAATTCAAAGGTGAAGGGAGATGTGGGGAAATAGTCGCAATAAAACACTTCTGCTGCCTTACCATTTCAGCGCATTGATATACAAGATCTTGAATCGAATCCAGTTCTCAATTGCTCTCCTCAATGTCAGGCAAAATTACCATGTCAGCTTCTTCTGGACTCCTAAGCCCTGAACCCAAAATTGCGGAACTATTAGAAACAAGAAGCATAAAGAAGTAGGAGAAACAAGCAAATAAGTGTCAAGTGTCAACAATATAATTTCTGCAAATGTCTTAAACCGATATTATTTAGGTATTGTTGATTCTGTATATTAATAATACAAAACATAATAGCAATATATATATAAGAGCAAGTGTTTTATATATCACATAAGCACTTAAATTTCTTTAACTTGATCTTGTCTTCCCACAGAATATAGGAGAAACTAGGAAAAAAGTCATTAGTAGAGTCCAACACTTCAAACTTTGACAGTGTGCCATAATGCACCTTATGTTAAATTCATGTAGCGTTGAGGTCCAGATACATGATTTTATGAGATGTTGGCAGAGGTACACCAAGTAAGTAGGCTAGTTTAGAAGGAAAGATTATCTCCAGAAGCTGGAACTGTGGATGTAACTTCAAGAAGCTCCAGTTGCTTTGTCAAAGAAATCAGGCTTTCATAAATCATTTCAGACTCTGGATGTAATGCATCCTTTACCACAAACTCATGAACAATGCCATTGATTTCAATGGAGCTGCAACCAGGAAGCTTATCTACCCCTCTTTCCTTCATTAGTTTCCTTGCACTCCTTGCCTCCTTCCACATTTTCGCTTCACTGTACATGCTAGCAAGGAGAACATAATTCCCACTATCTTGAGGATCCATCTCAAGGAGCTTCATAGCTGCCCTCTCCCCAATCAGAACATTGCCATGAACACGACAAGCAAAGAATAAAGCACCCCACACCGCAGCATCCGCTTCTATAGGCATATTTCGGATAAGCTCTTCAGCATCCTCCAGATGACCAGCCCTTCCTAGAAGATCCACCATGCAAGAGTAGTGTTTGAACTTAGGGAATATATTGAATTTGGAGCTCATTTGAGAAAAATATTTGCGGCCTTCTTCAACTAAACCTCCATGGCAACAAGCTGATAAGACACCAAGAAAGGAGATCTCATCAGGCATCAATCCAATACGAATTATTTCTGAGAAATAGTATATAGCATCACGAGAATTCCCATTAAATGCTAAACCGCAAATAATAGTTGTCCAGGTCAAACAATTTCTTTGAGGAAGCTCTTGAAAAACCTGGAGAGCCCTGTCAATATTCCCGCACTTGGCATACATGTCAACTAGAGCAGTTCCCAAGGTGACGTCTACAGAAAGATTTTTTCTTTCAATATAATGGTGAATCCATATTCCAACATCAAGTGTTCCTAGTTGTGAACATGCACACAAGCAGTTGATCATGGTCACTTTGTCAGGCTCTATATTATTAATTTGCATTTCATGGAATAAAGTCAATGCCTCCTTACTATGCTTGGTTTGAACACAGCCACTGATGATTGCATTCCAAGGAACAACACTCTTCTCTGGAACTTTATATAAAATTTTCCTAGCAATATCAAGATAACTGAATCTGGCATATCCAAGAACCATTGTAGTCCATGAAACAATGATCTTCTGTGCCATGTTATCGAATAAAACTTGTGCAGCCAATACGTCTCCACACTTCACATACATGTCCATAAGTGCATTAATAAGTGGAACTGTCAACTCAAGCTTGTGTTCTTTGATGTAACGATGAAATTCTCTACCAAGATTCAAATCATGTAACCGAGAACAAGAACAAACCAACCCAATCATTGTAATCTCATTTGGTTTCACCTTCTCAACCTCCATTTCCCGATAGAGTTTTATAGCCTCAATCTCCAGTCCTCTTCTAACACATCCCGTAATCATCGCATTCCAAGTTACCAGGTCCCTCACACATCCTCTATTGAACACATCATATGCTGCCTCTAAGTTCCCATAGGACAGTAGCATAGAGATTAATGCATTGTGCACAAATAAGTTAAATTCGAACCCAAACTTTAATACATGTCCAAATATAGTATGACCTACACAATTTAGAGAAGGAGAAGAACATGCTTTAAGCAATAACGGATAAGTATGATTATCTGGCTTCAACCCATCATACTGCAACATTTTCTTGTACAAAACAAGTGCTCCATCTAAGTCTCCACTTTCTATATATCCCCTAATTGTCGTGTTCCAAGAAAAGACATTTGGTTCGTTTGTATGATATAAAATTTTTGTGCAATATCCAAGGGTTTGAGATTCTGAGAGAGCGCAGAAAGCAACAAGGCGACTTGCAGCAAAGCTATTGTCTATTAAGCCTGTTAAGGTCATTTGAGCTTGAATTTGCTTTAACTGAACCAAGGATGCTTTAACTGAACCAAGGATTTACATATTTCTAAGAGAGAAATAAGTGGGTTTCTTTGAACAAAACTGTGGGTTGTGTTCCAATTGATGTGTTTGGCATAGGGCAACAATGAGCGAGTATGTAAACAAGAACAAAAGCCTAAAAATTCGGCTGGGATCAAAGAAGACAATGATCTGAGTTTGCTGACATAAAGAAAGAGCATGGCTGAAATTTCCCCTGCTTCTTAAGAATGTAGCCAAAAACTATTGTCACTTACATGAACATGGTAGATGACAAACTTCAGTACACAACACTTTTGACATAAACCGTAGGAACAATCAACAACAAATATGAATCACAAGGAAAGCTAAAATTAAGATGTCAAAAACATATGCAGGCATTATCAACAACAACAACAACATCAACAATGGTTTAAGATCGAAGGAAAAACAAAACAAAAACATAACAACATAGTCCAATAAAAAAGCTAAAGTGAATAATGCAATGAATTACTATACATGTACTATGCATTAGAACCCCTTTTGATAAGAAAAACAGAAAAAGAACACAACTTTCTTATAATTGAGACATGGGTTATCGGCAGAACAAGTCGCCACCATAGTTGTTAGAACCGAAGCGGGAATCGAACCGGTCAAACTACTGGATCACTGGATCATTGGTTCAACCGGTTGATTCGGTCTCACGTAAATAAAAATTATAAAATAATCAAAAACTTAAAATTAAAATTTGAAATACATATTGTCACTAACATTTTAATAACAATTGTCTCAATTTCTAAAAATAACTAATTTGAGACTTGTTTTTATTGCTTCCCATAAAAGACAATTGTGACTAGAATTTTCAAAAGTATAATCATAAACCCTTCATGCACAGAATATGACCTAATTCCACCAAATCATTATTTGTCAAAGTCGTATGTTGCAGATAAAAGGGATAAAAGAATGCAATAAAGTTTCAAAAGTTTAAACTTTTAAACATAAAGCTTAGAATTGAGAAGTGCCAAATACTCCTAGTTTAAACCCCTGCAAACAAAACCAAGCCATCAAAGATTATGCAACAAAATAAACATGAGCATAACAATATACATTTCCAGAACCTATCCACTATCCAAAACAATATAAACAAAGCAGTAACTCAAATTCACAGAACCTATCCACTATCCAACAATATAAATTCATAGAACAATATAAAAAACAACACCAACAATATAAGAACAGCATCTCAATTCACCACACTAATATAAAAACAGCAACAAATCAACGCTAAACACCAATCATCAGCAAAAAAAAAAAAAAGCATCAAACAGCCACTAAACCTACATATATTACACTACATATATTCCAATGTATCAACAAAACTTGAATAATCTGCCAAGAATCAACAAATTATAATCAACAAAAATCAAGAATCAACTGATCAGTTAATCAATTAATCCGTTAAACAGATTACAATCCAGTAACCGAATAACTAAAAAAAATTAAAAAGCTTACCTGATGATGTGATGTGAAGGCAGAACGCAGGCAGAGAAGAGGGAGACCAAGCACGGCGAAGCAGAGACTGGATAGGGGAAGCAGCAGCAACAAGACGAGAGACGGCGATCGTGCGGAGACTGATGATGACGAGAGACGCACACGAGACAACGAGCAGAGAAGAGGGAGACCAAGCACGACGGCGACGCAGACGGAGAGGCAGAGGCGAAGACGCAGTGAAGGTGATGCACAGGAGCCGGAGAGCCGAGGCAAAGGAGCCGGCGAGGTGGCAGCAGCCGTGCGGTGGCGGTCAGCGGATGGTTTTTTTGAGGGTGAGAGGAAGAGCACTCAGTGAGATTGAGATTTGAGAGAAAGAGGGGGGTGGGGGAAGGGGAACCGGGGGGGTGGGGGCTGGGGGCTGGGGGCTGGGGGCTGGTTGCTTCGAGAAGGGTTACTGGGTTTGGGTGCTTGGGTAGGGTTTCTTTCCTTTTTTTTTCCTGAAAAAACGGTCCGGGTTTCAAATCCGTCGGTTCTCCGATTTTTATCAAAACCGGACGGTCCAACTAAGCCATACCATTTTTTTACGATCAGATTACTCAATCAAGACCAACCTTGTGACGGGTTTGCCGATTTTTTTATCCGACCGGATGGGTCGGTCCGATTCTAACAACACTGGTTGTCACTTCTGAGTCTCGGAATAACCAACGGTCTTCTTTTTTGTTTGTATTTCATTCTGACTTATGTGAATCACTTCAGGAGAATAATCTCAGTAATTATATGGTAATGTATTTTTTTTAGCAAAATATAGAATTTTTATAACAAAATTCTGCAAACCCTTGCATAGATTTGGTTATAGAACCATTCATACGTGAACGAATAAAAAGTATTTATTTATGCATTATACTGAAAGAAGGAAAAATATTTTTGTATCTCAAAACTATAACATCATATTTACAGGTACAATATTAATTTTTAAAGATCATTTTTTTTTGTATTTTGATACACATATTGTGGATGATTAGAATTGTAACGTAGTACTATTTTAGTAATTTTTTTTTTACGGAGATGCTACACATCCATGTAACCATGTAATCAAGTTGGCCCAACACAAAAAAATCAATACCATTAAATGAAACGTGAAATATACGCGCCCAATACACACGAAATCTTCCAACGCTTCTTCTCCCACACGCTTCTTCTTCTTATCCCGCACTTCTTCTTCTTCTTCTTCTTCTCACGCTCGTTTACGCATGGAGCGTCTTCTTCTTCTTCTTCTTCTTCGCCTTCTTCTTCGCGTTCCTCCTTCTCCTCCTTTTTCGCATTCTTTCTTCTTCACGTGTTCTCCTTATCGTCATTCTTTTGTTGTTGTTGCTGCTGTATTTTTTGTCTTTTCCTCCTTCTCTCTGGTGAAGAAGCAGTAGAAGGTGAGGAAGAAGAGTTTTATATAGTGCAGAATGAACCGAACACAGTACTCATGGTGAACCGAAATCTTAGTTATGGTGAACCGAAAACAATACAATTATATAGTACTGAGTGAACGAAACATAATCCATTATATAAAATCAAATTCAAACAGCTTTCTACAGAATGAACCGAACATAATACTCATGGTGAATTGAAAACAATATAATTGTATAGTATTGAGTGAACGAAACATAATCCATTATATAAAATTAAATTCAAATAACTCTACCTACAATTTACATATTATCAATTCAATTCAATTCAATTCAGTACACTTCCGTCCATTTAATTCAATTCAAATTAGCAATTGCATTCCATTCAATTCGATTCAAAATTGAATAATCCAAACTTTGTCAGTTAGATTCGTTTCAGAAGAGTAATCCAAATCGCTCTCCTGTTTACCAAAAAATTATGAGCCCCTAAATACTGATCCTTAAACCCTAAACCCTAAACACTAAAACCAGAACCCTGAACACTGAATCCTGAACCCATAAACCCTAAATCCCTAAAACCCTAAAACCTAAACCCTAAATCCTACACCCTAAAACCTAAACCCTAAATCCTAAACCTTGAACCCTGAACGCTAAACCATAAACCCTGAACCCGAACCCTGAACACTGAACTTTGAACCCTAAATGCTAAACACTAAACCCTAAACCCTAAACCCTGAACCCTACCATAAACCATAAACCCCTAAAACCCTGAACCCTGAACCCTGAACCCTAGACCCCTAAACTCTAAACTTTCAACCATGAACACGGTGAACATAAATTAATACACGGGGCGAACCAAAAGTTTGAAACACATTAAACCTTTGTACACTGAACCCTAAACCCATAAACCCTAAACCCTAAAACCTAAAACCCTAAACCCTGAAATCCTATCGTCGTTCTTTTGTTGTTGTTGCTGCTGTATTTTTTTGTCTTTTCCTCCTTCTCTCTCTGGTGAAGAAGTAGTAGAAGGTGAGGAAGAAGAGTTTTGAATAGTGCAGAATGAACCGAACACAGTACTCATGCTGAACCAAAATCTTTGTTATGGTGAACCGAAATCTTAATTATGGTGAAACAATTATATAGTGTTTAGGGAAGAAAACAGAACATATTGGTCTAATTTTTGTTAGACTCCTTTCCGCGGACCGAACCGAAAACATGAAAGTGATGAACTATCTCTTTAGTACTTACCGAACCGAAAAGGTACTCATAATTACTGACACTCAAAATTACTCACAGTTACATATTATCAATTCAATTGAATTCAATTCAGTCTCAGTCCATTTAATTCACTTCAAATAAAATTAGAAATTTCATTCCATTAAATTTGATTCAGAATTCAATAATCCAAACCTCATCAAATTGATGCGTTTGAGGAGAATAATCAAAATTGCACTCATTCAACTGATTTGAAGTTGATTCATTCATTATTTCAATTCAAAAGTGCATATCGAAGAAGAAAATGAAGAAGAAGATGAACGACGAAGATAATTGCATTAAATCAATCCAGATCCATAATGCAGAGAAGAAAAACACGAAAGAGGAGAACAACGAATTTAATTAGGTTGAAGAATAACATAAAGAAGAACGCAAAAGAGGTTTATGTTATATGAAAAAGTTTACATTGAGAAACGTTGATAACGCAAAATAAGAATTCGTTATATAGGTTATAAGAGGCGCGTGTAAAACAAACAGGGGTGTGGGGCGTGGAGTGAAAGTTACTTGGATACCATCCATGTAATTTTTACATGGATGTAAAGCTTTTCTCTTTTTTTTATAATATTATGGAATTACCAAGAACTAATTCATTACGAATTTAAATTCTGGTTGACTAACAAATTAGTACATATATAAATTCAAACTCTGAAAACTTCGAGTAAGCTGATGATTTGATCAACTAAAATTGTTTGATTTGTAATATACTTCTATAGTTCTATCAATCAAACTAACCCATAAAAGCCAACGAACTATAACTCAAATGACATAATCTTCTCATAACCACCAAGAGGTCGTGGGTTCGAATTTTTCTATCTTTGGAAAGAGAAAAAAATCATAAAATTATTATACAAGAGATTTTAAAAAGAGGGGAGAAATTTTACTAATGGACGAAAAGTGTTAGACTGCTGGCCACTTGGCCATATGAACTAAAATTGTTGGCCCTCAAATTTTTCTCAACATATAAACAACGGAACTTAAAAAATGAAAAATGTGAAAAACATATAATATATCTCTGGATATTAAGAAAAAAAAAGACCCATACCACCACAGCTTGGTGGATAGAATAATTACAAAACATTTTGTGCTACAACATTTACAAATTGCCTTAAGAATTCAAGCTATAAATCTTTCCTTTTTTTCCTTAAAAAAATTAAGAATAGTGATAGCATCACTCTAATTTAATATAATAACCTCTCTTTTTAATTTTCACTTTCACCACCTTTTTTAACCATGTGATGACATTGCTTGTTGAATTTTCTTGGGATACTGGTATGATGCTAATTACCGGTGTCTCAAGAAAAGCATCAAACTTGACATATTATGTGTTTTAGTACATTTTAGCCCATCAAAAATAGTGTAGCAGAGCTTCATGAAGAGGCTGAAGCAACATGGAAGTACATGCAATGTCACTGCTGTGATGATTCTTGAATTATAGACATAAGAGATGGATGAAGACAAGCCCTTTTATCGAGTGTGCTTCACTTCTTCCATCAGCATATTCTTTCCCTAGCGGCCACCTTGGCATGATATCATAATGAAATGAATCACAATTGAAAGAATCAATGACTGATGAAACAAGCATAACATGTAGCAACAGATGAAATTTCTGACACTATCAATGTTAACTTTTTACTATTACGTCATTAACATCTACAAGGTTCATTTAAATACAGCCTAGATCCTCACATTTTCTTAGTAGGACAAAGAATGAATTAAACATAGAATATAATAAGATAAAGGCAGCAAAAGCAACTCAAGTTTGCAATCCATGAGAGCAGATAAACATATCACTCAAAAATGAATTCAACATTTTCTATGAGCTGGGTTACAATAATCGATCATGTTGATTCTGTAAAATACTGTTAACTATAAGATTTCCCCCTAAATGAATTATAGCATCCAAATCCATTGAGTCATGATAGGAAAGCAAATTGTTTATATAAAAAAATGCACCACGAAGTTTTCTGGTTCTTCTACAGGTGGAGGAAGGTCATATCTTCCCATGCGAAAGTGCTCATCAATGCCGGTCCAAGCTACCATTACACCTGTTCAAGAAAAAGCTTAAAATAAATAAATAAAAGCTATATTTCTTGCATTAACAAAAAATAACAACCTAATTTGGTTTTTTTGAGAACTTTGACTACTTACAACTAATAGCAACTCAAAAACTATATTATTACCATTGTTAGTACAAAGTCAGGGAGGAAGGCATACAAGTTGCAAGCCATTCTTCTTCACAACCATATCAAGCCGAGATCGAACATAATGATTTGATACAACACCACTAGAGATAACTTGCGATAGATGGCATAAAATATAAAGTTATTTAGACTTTTCGATGTAAAATAAATAGAATAAGAAGGATTGATGCCATTTAAAAGAAAGAAACTACTCAGACTTCAAACAACCAGGTGTCTTATAGAACCTTCTATCTTCAATGCCCACTGGATTGCACGTTCACATCTTTTCTCAAGATGTAACACTGCAATTCACTGACCACATGTAGAAATAAGACATCAATTAGACATAAGTTAAAGATGATCAAGACAGAGCAGATGCAGTGATTTCACCCAAGTCATTATCTAGACTTAATATGGAAGACAAGTCTCGCATGGCATAATGTACAAAACCTACAAAATCATAACTAACTTGAAAAGCAGCAGCAATATCAGCCCAGGCCAATCGATCTTCCTTACTTGCAGAAGAAATGGGGATCATGGCATCACTGCAAAAAAGCCCATAGCCCATATCATCATCTATATGTAATAATAAATTGAAAGATGTTTGCATAATTTATCGCTACTACACAAAAATACTGTTCACAACATGCAATCATTCTTTTATTATCTGATTTCATGAAGCTAACGCTAACAGAATGTGAAAATCAGTCTTTTATTTATTTATTTATTGATAAAAGAAAAATATCAGTAAGGCAGAGAAGAAATACTCAAGTATATGGGAGAACAGGAGATCCTCCTTACAAGAGCAAAGCCAAACAAAAGTAAAGCTATAAAGGAAGCACATCAGAAACCAATCACGTACTCAACTTCAAAGCAAAAATCTATTATATAGTATGGCAAACAAATATAACAGAGCACATGCAATGATATAAAGGATAGATTATCCAGCTTCTACTAGGTTTATGAGTTATGACCTAGCTCCCCCCATAATTTTTATAAATATAAAATATAACAAAAATAGCAGAAAATACTTACATACATCTTTTTGGATTTGATTGCCAACCTTACTTGGATTTTTAGACTAGCATAGGAGAAGTTGCAATCTTTGTGCTGCTTCATTAGAACCTAAAATAAAAATAGGAGTTAACTTAAATCTCCACTAGAAGCATAACAACCACTATATTCATGTCAGATGGGAAAATCAAGATGGGTGGGATATAATATTCTAAGAATACTTACTGAAAAGTTTACTCATTTAGCATTCCCCTCTTTAGCAAGCTCCTCTATAGAAGGACCACCGTTTCTCCTCAAATCAAGTCCAAGCCATTTGGCTATCTTGTCATATGCTTCACCAATTGCATCATCTATTGTTGTTCCAAGTTGTATATATTGCCCAAGATCATAAGCTAGAATGAGTAGATTATGTCCCCTTACAAAACAGTATGTTTCCATCATCATCATCAAATATAGCCACATGTAGTCCGCAGTGACACCATCAAATCATATGTTTGTTATGAGTATAAATGGCTTAAAAATATTTTGTATTATTGATTATTCTAATTATAAAAGACATAAGAACATATCAAAAATTAAAAAAAAAAAAGATCGAAAGAATAACCAAGATGTTAACATTGGATGTAAGCTAAATAAAAATTGAACTAAAAAGAAAATTAAAGAACTTTGTGAGAAAATTGGATAGATCAAAGAAAATACATGGTAAGCCTTAACCATGTCCTTAACCTCACACATATAGTAATGAATTAATGATTATATGTTCATTGTATTTAGCAAAGCATTAAAGTTCTAAATAGAAAAAAATATTGCTTCAATAATAACAATTTCTTACCTTATTCATCTTCTAATTAGCAGTTATTTCACTATTGCTATTTCCCCGGAGATTATGCTATCAATTGATGAATGGTAATAATCTCAGGAAAAAGCAACGACAATGACTGTTTAGAAGTAGAAAGCTCGTGTAACGCTTGCTGCATTCATGGTCTTGACTTTGGATTAGAACACAAGCATGTTAATGCCAGTGTTACTACATGAACTATAGCTTGAGTTTCTTTTTGACTTAATGATAAACAGATGCGTGAATCCAAGATATCTTTTACCATTATGTTTTTGTTAGAAGAGTCATCTAGCAAAGATGAGATTAGCTCTCTTGGGTGTCTCCCATTAAAGTTTCCAATGCCACTACTCCAAAATTATAGACGTTACACTTTTTTGTCACAGTCATTATATGAGCCAACTCTGCACAACGAATAAAGAATAATATCAATAAAATTAATTTCATATATTCAAGAATGGATAAATCTATTTACTAAAAGCATTAAAATATTTTTTAAAAAAACTTTACCTGGTGCAAAGTACCCATATGTTCCAACTTGTAATGTCTGATTTGAAGAATCAGGATCAAGAAGTGTAGCAGTTCTAAAGTCTGAGACAATAACATGCAACTCTGAGAACTATTGGCGAGAAACAAGCATGATGCATGTAAGACAATGCATTAGCTGTTCCGTTAATGATATCCATCCTCTTGCTCCAACTTAACTCCTTAGCTTCTTCATCATCCATGTTCAAGGCATAAAATAAGCTCCCTCTTTTCACGTATTCGTATACCAAAAACATGCACCGATGGTGGAGAAAGAATCCATGGAGCTTAACAATATTTCTGTGACGGATTTGTGATAACATCTTTACCTCGTTTTGGAATCTCTTGTCAAAAGATGGATTTTGTGACTCCCTTTAGTGAAGTTTCTTTAATGCAAAAATTTTACCATTTGAAAGTTGTGCTCTGTACACATAGTCATAAGTACCAGTTTCTATGCAGTATCTGATGTCAAATCCTGTGTTGCTTCAATGATGTCTTCAAATGCAATTTTACCACCATAGTTCCATATAGAAAACAAGTTTCTATTCTTTTCTGAACATGGTTAAACTTTAACCTTCTTGGTGCCGAATAAAACAAAATATATCCACAAAAATGACAAAAAGAAAGAAACAACTGATAGAAAGAGAAATTATACCTAGGTGCCTTGATTTTTTGGTATTTTGATCTTGAACAGAAGAGTTAATAGACATTAGAGTCCAACCAATCATTGATTTTGCATAAAACCCTTGCAGCCTTGTGGGCACATAAAAAAGTTGAATGACAAATTTATATTAGGTATGCTTACAAGTTCTATAAGAAAATTTCCAGTGAGATTATTGTAGCTAAGATCCAAACTTGATAAAAAAAAGATTTTTTCCCAAGAATATAAGGATCATCCTTAATGCACAAAAAGGGTACACTACCATTAAGAAGATTGTGACTTCTATCAAGTTTCTTAACATGACCGATTTTTGAGGGAATATTTTCACTTAACAGATTATTACTCAAGTCAACTTCACCAAAACTGATACAGTTTAGCACGGGAGATGGGATCAATCCCTCTAACTTGTTATTGGATAGGTTTGCATCACAAAGAGAATCAAGAATTCCTATCTCTTATGGCATGTTTCCACCCAATTGATTGTTAGAAAGATGGAACGAGGTATAACTCGTGAACTAAAACAATTTAAGTGGTATAATACCAGATATCATATTATGAGAAAGATGTAAAATGAGCAGGTTGATCAAATTCTGAAATTCTGAAAGAATGGAACCATTTATTTGATTGAATTCTATGTATAACTCTTGTAAAGAAACCAATGCCCCTATTTCAAATGGGATTGAATTCCGATAATGATATCCACCCTCTTGCTCCAACTTAACTCCTTAACTTCTTCATCATCCATGTTCAAGGCATAAAATAAGCTTCCTCTTTCCATGTATTCGTATACCAAAAACATGCACCGATGGTGGAGACACAGTCCATAGAGTTTGACAATGTTTCTATGACGAATTTGTGACAACATCTTAACCTCGTTTCAAAAGCTTTTGTCAAAAGATGGATTTTGTGACTCCCATTAGTGAAGTTTCTTCAATGCAAAAATTTTGCCATTTGAAAATTGTGCTCAATACATATTGTCATAAGTAAGCGTTTCTATGTAGCATCTGATGTTAAAGTCTTGTGTTGCTTCAATGATGTCTTCAACTGCAATTTTACCATTATAGTTCCATATAAAAAAACAAGTCTATTTTTTTTCTGAACTTCGTTAAACTTTAACCTTCTTCGTGCGCCGAATAAAACAAAATATACCCACAAAATTGATAAGGAGGAAAAAATAACTTATGGAAAGAGAAATTATACCTAGGTGCCTTAATTTTTTGGTGTTTTGATCTTAAACGGAAGAGTTAACAGACATTGGAGTATTACAAATCATTGATTTTGCGTAAAAATACTTGCAGCCTTGTGGACACTCAAAAAAGTTGAATGAAAAATTTATATGAGGTATGCTTGCAAGTTCTATAGGTAAATTCCCTATGAGATTATTGTAGCTAAGATCCAAACATGAAAAAAATAGATTTTGTCTCGCGAATATAAGGACCATCCTTAATGGACAAAAAAGGTACACTACCACTAAGAAGATTGAGTCTCCTATTAAGTTTCTTAACATAATCGATTTTTGAGAGAATGTTTCCACTTAACAGATTATTACTCAAGTCAACTTCACCAAAACTGATACAGTTTAGCATGGGAGATGGGATCAATCCCTCTAACTTGTTACTGGATAGGTTTACATCACAAATAGAATCAAGAATTTCTATCTCTAATGGTATGTTTCCACCCAATTGATTGTTAGAAAGATGGAATGAGGTCAAACTCCTGAACTAAAATTGTTTAGGTGGTATAACACCAGATATTATATTATGAGAAATATGTAAAATATGCAGGTTGATCAAATTTTGAACTTCTGAAGGAATGAAACCATATATTTAATTGAATTCTATGTATAACTCTTGTAAAGACACCAATGCCCCTATTTTGAGAGGGATTAAATTCTGTTAATGATATCCACCCTCTTGATCCAACTTAACTCCTTAGCTTCTTCATCATCCATGTTCAAGGTATAAAATAAGCTTCCTCTTTCCATGTATTTGTATGCCAAAAACAAGGACCGATGGTGGAGACAAAATCCATCGAGCTTGACAACGTTTTTGTGAGGGATTTGTGACAACATCTTTACCTCGTTTCGGAAGCTCTTGTCAAAGGATGGATTTTGTAACTCCCTTTAGTGAAGTCTCTTAAATGCAAAAATTTTGCCATTTGAAAGTTGTGCTCAGTACACATAGTCATAAGTACCAGTTTCTAAACAAAAGAGTTGACAGACGTTGTTGTATTACCAATCATTGATTTTGCATAAAAATCCTTCTAGCCATGTGGACACTCAAAAAAGTTGAATGACAAATTTATATGAGGTATGCTTCCAAGTTCTATAGGTAAATTCCTTGTGAGATTATTGTAGTTAAGATTCAAACTTGATAAAAAAAAAGATTTTGTCCCAAGAATATAAGGACCATCCCTAATGGACAAAAAGGGTACACTACCACTAAGAAGATTGTGGATCCTATCCAATTTCTTAACATAACCAATTTTTTAGGGAATGTTTCCACTTAACAGATTATTACTCAAGTCAACTTCACCAAAACTGATACAGTTTAGCATGGAAGATGGGATGAATCCCTCTAACTTGTTGTTGGATAGGTTTACATAACAAAGAGAATGATGAATTCCTATCTCTAATAGTATGTTTCCACCGAATTGATTGTTAGAAAGATGGAACGAGGTCAAACTTGTGAACTAAACTAGTTTATGTGGTATAACACCAGATATCATATTTTGAGAAAAAGGAAGGAAAAAGGGAAGAAAAAGTAATCCAGTAATAAAGATAAGAAAATAAATGAACTATGGGTGGGTTAATGCCAAATGATAATGGTCTCATTTACATGGAAGCTTCAACATGTATGTGAGAAAATGATAGAAGCCATGGCATACCAGTGGTATAAAATTTGTAACATAGGGGAGGAGAGTGTAAGACAATATAAATTCATGTCAATGCAAAATTAATACAAATAACATAAAATATTAACAATTGACTTAAATAGTATTGCCCAACAGTGTAAAACAAGTTACCAAAATAAATTCAAGAAAAGATGTAACAGTTGAATAAGAAGGGATATTTAACACCAATGGAAAAATAAAAGAAAAAAATTCAGAAAAGAAAATAAAAATATGCACAAATTTAAAATGCAATGAATGAGATATGCAAATAAATTAAAATAAAATAAAAAAATAAGAAGAATGAGAAGGGAAAGAAGGGAAGAGGAAGTAAATAAGAAAGGAGAAGAAAAAATTAGGATTTGGAGGAGAGAAAGATAAGATATGTGGCAGTTTTAGGGTGAGCTGTACGGTGCATGCGACGCGGCCGCAGAAGACACGCGTTCGCGTGGGTACGCGTCAGGTAAGACGACGCGATCGTGTCAGTCACGCGGTCGCGTGACCCATGTTGCGCTGCTGGCGCAAGTGCAGCCTCGCGCCAGCACAACTCTCTGTTCAAATTAATTTAATTGCCAAAATTGGGTGACGCGATCGCGTGCGTCAGAAAATCATTGACGCGGCCGCGTCGGCAACGCGGTCGCGTGACAAGGATTGTGCTTCCAGCACCAATCCAGTACCACTCGCGCACAATATGGCATTGTGCACCCTTTTACGTCGAAAATGCAGGGCACGCGGTCGCGTGGGAGGCCATACTTCCCATTCGACGCGGACGCGTTAGCGACGCGGTCGCGTGGGTCGATATGTGCCATTAGCACACCTCCAGCCACGCTCCTGTGTGACTCTCTGTTCACTTTTAATTTTCCTTTCTCTCCAAGCGACGCGGACGCGTCGCTGATGCGATCGCGTCGCGTAGCAAAATTTTTTTTATATATATGCATGAACAATTCAGAATGCAGTGATTAATATGAGTGCTATGCATGATTCCAGGTTTACTAAAGTAAAATGAAAAGGAAATAAAAATAAAAATAAATAATGATGAAATAAACTGAAAAAGAAACGACCATACCATAGTGGGTAGTCTCCCACCTAGCACTTTTAGTTAGAGTCCTTAAGTTGGACATTGGAGGAGCTTCCGATTAGGGTGGCTTCTGTTTAAATTCGTCCAAAAATCTCCACCAGTGCTTGGAATGCCAATAGCCTCTGGGGTCCCAAACTAGTCATGTGAAGCTTCTGAACAGCTTTAAATATATTGTTCGGCTCCCGGGATGACAAATGTCAGAATAAACTCCAGGATTCCAAGCCTTGCTTTTAAATCCGCCTCCGTCCATATCTACATGTCTCCATCCGGGCGGTTTAAAAAGTAGAATCTCACCGTGGTGACCAAACGTTGTCCATGATCCGTGCAATTGAGTATGATACCAATCCGTGTACTTCGAGGTGAAGCGTGGAACTTTATTGAACCTTGTGCACCAGCTCTGAGTACGAGCCATTTCCCTTTTACTCTTAAAGCCGCAGAGAGCTCTAAGCTGGCCATCTGTTTCGAGTAAACCATATTCAAGTGAATAAGTAAAGTCATAAGTTAAGGATTGTACCCACTTGAAGCTTGTATTAGGTGGTAGTGGCCTTGGGATAGGTGTTTCGGGTGGTTCTGTAAGTTCTACTCCCTTATGCTCTTCTGTGAATTCCTCCACTTCTTTGCAAAGATCTTCAATTGTATCTGTGTCCGAGTCAAAGTCTTCTATGTCTTCCTCATCAGTCAAGTCATAGATTGGAGGTTGAGAGAAATCCACCTCCGCATCATCTTCATATTCACTTGGGGAAGATTCTTCGGTTTCAGAGAATTCACTTGCGGACGCAAGTTCATCACCAAGAGAGCTAGACTTGTGAATATCATCATCAAGGGAATTTGCTTCTTGGATTATTTCGTCTGATTCCTCGTAAACGACTTGCCTTGGAGATTGTACAGTATCTTCCTTAGCATCAACTGTAGCATCCTGGACGGAGTTTTCCTCAATTCTGGATACCCAAGGAAGTTCAGCATCACCTAGATCTTCAACCAACTCTTCTTCTTGAACAAAGACAGCCTCTTCTAATTGTTCTAGTACAAATTCATTCTCTGCCTTGTCCACTGGAGTCTCTAGTATTTCTTTCGTGCTATGCTCTTCATCGGGTTGTCCACATGGAGCTGTGGTTGATCCTTGTATATTTGAGCGTTTAGTGGCCCATTGGATTAGTGCGTGCTCCAGTTGTTGAATGGTTGTTTGAAATTTAGTTATTGTTTCTTTTAGACGATCTTTTGCTTCGTGGTTTGCTGGACTTAGACATGATACATAGGGAAGTGGTAATGACTGGGAACGATTGGATTGGTATTGGGGTAAGGAAGGATCATATGATGGCGAATGGTGAAGAGAAGCTTGTGAGTGTGGTGGTTCGAGGTTATGTTGAAAGGACGGTTCGTATGCACGGGGTGGGGCTTGTTGGTAGTTACAAGGTTGTCCACCATGTCTTTCAGCTGGGTATGCGCGGTAGAATGGTCTTTGTCCAGGATATCTCGGAGGGTGTTGCTGCCAAAAGGGTTGATTAGATCCTCTTGGTTCCATCCATCCTTGATTGGTCTGACTTTGATGCACATTCCTGCTGTAACTTCTATTTCCTTTAACAATATCAGAACCAAACTCAAAGCGAGAGGGGTGAGAGTTCATAGTAGCAAATAAAGATAAAAAGAAAAAAACGAAAATAAATAAACAAGCAAAAGAAAAATATTTACAATAACCAATAATAAGGCACACGTTAGCAGTTCCCCGGCAACGGCGCCATTTTGACGTTGGATTTTTGCCAGTAAAGAATGTCATAAAAACAATCGCGTTGTAGATATAGTCTCTAAACCGACAAAAATCCCTTCGTACAAACGTTTTGGGTGTCACAAGTAACAAACCCCTTTAAAAATTGTTAACCGAGTATTCAAACCTCGGGTCGTCTTCTCAAGAAACTGCAAAGAAGTATGTTCTTATTATTGGCTATAAAGGTTGTGAATTCGGGGTTTAGAAGGTGAGAAGCAAGTGATTTAAATGACAAGTAAAGTAAATGGCAATTAAAAATAAATAAATAACTGTAAAACAACTTTTGGCAAGATAAGGGAATTTAGAGGTCTAACTTAGTTATCTCTCTCAACTATAATAAAAGTTGAATCTAAACTCCACTTGGTCAACCTTTACCAGGGCAAAGGAAAGTCAAGGGACTAATTAAATTGACCTTTAAATCCTAATTATTTCCTAAGAAAAGGTTGGGATTATTTAGGTTCAGCTCAATTAGCAAGATAACAATTATTAATTACGTTGAGTTTAATAACTGTTGAGTTACTAAATTCTTAATCAGAACCAAAAGGAAAAAAAAGTAAAATTGCTGGAATAATAAAAATATCCTTAGATGGGAAGCAATGGCAACTTAATTCAAAGACAATAATTATAAACTGAAAATACCTCAATTATCATTAAATAAAAATGTCATCAACAGCCAATTGGGCAACATCAATCAAACATAATAAAGGCTTGAGAGTAATCAAAATATAAAAGAGAAATTAAGTAGTAAAAAGGAATATTAAACCTGGATCGAGAGTCACTCTAGAAAGAGAAGTCCTAAATCCTAAGAGAGAGAGAGAGAGAGAGAGAGAGGAGAGAACCTCTCTCTCCAAAACTACATCTAAAACATGAAAAGTAAATTATGAGAGGCCTCCTCTTGAATGGATGCATTCCCCCACTTTATAGCCTCTAATCTGTGTTCTCTGGGCCAAAAACTAGGTCAGAAACAGCCCAGAAATCACTTCCAGTGCTTTCTGGTCCGTACAGGTCGCGGAAAAGTGACGCGGCCGCGTCGTCCACGCGACCGCGCGGATTGGGTGTTGGCCAGGTCACGCGTCCGCGTGACCCACGCATTCGCGTCGCCTGGCGTCAGGGCAACTATAGCAAATTATATATCAAAGCAAAGCCCCAGACGTTAGCTTTCCAACGCAACTGGAACCGCGTCGTTTGGACCTCTGTAGATAAAGTTATAGCCGTTTGAGTGCGAAGAGGTCAGGCTGGACAGCTTAGCAGTTTCTCCAACTTCTTGCATTCCTTTCACTTTTGCATGCTTCCTTTCCATCCTCTGAGTCATTCCTGCCTTTATAATATCTGAAAACACTTAACACACATATCAAGGCATCTAATGGTAATAAGAGAGGATTAATAATAAGCAAATATAAGATCAAAGAAGTATGTTTTCAATCATAGCATAAAATCAGGAAGGAAAATGTAAAACATGCGAATTGTATGAATAAGTGAGTAAAGAGTTGATAAAAACCACTCAATTGAGCACAAGATAAACCATAAAATAGTGGTTTATCAACCTCCCCACACTTAAACAATAGCATGTCCTCATGCTAATCTCAAGAGAAACTATAAAGAGATGAAGAGGAATGGTGAAATGTATGAAATGCAACCTATGAATGCAACTACATGCTAAATGTTTCTACCTACTTGGTTAAGAGTAAATAAGTTCTCCAAGACAAAAATAATTCAAATCCCACTAATTCAAATCATATAAAATAGGGACAGGTAAACTTGTGAGAAGATAGCTCATGAAAGCAGGGAATATAGAATCAAGCATTGAACCCTCACTGGTAGTGTATATCACTCTAACTCTCAAGTGTCTAGGGTCAATCTCTCTATTCTTCTCTAGTCATGCTTTCTAAACTTTATTCTTCATCTAACCAATCAACAAATATTTAATGTACCAATGCAAATATCATGAGGTCTTTTCAAGGTTGTAATGGGGCCAAGGTAAGGGTGAGAGTATATATATAAGGCTAACTGAGCTAGTGAAGTGAATCATTGAGTAGTCTAAGATCTCACCTAACATATACATACTATATAAAAAATTTAAAATTATACTTAGCTTCCCATAATTTTTCCTACTTTTGTATTACATGCTCATGTATCAAATTTAATTTTGAATTTCGTCCCATGTACATTGATCCTTTTTATTTTGCATTGGGGGTAATATTACTTTTTTTTTGTATCCCCTTATTTAATATATTTTTTTTTCAATGCACATGGTAATTTAATTATTTTGACTTCACATGAGCATGCTTCCCAAAAATTTTATTTTGAATTATTTCATTCTTTTCAACTTCCTACCCTTTGTTTTTATCATCCATGTTCCCAATAGGTTTCCCACACTTAAACAATTACACAACTTCTATCTTAAGCTAATCAAGGATTCAACCTGAGATTTTAAATTTGTTTTTCTGCTTAAGGCTAGTGTTGTGATTTATAGAATAAGAGGGAATTAAAGGCTCAAGGGGGCTAACAAGAGTGATGTAAGAGGTAGGATAATTTTGGGATAAGTAAGTTAGAATCAAACAATGGCCTCAATCATATGCAAGCATGTAGATATATTAAATATGGACATACAGAATGAAACAAAGCAAAGATTGCAATTCTAGAGAAGGAAACACACAAAAATAATTATGGTTAAATAATGTAACCATGTAAATAAGCTCAAAGTCTCAAATGTTGTGTGTTCTTTAGCTATAATTCATGTTCCAATTACAACTTCAAACAAATTTTTAACATAAAAATTTTCAATTTAAATTAGTAAAATTTTTCAAAAATAGGATCTTAAAAAAAATTTATTATTTTAACCAAGTAGTAACTAAATACACAAAATCATTAAATAAATATGCAATCAAATATGCAGATGCAACAATGAACAAATAAAGAAAATAAGATTATTGGTGTTGAAAAGAAAGTACAAACCCACGGAGATCGGTATCGACCTCCCCACACTTAAAGATTGCACCGTCCTCGGTGCATGCTGAGATGTGCAGGTGGACGGGTTGTTCCAACTGAAGCTTTTCTTCAAGATTTTACAGATGGACTTGTCTGTCTCCCCATGTAAACGTCTTCCGATTCCCTTTCGGGTGGCCATCCTGAAAGAAAAAGGGAAGAAAAAGTAACCCAGTAATAAAGATAAGAAAATAAGTGAACTATGGGTAGGTTAATGCCAAATGATAATGGTCTCATTTACATGGAAGCTTCAACATGTACGTGAGAAAATGATAGAAGCCATGGCATACCAGTGGTATAAAATTTGTAACATAGGGGAGGAGAGTGTAAGACAATATAAATTCATGTCAATGCAAAATTAATACAAATAACATAAAAGATTAACATTGACTTAAATAGTATTGCCCAACAGTGTAAAACAAGTTACCAAAATAAATTCAAGAAAAGATGTAACAGTTGAATAAGAAGGGATATTTAACACCAATGGAAAATTAAAAGAAAAAAATTCAGAAAAGAAAATAAAAATATGCACAAATTTAAAATGCAATGAATGAGATATGCAAATAAATTAAAATAAAATAAAAAAATAAGAAGAATGAGAAGGGAAAGAAGGGAAGAGGAAGTAAACAAGAAAGGAGAAGAAAAAATTAGGATTTGGAGGAGAGAAAGATAAGATATGTGGCAGTTTTAAGGTGAGCTGTACAGTGCATGCGACGCGGCCGCAGAAGGCACGCGTTCGCGTGGGTGTGCGTCAGGTAAGACAACGCGATTGCGTCAGTCACGTGGTCGCCTGACCCGTGTTGCGCTGCTGGCGCGAGTGCAGCCTCGCGCCAGCACAACTCTCTGTTCAAATTAATTTAATTGCCAAAATTGGGTGACGCGATCACGTGGGGCACGCGATCGCGTGAGTGTGCGTCAGAAAATCATTGACGCGGCCGCGTCGGTAACGCGGTCGCGTGACAAGGATTGTGCTTCCAGCACCAATCCAGCACCACTCCCGCACAATATGGCATTGTGCACCCTTTTACGTCGAAAATGCAGGGCACGCGGCCGCATGGGGCACGCGGTCGCGTGGGAGGCCATACTTCCCATTCGACGCGGACGCGTCAGCGACGCGGTCGCGTGGGTCGATATGTGCCATTAGCACGCCTCCAGCCACGCTCCTGCGTGACTCTCTGTTCACTTATAATTTTCCTTTCTCTCCAAGCGACGCGGACGCGTCGCTGATGCGATCACGTCGCGTAGCGAATTTTTTTTTATATATATGCATGAACAATGTAGTGTGCAGTGATTAATATGAGTGCTATGCATGATTCCAGGTTTACTAAAGTAAAATGAAAAGGAAATAAAAATAAAAACAAATAATGATGAAATAAACTGAAAAAGAAAGGACCATACCATGGTGGGTTGTCTCCCACCTAACACTTTTAGTTAGAGTCCTTAAGTTGGACATTGGAGGAGCTTCCGGTTAGGGTGGCTTATGTTTAAACTCATCCGAAAATCTCCACCAGTGCTTGGAATGCCAATAGCCTCCGGGGTCCCAAACTAGGCATGTGAAGCTTCTGAACAGCTTTAAATATATTGTTCGGCTCCCGGGACGACAAATGTCAGAATAAACTCCAGGATTCCAAGCCTTGCTTTTAAATCCGCCTCCGTCCTGATCTACATGTCTCCATCCGGGCGGTTTAAAAAGTAGAATCTCACCGTGGTGACCAAACATTCTCCATGATCCGTGCAATTGAGTATGATACCAATCCGTGTACTTCGAGGTGAAGCGTGGAACTTTATTGAACCTTGTGCACCATCTCTGAGTACGAGCCATTTCCCTTTTACTCTTAAAGCCGCAGAGAGCTCTAAGCTGGCCATCTGTTTCGAGTAAACCATATTCAAGTGAATAAGTAAAGTCATAAGTTAAGGATTGTACCCACTTGAAGCTTGTATTAGGTGGTAGTGGCCTTGGGATAGGTGTTTCTGGTGGTTCTGTAAGTTCTACTCCCTTATGCTCTTCTGTGAATTCCTCCACTTCTTTACAAAGATCTTCAATTGTATCTGTGTCCGAGTCAAAGTCTTTTATGTCTTCCTCATCACTTAAGTCATAGATTGGAGGTTGAGAGAAATCCACCTCCGCATCATCTTCATATTCACTTGGGGAAGATTCTTCGGTTTCAGAGAATTCACTTGCGGACGCAAGTTCATCACCAAGAGAGCTAGACTTGTGAATATCATCATCAAGGGAATTTGCTTCTTGGATTATTCCGTCTGATTCCTCGTAAACGACTTGCCTTGGAGATTTTACAGTATCTTACTTAGCATCAACTGTAGCATCCTGGACGGAGTTTTCCTCAATTCTGGATACCCAAGGAAGTTCAGCATCGCCTAGATCTTCAACCAACTCTTCTTCTTGAACAAAGACAGCCTCTTCTAATTGTTCTAGTACAAATTCATTCTCTGCCTTGTCCACCGGAGTCTCTAGTATTTCTTTCGTGCTACGCTCTTCATCGGGTTGTCCACATGGAGCTGTGGTTGATCCTTGTATATTTGAGCGTTTAGTGGCCCATTGGATTAGTGCGTGCTCCAGTTGTTGAATGGTTGTTTGAAATTTAGTTATTGTTTCTTTTAGACGATCTTCTGCTTCATGGTTTGCTGGACTTAGACATGATACATAGGGAAGTGGTAATGACTAGGAACGATTGGATTGGTATGGGGTAAGGAAGGATCATATGATGGCGAATGGTGAAAAGAAGCTTGTGAGTGTGGTGGTTCGAGGTTATGTTGAAAGGACGGTTCGTATGCACGGGGTGGGGCTTGTTGGTAGTTACAAGGTTGTCCACCATGTCTTTCAGCTGGGTATGCGCGGTAGAATGGTCTTTGTCCAGGATATCTCGAAGGGTGTTGCTGCCAAAAGGGTTGATTAGATCCTCTTGGTTCCATCCATCCTTGATTGGTCTGACCTTGATGCACATTCCTGTTGTAACTTCTATTTCCTTTAACAATATCAGAACCAAACTCAAAGCGAGAGGGGTGAGAGTTCATAGTAGCAAATAAAGATAAAAAGAAAAAAACGAAAATAAATAAACAAGCAAAAGAAAAATATTTACAATAACCAATAATAAGGCACACGTTAGCAGTTCCCCGGCAACGGCGCCATTTTGACGTTAGGATTTTTGCCAGTAAAGAATGTCATAAAAACAGTCGCGTTGTAGATATAGTCTCTAAACCGACAAAAATCCCTTCGTACAAACGTTTTGGGTGTCACAAGTAACAAACCCCTTTAAAAATTGTTAACCGAGTATTCAAACCTCGGGTCGTCTTCTCAAGGAACTGCAAAGAAGTATGTTCTTATTATTGGCTATAAAGGTTGTGAATTTGGGGTTTAGAAGGTGAGAAGCAAGTGATTTAAATGACAAGTAAAGTAAATGGCAATTAAAAATAAATAAATAACTGTAAAACAACTTTTGGCAAGATAAGGGAATTTAGAGGTCTAACTTAGTTATCTCTCTCAACTATAATAAAAGTTGAATCTAAACTCCACTTGGTCAACCTTTACCAGGGCAAAGGAAAGTCAAGGGACTAATTAAATTGACCTTTGAATCCTAATTATTTCCTAAGAAAAGGTTGGGATTATTTAGGTTCAGCTCAATTAGCAAGATAACAATTATTAATTACGTTGAGTTTAATAACTGTTGAGTTACTAAATTCTTAATCAGAACCAAAAGGAAAAAAAGTAAAATTGCTGGAATAATAAAAGTATCCTTAGATGGGAAGCAATGGCAACTTAATTCAAAGACAATAATTATAAACTGAAAATACCTCAATTATCATTAAATAAAAATGTCATCAACAGCCAATTGGGCAACATTAATCAAGCAGAATAAAGGCTTCAGAGTAATCAAAATATAAAAGAGAAATTAAATAGTAAAAAGGAATATTAAACCTGGATCGAGAGTCACTCTAGAAAGAGAAGTCCTAAATCCTAAGAGAGAGAGAGAGAGAGAGGAGAGAACCTCTCTCTCCAAAACTACATCTAAAACATGAAAAGTAAATTATGAGAGGCCTCCTCTTGAATGGATGCATTCCCCCACTTTATAGCCTCTAATCTGTGTTCTCTGGGACGAAAATTGGGTCAAAAACAGCCCAGAAATCACTTCCAGCGCTTTCTGGTCCGTACAGGTCGCGGAAAAGTGACGCGGCCGCGTCGTCCACGCGACCGCGCGGATTGGGTGTTGGCCAGGTCACGTGTCCGCGTGACCCACGCGTTCGCGTCACTTGGCATTGGGGAAACTATAGCAAATTATATATCAAATCGAAGCCCCAGACGTTAGCTTTCCAACGCAACTGGAACCGCGTCGTTTGGACCTCTGCAGCTAAAATTATAGCCATTTGAGTGCGAAGACGTCAGGCTGGATAGCTTAGCAGTTTCTCCAACTTCTTGCATTCCTTTCACTTTTGCATGCTTCCTTTCCATCCTCTGAGCCATTCTTGCCTTTATAATATCTGAAAACACTTAACATACATATCAAGGCATCTAATGGTCATAAGAGAGGATTAATTATAAGCAAATATAAGATCAAAGAAGTATGTTTTCAATCATAGCATAAAATCAGGAAGGAAAATGTAAAACATGCGAATTGTATGAATAAGTGAGTAAAGAGTTGATAAAAACCACTCAATTGAGCACAAGATAAACCATAAAATAGTGGTTTATCAACCTCCCCACACTTAAACAATAGCATGTCCTCATGCTAAGCTCAAGAGAAACTATAAAGAGATGAAGAGGAATGGTGAAATGTATGAAATGCAACCTATGAATGCAACTACATGCTAAATGTTTCTACCTACTTGGTTAAGAGTAAATAAGTTCTCCAAGACAAAAATAATTCAAATCCCACTAATTCAAATCATATAAAATAAGGACAGGTAAACTTGTGAGAAGATAGCTCATTAAAGCAGGGAACATAGAATCAAGCATTGAACCCTCACTGGTAGTGTATATCACTCTAACTCTTAAGTGTCTAGGGTCAATCTCTCTATTCTTCTCTAGTCATGCTTTCTAAACTTTGTTCTTCATCTAACCAATCAACAAATATTTAATGTACCAATGCAAACATCATTAGGTCTTTTCAAGGTTGTAATGGGGCCAAGGTAAGGGTGAGGGTATATATATAAGGCTAACTGAGCTAGTAAAGTGAATCCTTGAGTAGTCTAAGATCTCACCTAACATATACATACTATATAAAAAATTTAAAATTATACTTAGCTTCCCATAATTTTTCCTACTTTTGTATTACATGCTCATGTATCAAATTTAATTTTGAATTTCGTCCCATGTGCATTGATCCTTTTTATTTTGCATTGGGGGTAATATTACTTTTTTTTTGTATCCCCTTATTTAATATATTTTTTTTCAATACACATGGTAATTTAATTATTTTGACTTCACATGAGCATGCTTCCCAAAAATTTTATTTTGAATTATTTCATTCTTTTCAACTTCCTACCCTTTGTTTTTATCATCAATGTTCCCAATAGGTTTCCCACACTTAAACAATTACACAACTTCTATCTTAAGCTAACCAAGGATTCAACTTGGGATTTTAAATTTGTTTTTCTGCTTAAGACTAGTGTTGTGATTTATAGAATAAGAGGGAATTAAAGGCTCAAGGGGGCTAACAAGAGTGATGTAAGAGGTAGGCTAATTTTGGGATAAGTAAGTTAGAATCAAACAATGGCCTCAATCATATGCAAGCATGTAGATATATTAAATATGGACATACAGAATGGAACAAAGCAAAGATTGCAATTCTAGAGAAGGAAACACACAAAAATAATTATGGTTAAATAATGTAACCATGTAAATAAGCTCAAAGTCTCACAGGTTGTGTGTTCTTTAGCTATAATTCATGTTCCAATTACAACATCAAACAAATTTTTAACATAAAAATTTTCAATTTAAATTAGTGAAATTTTTCAAAAATAGGATCTTAAAAGAAATTTATTATTTTAACCAAGTTGTAACTAAATACACAAAATCATCAAATAAATATGCAATCAAATATGCAGATGCAACAATGAACAAATAAAGAAAATAAGATTATTGGTGTTGAAAAGAAAGTACTAACCCACGGAGATCGGTATCGACCTCCCCACACTTAAAGATTGCACCGTCCTCGGTGCATGCTGAGATGTGCAGGTGGACGGGTTGTTCCAACTGAAGCTTTTCTTCAAGATTTTGCAGATGGACTTGTCTGTCTCCCCATGTAAACGTCTTCCGATTCCCTTTCGGGTGGCCATCCTGAAAGAAAAAGGGAAGAAAAAGTAACCCAGTAATAAAGATAAGAAAATAAATAAACTATGGGTGGGTTAATGCCAAATGATAATGGTCTCATTTACATGGAAGCTTCAACATGTACGTGAGAAAATGATAGAAGCCATAGCATACCAGTGGTATAAAATTTGTAACATAGGGGAGGAGAGTGTAAGACAATATAAATTCATGTCAATGCAAAATTAATACAAATAACATAAAAGATTAACATTGACTTAAATAATATTGCCCAACAGTGTAAAACAAGTTACCAAAATAAATTCAAGAAAAGATGTAACAGTTGAATAAGAAGGGATATTTAACACCAATGGAAAAATAAAAGAAAAAAATTCAGAAAAGAAAATAAAAATATGCACAAATTTAAAATGCAATGAATGAGATATGCAAATAAATTAAAATAAAATAAAAAAATAAGAAGAATGAGAAGGGAAAGAAGGGAAGAGGAAGTAAATAAGAAAGGAGAAGAAAAAATTAGAATTTGGAGGAGAGAAAGATAAGATATGTGGCAGTTTTAGGGTGAGCTGTACGGTGCATGCGACGCGGCCGCGGAAGGCACGCGTTCGCGTGGGTGCGCGTCAGGTAAGACGACGCGATCGCGTCAGTCACGCGGTCGCGTGACCCATGTTGCGTTGCTGGCGCGAGTGCAGCCTCGCGCCAGCACAACTCTCTGTTCAAATTAATTTAATTGCCAAAATTGGGTGACACGATCGCGTGGGGCACACGATCGCGTGAGTGTGCGTCAGAAAATCATTGACGCGGCCGCATCGGCAACGCGGTCGCATGACAAGGATAGTGCTTCCAGCACCAATCCAGCACTACTCTCGCACAATATGGCATTGTGCACCCTTTTACGTCGAAAATGCAGGGCACGCGGCCGCGTGGGGCACGCGGTCACGTGGGAGGCCATACTTCCCATTCGACGCGAACGCGTCAGCAAAGCGGTCGCGTGGGTCGATATGTGCCATTAGCACGCCTCCAGCCACGCTCCTGCGTGACTCTCTGTTCACTTATAATTTTCGTTTCTCTCCAAGCGACGCGGACGCGTCGCTGATGCGATCGGGTCGCGTAGCGAAATTTTTTTTATATATGCATGAACAATTCAGAATGCAGTGATTAATATGAGTGCTATGCATGATTCCAGGTTTACTAAAGTAAAATGAAAAGGAAATAAAAATAAAAACAAATAACGATGAAATAAACTGAAAAAGAAACGACCATACCATGGTGGGTTGTCTCCCACCTAGCATTTTAGTTAGAGTCCTTAAGTTGGACATTGGAGGAGCTTCCGGTTAGGGTGGCTTATGTTTAAACTCGTCCAAAAATCTCCACCAGTGCTTGGAATGCCAATAGCCTCCGGGGTCCCAAACTAGGCATGTGAAGCTTCTGAACAGCTTTAAATATATTGTTCGGCTCCCGGGACGACAAATGTCAGAATAAACTCCAGGATTCCAAGCCTTGCTTTTAAATCCGCCTCTGTCCTGATCTACATGTCTCCATCCGGGCGGTTTAAAAAGTAGAATCTCACCGTGATGACCAAACGTTCTCCATGATCCGTGTAATTGAGTATGATACCAATCCGTGTACTTCGAGGTGAAGCGTGGAACTTTATTGAACCTTGTGCACCAGCTCTGAGTACGAGCCATTTCCCTTTTACTCTTAAAGCCGCAGAGAGCTTTAAGCTGGCCATCTGTTTCGAGTAAACCATATTCAAGTGAATAAGTAAAGTCATAAGTTAAGGATTGTACCCACTTGAAGCTTGTATTAGGTGGTAGTGGCCTTGGGATAGGTGTTTCTGGTGGTTCTGTAAGTTCTACTCCCTTATGCTCTTCTGTGAATTCCTCCACTTCTTTGCAAAGATCTTCAATTGTATTTGTGTCCGAGTCAAAGTCTTCTATGTCTTCCTCATCACTCAAGTCATAGATTGGAGGTTGAGAGAAATCCACCTCCGCATCATCTTCATATTCACTTGGGGAAGATTCTTCGGTTTCAGAGAATTCACTTGCGGACGTAAGTTCATCACCAAGAGAGCTAGACTTGTGAATATCATCATCAAGGGAATATGCTTCTTGGATTATTCCGTCTGATTCCTCGTAAACGACTTGCCTTGGAGATTGTACAGTATCTTCCTTAGCATCAACTGTAGCATCCTGGACGGAGTTTTCCTCAATTCCGGATACCCAAGGAAGTTTAGCATCGCCTAGATCTTCAACCAACTCTTCTTCTTGAACAAAGACAGCCTCTTCTAATTGTTCTAGTACAAATTCATTCTCTGCCTTGTCCACTGGAGTCTCTAGTATTTCTTTCGTGCTACGCTCTTCATCGGGTTGTCCACATGGAGCTGTGGTTGATCCTTATATATTTGAGCGTTTAGTGGCCCATTGGATTAGTGCGTCCTCCAGTTGTTGAATGGTTGTTTGAAATTTAGTTATTGTTTCTTTTAGACGATCTTCTGCTTCGTGGTTTGCTGGACTTAGACATGATACATAGGGAAGTGGTAATGACTGGGAACAATTGGATTGGTATTGGGGTATGGAAGGATCATATGATGGCGAATGGTGAAGAGAAGCTTGTGAGTGTGGTGGTTCGAGGTTATGTTGAAAGGACGGTTCATATGCACGGGGTGGGGCTTGTTGGTAGTTACAAGGTTGTCCACCATGTCTTTCAGCTGGGTATACGCGGTAGAATGGTCTTTGTCCAGGATATCTCGGAGGGTGTTACTGCCAAAATGGTTGATTAGATCCTCTTGGTTCCATCCATCCTTGATTGGTCTGACCTTGATGCACATTCCTGCTGTAACTTCTATTTCCTTTAACAATATCAGAACCAAACTCAAAGCGAGAGGGGTGAGAGTTCATAGTAGCAAATAAAGATAAAAAGAAAAAAACGAAAATAAATAAACAAGCAAAAGAAAAATATTTACAATAACCAATAATAAGGCACACGTTAGCAGTTCCCCGGCAACGGCGCCATTTTGACATTAGGATTTTTGCCAGTAAAGAATGTCATAAAAACAGTCGCGTTGTAGATATAGTTTCTAAACCAACAAAAATCCCTTCGTACAAACGTTTTGGGTGTCACAAGTAACAAATCCCTTTAAAAATTGTTAACCAAGTATTCAAACATCGGGTCGTCTTCTCAAGGAACTGCAAAGAAGTATGTTCTTATTATTGGCTATAAAGGTTGTGAATTCGGGGTTTAGAAGGTGAGAAGCAAGTGATTTAATTGACAAGTAAAGTAAATGGTAATTAAAAATAAATAAATAACTGTAAAACAACTTTTGGCAAGATAAGGGAATTTAGAGGTCTAACTTAGTTATCTCTCTCAACTATAATAAAAGTTGAATCTAAACTCCACTTGGTCAACCTTTACCAGGGCAAAGGAAAGTCAAGGGACTAATTAAATTGACCTTTGAATCCTAATTATTTCCTAAGAAAAGGTTGGGATTATTTAGGTTCAGCTCAATTAGCAAGATAACAATTATTAATTACGTTGAGTTTAATAACTGTTGAGTTACTAAATTCTTAATCAGAACCAAAAGGAAAAAAGTAAAATTGCTGGAATAATAAAAATATCCTTAGATGGGAAGCAATGGCAACTTAATTCAAAGACAATAATTATAAACTGAAAATACCTCAATTTTCATTAAATAAAAATGTCATTAACAGCCAATTGGGCAACATCAATCAAACATAATAAAGGCTTGAGAGTAATCAAAATATAAAAGAGAAATTAAATAGTAAAAAGGAATATTAAACCTGGATCGAGAGTCACTCTAGAAAGAGAAGTCCTAAATCCTAAGAGAGAGAGAGAGAGGAGAGAACCTCTCTCTCCAAAACTACTTCTAAAACATGAAAAGTAAATTATGAGAGGCCTCCTCTTGGATGGATGCATTTCCCCACTTTATAGTCTCAAATATGTGTTCTCTGAGCTGAAAACTGGGTCAGAAACAGCCCAGAAATCACTTCCAGCGCTTTCTGGTCCGTACAGGTCGCGGAAAAGTGACGCGGCCGCGTCGTCCACGCGACCGCGCGGATTGGGTGTTGGCCAGGTCACGCGTCCGCGTGACCCACGCGTCCGCGTGACCCACGCGTTCCTGTCGCCTGGCATCGAGGCAACTATGATAAATTATATATCAAATCGAAGCCCCGGACGTTAGCTTTCCAACGCAACTAGAACCGCATCGTTTGGACCTCTGTAGCTAAAGTTATAGCCGTTTGAGTGCGAAGAGGTCAGGCTGGACAGCTTAGCAGTTTCTCCATCCTCTGAGCCATTCCTTTCACTTTTGCATGCTTCCTTTCCATCCTCTGAGCCATTCCTGCCTTTATAATATCTGAAAACACTTAACACACATATCAAGGCATCTAATGGTAATAAGAGAGGATTAATAATAAGCAAATATAAGATCAAAGAAGCATGTTTTCAATCATAGCATAAAATCAGGAAGGAAAATGTAAAACATGCGAATTGTATGAATAAGTGAGTAAAGAGTTGATAAAAACCACTCAATTGAGCACAAGATAAACCATAAAATAGTGGTTTATTAGGAAGCTCTTGTCAAATGATGGATTTTGTGACTCCTTTTTATGAATTTTCTTCAATTAAAAAATTCTTCCATTTGAAAGGATTGCTTTTTACACAAAGTCATAAGTACCAGTTTTTATGCAGTATCTGATGTCAAAGTCCTGTGTTGCTTTATTGATGTCTTGAAATGCAATTTTATCATCATAATTCAATATAGAACACAAGTCTCTATTCTTTTCTGAACTTGTTTAAACTTTAACCTTCTTGGTGCGCCAAATAAAACAAAATATATCCACAAAAATGACAAGGACAAAGAAACAACTGGTAGGAAGAGCAATTATACCTAGGTGCCTTGATTTTTTGGTGTTTTGATCTTGAACTGGAGAGTTGACAGACATTGGAGTATCACCAATCATTGATTTTGCATAAAAATCCTTATAGCCTTGTGGACACTCAAAAAAGTTGAATGACAAATTTATATGAGGTATGCTTGCAATATCTATAGGTAAATTCCCTTTGAGATTATTGTAGCTAAGATCCAAACTTGATAAAAAAGATTTTGTCCCAAGAATATAAGGACCATCCTTAATGGACAAAATTAGTACACTACCACTAAGAAGATTGTGGCTCCTATCCAGTTTCTCAACATAACCGATTTTTGAGGGAATATTTCCACTTAACAAATTATTACTCAAGTCTACTTCACCAAAACTGATATATTTTAGCATGGGAGATGGGATCAATCCTTCTAACTTATTATTGGATAGGTTTACATCATAAAAAGAATCAAGAATTCCTATCTCTAATGGTATGTTTCTACCGAATTGATTGTTAGAATGATAGAACGAGGTCAAACTCGTGAACTAAAACAGTTTAGGTGGTATAACACCAGATATCATATTATGAGAAAGATGTAAAATGCGCAGGTTGATCAAATTCTGAAATTATGAAGGAATGAAACCATTTATTTGATTGAATTCTATGTATAACTCCTGTAAAAACAACAATGCTCCTACTTCAAGAGGGACTGAATTCCGTTAATGATATCCACCCTCTTGGTCGAACTTAACTCCTTAGCTACTTCATCATCCATGTTCAAGGCATAAAATAAGCTTCCTCTATCCATGTATTCGTATACCAAAAACATGCACCAATGGTAGAGACAAAATTCATGGAGTTTGATAATGTTTCTGTGACGGATTTGTGACAACATCTTTACCTCGTTTTGGAAGCTCTTGTCAAAAGATGAATTTTGTGACTCCCTTTAGTGAAGTTTCTTCAATGCAAAAATTTTGCCATTTGAAAGTTGTGCTATATACACATAGTCATAAATACCAGTTTCTATGCAGTATCTGATGTCAAAGTCCTGTGTTGCTTCAATGATGTCTTCAAATGCAATTTTACCATCATAGTTCCAAATAGAAAACAAGTCGCTATTCATTCTGAACTTGGTTAAATTGTAACCTTTTTGTGCACCAAATAAAACAAAATATACCCACAAAAATGACAAGGAACAACTGGTAGGAAGAGCAATTATACGTAGGTGCCTTGATTTTTTGGTGTTTTGATCTTGAACGGAAGAGTTGACAGACATTGGAGTATCACCAATCTTTGATTTTGCATAAAAATTCTTGCAGCCTTGTGGACACTCAAAAAAGTTAAATGACAAATTTATATGAGGTATGCTTGCTAGTTCTATAAGTAAATTTCCTGTGAGATTATTGTAGCTAAGATACAAACTTGATAAAAAAAAATTTCCCAAAAATATAAGAACCATCCTTAATGAACAAATAGGGCACACTACCATTATGAAGATTGTGGCTCCTATCAAGTTTCTTAACATAATCGATTTTTGAGGGAATGTTTTCACTTAACAGATTGTTACTCAAGTCAACTTTACCAAAACTGATACCGTTTAGTATGGGAGATGGGATCAATCTCCCTAACTTGTTATTGGATAGGTTTGCATCACAAAGAGAATCAAGAATTCCTATCTCTTATGGTATGTTTCCACCCAATTGATTGTTAGAAAGATGGAATGAGGTAAAACTTGTGAACTAAAACAGTTTAGGTGGTATAACACCAAATATCATATTATGAGAAAGATGAAAAAAGTGCAGGTTGATCAAATTCTGAAATTCTGATGGAATTGAACCATTTATTTGATTGAATTCTATGTATAACTCTTGTAATGACACCAATGCTTCTATTTCAAGAGGGATTTAATTTTGTTAATGATATCCACTCTCTTGCTCCAACCTAATTCATTAGCTTCTTCATCATCCATGTTCAAGGTATAAAATAAGCTTCCTCTTTTCATGTATTCGTATACCAAAAATATGCACCAATGGTGGAGACAAAATTCTGTAAATCATGTTGCTTGTATGTGAAGTTTGTATTCGTAGGTTTTGATGAATGACAAACAAACAAACGACATGAAAGACAAACCAACAAACAACTTGAATGAACAAGCATGTTGAAAGATCAACCAACATTCAACGTTGAGGAATGAAGAGTTGAAAGTAACACAACAACAACAAGAAACTCAAGTCCACAACATTTGAAGACAAGTATAGTGTCTTAGGACCTAGGTAACTTCTTGTTAAGAACCAATTGCTAAATCTCTCAACACACACTCACAAAATGTTTTGATGCACATCTTGCAATTCGATGCTAGCCAAATGGTTTAAAACTTGTTTTCAAAGGTACAAAAGCATAGGAATTGACTCCAACAAGTTTGAGATCAATCCTAAGTATTTTAAAGTGATTTTAAGCCATTCTTTAAGGTTTGCATCGATGCACACTCATCTTGCATCGATGCAAAGCATGCGACGACTTGTTGAATCGATGCAAAGATGTTTGCATCGATGCAACCTAGCTGAAAATTCAAATTTCAGCTTCAAAGACACATTTGCATCGATGCAAAGTGTTATGCATCGATGCAAATAATTCAAAAACATAAAAAACGGCTAGTTTTGACAAAAAGGCTCCATCCCATTAACTCCCCAACATTTCTAAGGTTTGGGGAGTCTATAAATAGATGGATTGAAGCCTTATTTCATATACTTGATTTTTTGCAAACTATATTGTTCATATTCTTTCACTCTACACATTTTTTAAGGTGTTATAATACACAATTTGAGAGAGCAATATCAATTGGTTCAATAGTGCTAAACTTGTAATCATACACTCTTCTAGAGGGTACTCATTTCATCTCAACAATTCTTTGAGAATTGTTTTCTTGTACACTTTGCAAATTGGAGTGTGATCTCCAAGGTTGAGTCAAGAGTTGTAAACACTATAGTCGGTGAGGATACCAAAGAGGTATACTAAGTACTCAAGGCAAATCTTAGAGAAGGTATCTCTAAGTGGAGTGGGTTAGTATACGAGTGGTGATCATATACCGTGAGGTGTTAGAAACTAAGGACTCGGATTGTAAAAGGTTTTGCGCGAGCACCTTGAAGCTTGGCAATAGTGGAACTTCTCAATTGCGATTGAGAAAGAAAGTGGACGTAGGACAAGGATTGTGCCGAACCACTCTAAATAGCATTTGCATCTCTCCAAACTCATCTCTTCAATATTATTGTCTTTTACCTTTGAGCAAATAAATTGTGATCGAAAAGTAGCTTCGTAAGTACTTAAGGAGTAGCTTAAGTCCGATTGGTGAAAAGCTTGATCAATTTATTTGAGTTGGTGTCTATTGGAAAGTAAAAGCTCCTTATAAATGCTTAGCAATTGAGTTAAGCTCTTGGAAAAATACTAGTACAATAACACTTTTGTATATTGTCTTTAACTTTCGCAAAAAGATTCATTGTTGTTGCAATACTCAATTCACCCCCCTCTTGAGTAATTGTGCATAGGTTCTACAAGTGGCATCAGAGCTTAACCCTTTGAAAGACTTAACCGTTTAAGGGAAAAGATCATGGCAAGCACAGGCTTTAACAACAACAACACTAGCGAAGGTAACTCAACCGCTAGACCTCCTCTTTTTAGCGGAACAAATTACTCTTATTGGAAAAATAAGATGAGAATTTGGATCCGTTCTCAAGATGTGAGAATTTGGAAAGTGATTGAGAATGGAAATCACATTCCAACAAAGACAATAAGCGCTAAAGAAGGAGAAGTCTCCGTCTCAAAGCAAGTACCGAAAGGAGAAGATGAATATAGTGATGATGATTGGAAGAAAGTGGCAATGAATGATAAAGCCATCAACTTCATTCATTGTGCACTTAACGAGCATGATTATATGAAGATCTCTACATGTGAAACCGCTAAAGAGATTTGGGATAAACTCCAAATCACTTACGAAGGAACCGACCACGTTAAAGAATCAAAGGTATTTATGTTGGTTCATGAATGGGAAAATTTTAAAATGAAAGATGAAGAGAGCATTGAAGAAGCTCTTGAAAGACTCTCCAAGATCTTCAACAATCTAAGCATGCTTGGCACAAAATACAATGATAAACAAATTGTGACCAAGGTGCTTACAAGCCTTACACCAAAATGGAACTCCAAAGTGAACGCCATTGTGGAAGGAAGGCTCTATGATCAACTTACATTTGATCAACTACGAGGTAATCTTCTCACCTATGAAATGACTATGCTAAATAGACAAAAAGGTGAAGAAAGCAAGAAGAAAAGTCTCGCCCTTAAAACAACATCACTGCAAGAAGAGAGTGATGATAATGAAGAAGAAGGAGATGAAGAATTTGCACTCTTATTAAAAAGATTCAATAAGTTTGCAATGAAGAAAAACTTCAAGAGCAAAACAAAGGTACCAAAATGCTATGAGTGTGGAGAAGTTGGACACATCAAACCCAATTGTCCAAAACTTCAAAAGGAGGACAAAAACAAGAAATTTAAGAAGAAGGAGAAAGCATACATATCATGGGAGAACGAGGATGAATCCGACTCCGATGACGACGAGGTTGCAAATCTTTGCTTAATGGCAAGCGAAGAAAAGGTTAGTGATGACAACTCCACTTCTTTTAATTTACAAGATGAATATGATGCCTTACTTGAGGTGTACACAAAACTTACCCAAGATTATTCTCTCCTAAAGAAAAAGAATATGGATCTTTTAAAACAAAATGAGATGTTGAAAAACGAGAATATCAATCTTGGAAAAGATAAGTGTAGCACAAGTAGTGATCCATACAAATCTTGTAAAATGCATGAAAATGAAATTACAAATCTTAAGAACACTTTAGCTAAGTTCAATGAATCTTCAAAGAACTTAGATAAAATGTTGAAAAACCAAAAGCATGTTCATAATAAGGAAGGTTTAGATTTTGAAAAAGGAAAAGTTAAAAATGCTAAAACTCCTATTAGACAACCGCAAGCCCAAGAGGCAAGCATGCCTAAAAGGAATGAAGCCTTTAAACATCCTCCTCAACATGCTTCATTTAGAAATTATAATCACAATGCATATAGATCAAAAGATGTTGCATTTAGGAAACAACCTAGGCAACCATTTAGAAACATGCATAGGATGCATAATCCAAATGTCATATGTCATTATTGTAATAAAGTAGGTCATATAGCACCCGTATGCTTTACTAGAATTAAACATATAAACTTTCGTAGTCAAGATACGAGATGGGCACCTTATGGGCATTATGCTCATACTAACCATCAAGGACCCAAATTCACTTGGGTACCTAAATCCCAATTTTAATTATTTTGTAGGAACGTGTTGGAGCTAAGGATACAAATTGGTATGTTGATAGTGGATGCTCCAAACACATGACCGGCGATGAATCAAAGTTCACCGCAATAGAGCCTACAAACGAAGGAAACGTGATCTATGGAGACAACAACACCGGCAAAGTAATCGGCGTTGGAAAAGTTGGTAAAAATCCTTCTACCTCCATAGATAATGTTATACTTGTCAAAGGTCTCAAACATAATCTCATTAGTGTTAGCCAACTTTGTGACAAAGGAAACTTAGTCACCTTTGATTCAAAATGTTGTTTGATAAAAAGGCAAGACACTAATGAAATTGTGCTAATTGGGCACCGTGTTGACAATGTATACATGATTAATCTAAATGAAGTTTCCTCAAATGATGTGAAATGCCTTGTTAGTAAAAATGATGAAACTTGGTTATGGCATCGTAGAGTAGCTCATGCTAACATGGACCATCTTAACAAGTTGGTCTCTAAAGAGTTAGTAATTGGCTTACCAAAGCTACGTTTTGAAAAAGACGTCCTTTGCGACGCATGTCAAAAGGGAAAACAAGTAAAGGCCTCTTTTAAATCCAAAAACATTGTTTCAACAACAAGGCCATTACAACTTTTGCACATGGATTTATTTGGTCCTTCTAGGACTATGAGCTTTGGTGGCAATTACTATGCTTTAGTTATTGTTGATGATTACTCTCGATTTACATGGACCTTGTTCCTAGCAAACAAGAGTGATGCATTTCGAGCATTCAAAAGATTAGCCAAAGTTATTCAAAATGAAAAGAATTTGCATATATCAACTATTAGAAGTGATCATGGTGGAGAATTTGAAAACAATCTTTTTGAAACTTTTTGTGAAGAAAATGGCATTGAGCATAATTTTTCCTCTCCTAGAACACCACAACAAAATGGTGTGGTTGAAAGGAAAAATCGTCATTTAGAAGAAATGGCGAGAACTATGCTCAATGAAGCTAATATTCCTAAGTACTTTTGGGCGGATGCGGTTAGTACCGCGTGTTATGTTATGAATAGGATTATCATTCGACCTATTCTTAAGAAAACACCGTACGAATTGTACAAAGGAAGAAAGCCAAATATTTCCCACCTTCACGTCTTTGGTTGTAAATGCTTTATTCTAAATAATGGAAAAGATAACTTAGGCAAATTTGATGCTAAGGCTGATGAAGGAATCTTCTTAGGCTACTCTTTAACTAGCAAAGCTTTTAGAGTATATAATAAACGCATCATGACTATGGAAGAAAGTATTCATGTCGCTTTTGATGAAACTAACCGTTGTTGTGCTAGAAAAGATTTTGATGAAAACGTAGAAAACATTGATTCACTAAATTTGAATGGTGAAGACAAAGAAAAAGATTTAAATGAAGCCTCTACAAACTCAACAAAGGATAGTGTTCAAGTTGAAGAAATTGAACCATCACAAGCACAAATAAATGCACTTCCAAAGGATTGGCGTACTTCAAAGGATCATCCTCTAGACAACGTCATTGGTGATGTTTCGAAAGGGGTAACAACTCGATCCACTTTTAGAAATTTATTTGCATATAGTGCTTTTGTTTCTCAAATTGAACCATCTACCATTGAGTCCGCAATTGATGATGAACATTGGGCTATGGCAATGCAAGAGGAGCTTAACCAATTCAAACGAAATGACGTTTGGAAATTGGTGCCTAAACCAAGTAATCAAACAATTGTAGGAACAAAATGGGTTTTTAGAAATAAACTCGATGAAAATGGTAAAATTGTTACAAACAAAGCTAGATTAGTAGCTAAAGGTTATAATCAAGAGGAAGGCATTGATTATGACGAAACTTATGCTCCCGTAGCTAGATTAGAAGCAATTAGGATGTTACTTGCTTTTGCATCCTCTTATAACTTCAAACTTTATCAAATGGATGTTAAGAGTGCCTTTCTTAATGGTTTCATTAAAGAAGAAGTATATGTTGAACAACCTCCCGGTTTTGAGGATTATGAAAATCCTAATCATGTTTTTAAACTCAAGAAAGCTCTTTATGGTCTTAAACAAGCTCCAAGAGCTTGGTATGAACGTTTGAGCAAGTTTTTAATAGAAAAGGGTTTTAGAAGAGGGAAGGTTGATACAACTTTATTTATCTTGATTGAAAACAAAAATATCCTTTTGGTACAGGTTTATGTCGATGACATAATATTTGGTTCAACTAACGAATCACTTTGCAAGTTTTTCTCAAACCTCATGCAAAGTGAATTTGAAATGTCCATGATGGGCGAACTCAACTTCTTCCTTGGTCTGCAAATCAAACAAGGAAAAGAAGGAACTTTCGTTAGCCAAACCAAATATTGCAAGGAACTGCTCAAAAGATTTGGAATGGACAATGCTAAGGCAATGGACACACCAATGAGCATTACTTGCTACCTTGACAAAGATGAACAAGGTAAAAGCATAGATGTAAAGAAGTATAGAGGCATGATAAGATCATTACTTTATCTAACGGCAAGTAGGTCAGATATCATGTTTAGTGTATGCATGTGTGCGAGATACCAAGATAATCCTAAGGAATCTCACTTAAGTGCGGTGAAAAGGATTATGAAGTATCTCATAGGAACATTAAATGTTGGATTGTGGTATCCGAAAGGATCCACTTGTGATTTGATTGGTTATTCCGATTCCGATTTTGCCGGTTGCAAATTGGATAGGAAAAGCACTAGCGACACTTGTCACTTGCTAGGAAACTCTCTTGTTTCATGGCATAGTAAGAAACAAGTAAGTGTAGCCTTGTCTACCGCCGAAGCCGAGTATGTAGCCGCCGGTAGTTGTTGCGCCCAAATTTTATGGATGAAACAACAACTTATGGACTATGGACTCATGCTTGATCACATTCCTATCAAATGTGATAATACAAGTGCAATAAATTTAACCAAGAATCCGGTTCAACATTCAAGAACCAAGCATATTGAGATTAGACATCACTTCATAAGAGACCATGTTCAAAAGGGTGATGTGGTTATTGAATTTGTCGAAACTAGTAAACAACTAGCGGACATCTTCACTAAACCTTTATGTAAAGAAAGTTTTTTTAACATCTGAAATGAACTTGGTATCTTGGATTCTAATCTAATATGATTTGTTTGAATTCATTGTATTTATATTGCTATTTTTGTATCTCTTACTAACTTAAGCATTGGAGATATCCAATTAGCCATTGTTTTGTAGGTTTATGAGTTGATGAATGAGTGATTAATCTTGAGGTAGATTGAAGAATTTGAAGATTATAAACAATGGAGGATCAACAAATTGAAGTTTATAATGATTTAAATCATCGCACGAGTCGCTTGGATCGTCGTATTGATGACTTATATGAGCATTTCGGCATCCACCTACCATATGAAGAGGATACTGATGATGATGAAGACCAAGATTGATTGTCTCCTCTTCATCAAGTCACTTTTTATTGCTTTATGCTTATTTGATTATATGAATTGTTAAACTAACTCCTAGTAAGCTAAGGATTTCTATTATGGTTTAAATACTTTGATATTTCCTTCATATTTTTGTTTAATGATTAATGCTTGTATGCTTATTTGGTGAATAACTCAAAATAGGCTTGGTACCCCTATTTTAAGTTAATGTGCATGCCTTGATATATTTCACTTCTTTAGGGGAAATTATGCATGCTTATTATATATAAAAAGAGGAAATCAAATTCTTTTTGAAAGGGGGAATATCTCATCCTTGAGATTAACAGAGAAATTGAACTTAAAAAAAATTCATTGTTTTATGCATGCTTCTATGACACATTTCAAACTCCCTTCTTTTTGATAATGTCAAAAGGGGGAAGAAAAGTTTGAGGATATTTGAAGTTTTGAACTTTTGAAAAAGAAGAAGTTTGAGGATTTGAAAAGAAGAAATAAGTTTGCGAAACAATGATTTCAAAAAGACTTCCGCTAAGCAAAAACTTTGATATCTAAATCGTTTTCTTTGATAAACGCCCTTTAAAGGAACAAATGCACATATTTAGGGGGAACTCCTGCAAAAAATTTTTGTGAAGTCTTCTCCAAAGCTTTCTATAAAACAAAGTGCATTATTGTTGCTTTCAAAATCATTTATAAATGCATATCCTCAAAATTGGTTTGTCATTATCAAAAAGGGGGAAATTGTAAATCATGTTGCTTGTATGTGAAGTTTGTATTCGTAGGTTTTGATGAATGACAAACAAACAAACGACATGAAAGACAAACCAACAAACAACTTGAATGAACAAGCATGTTGAAAGATCAACCAACATTCAACGTTGAGGAATGAAGAGTTGAAAGCAACACAACAACAACAAGAAACTCAAGTCCACAACATTTGAAGACAAGTATAGTGTCTTAGGACCTAGGTAACTTCTTGTTAAGAACCAATTGCTAAATCTCTCAACACACACTCACAAAATGTTTTGATGCACATCTTGCAATTCGATGCTAGCCAAATGGTTTAAAACTTGTTTTCAAAGGTACAAAAGCATAGGAATTGACTCCAACAAGTTTGAGATCAATCCTAAGTATTTTAAAGTGATTTTAAGCCATTCTTTAAGGTTTGCATCGATGCACACTCATCTTGCATCGATGCAAAGCATGTGACGACTTGTTGAATCGATGCAAAGATGTTTGCATCGATGCAACCTAGCTGAAAATTCAAATTTCAGCTTCAAAGACACATTTGCATCGATGCAAAGTGTTATGCATCGATGCAAATAATTCAAAAACATAAAAAACGGCTAGTTTTGACAAAAAGGCTCCATCCCATTAACTCCCCAACATTTCTAAGGTTTGGGGAGTCTATAAATAGATGGATTGAAGCCTTATTTCATATACTTGATTTTTTGCAAACTATATTGTTCATATTCTTTCACTCTACACATTTTTTAAGGTGTTATAATACACAATTTGAGAGAGCAATATCAATTGGTTCAATAGTGCTAAACTTGTAATCATACACTCTTCTAGAGAGTACTCATTTCATCTCAACAATTCTTTGAGAATTGTTTTCTTGTACACTTTGCAAATTGGAGTGTGATCTCCAAGGTTGAGTCAAGAGTTATAAACACTATAGTCGGTGAGGATACCAAAGAGGTATACTAAGTACTCAAGGCAAATCTTAGAGAAGGTATCTCTAAGTGGAGTGGGTTAGTATACGAGTGGTGATCATATACCGTGAGGTGTTAGAAACTAAGGACTCGGATTGTAAAAGGTTTTGCGCGAGCACCTTGAAGCTTGGCAATAGTGGAACTTCTCAATTGCGATTGAGAAAGAAAGTGGACGTAGGACAAGGATTGTGCTGAACCACTCTAAATAGCGTTTGCATCTCTCCAAACTCATCTCTTCAATATTATTGTCTTTTACCTTTGAGCAAATAAATTGTGATCGAAAAGTAGCTTCGTAAGTACTTAAGGAGTAGCTTAAGTCCGATTGGTGAAAAGCTTGATCAATTTATTTGAGTTGGTGTCTATTGGAAAGTAAAAGCTCCTTATAAATGCTTAGCAATTGAGTTAAGCTCTTGGAAAAATACTAGTACAATAACACTTTTGTATATTGTCTTTAACTTTCGCAAAAAGATTCATTGTTGTTGCAATACTCAATTCACCCCCCCTCTTGAGTAATTGTGCATAGGTTCTACAAATTCATGGAGCTTGACAATATTTCTGGGATGGCTTTGTGACAACACCTTTACCTCGTTTCGGAAGCTCTTGTCAAATGATGGATTTTGTGACTCCTTTTAATGAAGTTTCTTCAATGCAAAATTTTTCCATTTGAAAGTTGTGCCCTGTACACATAGTCATAAGTACCAGTTTCTATGCAGTATCTAATGTCAAAGTCCTGTATTGCTTCAATGATATATTCAAATGCAAATTTACCATCATAGTTCCATATAGAAAACAAGTCCCTATTCATTTCTGAACTTGGTTAAACTTTAACATTCTTGGTACGTGAAATAAAATAAAATATACCCACAAAAATGACAAAAAAAGAAACAACTATAAGGAAGAGCAATTATACATAGGTGCCTTATTTTTTGATAATTTGATCTTGAACGGAAGAGTTGATAGACATTGGAGTATTAGCAATGATTATTTTGCATAAAAATCTTTGCAGCCTTGTGGACACTCAAAAAAGTTAAATTACAAATTTATGAGGTAGGCTTGCAAGTTCTATAGGTAAATTCCCTGTGAGATTATTATAGCAAAGATCCAAACTTGATAAAGAAAGATTTTGTCCCAAGAATATAAGGACCATCCTTAATGGACAAAAAGGATTCACTACCACTAAGAAGATTGTGGCTCCTATCTAGTTTCTTAACAAAACCAATTTTTGAGGGAATGTTTCCATTTAACAGATTATTACTCAAGTCAACTTCTTCAAAACTAATACAATTTAGCATGGGAGATGGGATCAATTCTTCGAACTTGTTGTTGGATAGGTTTACATCACAAAGAGAATCAAGAATTTCTATCTCTAACGGTATGTTTCCGTCGAATTGATTGTTAGAAAGATGGAATGAGGTCAAACTCGTGAACTAAAATAGTTTTTGTGGTATAACACCAGATATCACATTATGAGAAAGATGTAAAATGTGCAGGTTGATCAAATTATGAAATTCTGAAGGAATGGAGCCATTTATTTGATTGAATTCTATGTATAACTCTTCTAAGGACACCAATGCTCCTATTTCAAGAGGGATTGAATTCTGTTAATGATATCCACCTCTTGCTCCAACTTAACTCCTTAGTTTCATCATCATCCATATTCAAGGCATAAATCAAGCTTCCTCTTTCCATATATTCGTATACCAAAAACATGCACCGATTGTGGAGACAAAATCCATGGAGCTTGACAATGTTTCTGTGACAGATTTGTGACATCATCTTTACCTCATTTCAGAATCTCTTGTCAAAAGATGGATTTTGTGACTCTTTTTAGTGAAGTTTATTCAATGCAAAAATTTTGCCATTTGAAAGTTGTGCTCTGTACACATAGTCATAAGTACCAGTTTCTCTGCAGTATCTGATATCAAAGTCCTTTTTTGCTCCAATGATTTCTTCAAAGGCAATTTTACCATCATAGTTCAACATAGAAAATAAGTCTCTATTTTTTTCTGAACTTGGTTAAACTTTAACCTTCTTGGTGTGCCGAATAAAACAAAATATACCCAATAAAATGATAAGGAGGAAGAAGCAACTGATAGGAAGAGCAATTATACCTAGGTGCCTTGATTTTTTGGTGTTTTGATCTTCAACGGAAGAGTTGATAGACATTAGAGTATTACCAATCATTGATTTTGCATAAAAATTCTTGCAGCCTTGTAGACACTCAAAAAAGTTGAATGACAAATTTATACGAGGTATACTTGCAAGTTCTACAGGTAAATTTCTTGTGAAATTATTGTAGTTAAGATCTAAACTTGATAAAAAGAAAAAAAGGATTTTGTCTGAATAATATAAGAACCATCCTTAATGGACAAAAAGGGTACACTACCACTAAGAAAATTGTGGTTCATATAAAGTTTCTTAATATAACCGATTTTTGAGGAATGTTTCCACTTAACAGATTATTACTCAAGTCTACTTCACCAAAACTGATACAGTTTAGTATGGGAGATGGGATCAATCCCTCTAACTTGTTATTGGATATGTTTACATCATAAAGAGAATCAAGAATTCCTATCTTTAATGGTATGTTTCCACCGAATTGATTATTAGAAAGATGGAATGAGGTCAAACTCGTGAACTAAAATAGTTTAGGTGGCATAACACCAGATATCATATTATGAGAAAGATGTAAAATACGTAGGTTGATCAAATTCTAAAATTCTGAAGGAATGGAACCATTTATTTGATTGAATTCTATGTATAACTCTTGTAAAGACAACAATACTCCTATTTCAAGTGGGATTGAATTCCGTTAATGATATCCACCCTCTTGCTCCAACTTAACTCCTTAGCTTCTTCATCATCCATGTTCAAGGCATAAAATAAGCTTCCTCTTTCCATGTATTTGTATACCAAAAATATCCACCGATGGTGGAAACAAAAGTCATGGAGCTTGACAATGCTTCTGTAACAGATTTGTGACAACATCTTTACCTCATTTTGGAAGCTCTTGTCAAAATATGGATTTTGTGACTCCTTTTAGTGAAGTTTTTTCAATGCAAAAATTTTGTCATTTGAAAGTTGTGCTCTATACACATAGTCATAAATACTAGTTTCTATGCAGTATCTGATGTCAAAGTCTTGTGTTGCTTTAATGATGTCTTCAAATACAATTTTACCATCATAGTTCAAAATAGAAAATAAGTCTCTATTTTTTTTTCTGAACTTGGTTAAACTTTAACCTTCTTAGTGCGTCGAATAAAACAAAATATACCCACAAAATGACAATTAGGAAGAAGCAACTGATAGGAAGAGCAATTATAACTAGGTGATTTGATTTTTTGGTGTTTTGATCTTGAACGGAAGAGTTGACAGACATTAGATTATTACCAATCAAGGATTTTGCAAAAAAATCCTTGCAGCCTTGTAGACACTCAAAAAAGTTGAATGACAAATTTATACGAGGTATGCTTGCAAGTTCTACATGTAAATTTCTTGTGAGATTATTATAGCTAAGATCCAAACTTGATAAAAAAAAGATTTTGTCCCAAGAATGTAAGGACCATCCTTAATGGACAAAAAGGGTACACTACTACTAAGAAGATTGTGGCTCATATCAAGTTTCTTAACATAACCGATTTTTGAGGGAATATATCCACTTAACAGATTATTACTCAAGTCAACTTCACCAAAATTGATATAGTTTAGCATGGGAGATGGGATCAATCCCTCTAACTTGTTATTGGATAGGTTAACATTACAAAGAGAATCAAGAATTCCTATCTCTAATGGTATGTTTCCACCGAATTGATTGTTAGAAAGATGGAATGAGGTCAAACTTGTGAACTAAAACAGTTTAGGTGGTATAACACCAAGTATTATATTATGAGAAAGATGTAAAATCCGCAAGTTGAACAAAATTTGAAATTTTGAAGGAATGAAACCATTTATTTGATTGAATTCTATGTATAACTCTTGTAAAGTCACCAATGCTACTATTTCAAAAGGGATTGAATTCCGTTAATGATATCCACCTTCTTGCTCCAACAACACTCCTTAGCTTCTTTATCATCCATGTTCAAGGCATAAAATAAGCTTCCTCTTTCCATGTATTCATATACCAAAAACATGAACCGATGGTGAAGACAAAGTCCATAGTGCTTGAAAATGTTTTTGTGATGTATTTGTGACAACATCTTTACCTCGTTTTGGAAGCTCTTGTCAAAAAATGGATTTTGTGACTCGCTTTAGTGAAGTTTCTTCAATGCAAAAATTTTTCCATTCTAAAGTTGTGCACTGTACACATTGTCATAAGTACTAGTTTCTATGCAGTATCTGATGTCAAAGTCCTGTGTTGCTTCAATGATGTCTTCAAATGCAATTTTACCATCATAGTTCCATAGAGAAAACAAGTCTCTATTCGTTTCTGAACTTGGTTAAACTTTAACCTTATTAGTGCACCGAATAAAACAAAATATACCCACAAAAATGAAAAGGAGGAAGAAACAACTGATAAGAAGAGCAATTATACCCAGGTGCCTTATTTTTTAGGTATTTTGATCTTGAACGGAAGAGTTGACAGACATTGTAGTATTACCAAGCATTGATTTTGCATAAAAATCCTTGCAGCCTTGTGGTCACTCAAAAAAGTTGAATTACAGATTTATGAGGTATGCTTGCAAGTTCGATAGGTAAATTCCCTGTGGAATTATTGTAGTTAAGATCCAAATTTGATAAAAAAAAAAGATTTTGTCCCAAGAATATACAGATCATTTTTAATGGATAAAAAGAGTACACTACGATTAAGAAGATTGTGGCTCATATCATGTTTCTTAACATAACCAATTTTTTAGGGAATGTTTCCACTTAACAGATTATTACTCGAGTCAACTTCACCAAAACTAAGACGGTTTAGCATGGAAGATGGGATCAATCCCTCTAACTTATTATTGGATAGGTTTACATCACAAAGAGAATCAAGAATTCCTATCCCTAATGGTAGGTTTCCACCGAATTGATTGTTAGAAAGATGAAACGAGGTCAAACTCGTGAACTAAACTAGTTTAGGTGGTATAACACCAGATATCATATTATGAAAAAGATGTAAAATGCGCAGGTCGATAAAATTCTAAAATTCTAAAGGAATTGAACCATTTATTTGATTGAATTCTATGTATAACTCTTGTAAAGACACCAATGCTCATATTTCAAGAGGGATTGAATTCCGTTAATGATATCCACCCTCTTACTTCAACTTAGCTCCTTAGCTTCTTCATCATCCATGTTCGAGGCAGAAAATAAGCTTCCTCTTTCCATGTATTCGTATACCAAAAACATCCACCGATGGTGGAGACAAAATCCATGGCGATTGACAATGTTTCTATGACGTATTTGCGACAACATATTTATCTCGTTTCAGAAGTTCTTGTCAAAAGATGGATTTTGTGACTTCCTTTAGTAAAGTTTCTTCAATGCAAAAATTTTGCTATTTGAAAGTTGTGCTTTATACATATAGCCGTAAGTACTAGTTTCTATGCAGCATATGATGTCAAAGTCCTGTGTTGCTTCAATGATGTCGTCAAATGCAATTATACCATCATAGTTCCATATAGAAAACAAGTCTCTATTCTTTTCTAAACTTGGTTAAACCTTAACCTTCTTGGTGCGTCGAATAAAACAAAATATTCCCACAAAAATGACAAGGAGGAAGGAACAACTGATAGGAAAGCAATTATACCTAGGTGCCTTAATTTTTTTGGTGTTTTGATCTTGAACAAAAGAGTTGACAGACCTTGGAGTATTACCAATCATTGATTTTGCATAAAAATCCTTGCAGCCTTGTGGACACTCAAAAAAGTTGGATGACAAATTTATATGAGGTATGCTTACAAGTTCTATAGATAAATTCCATGTGAGATTATTGTAGCTAAGATCCAAATTTATATAAAAAAAGATTTTGTCCCAAGAATATAAGAACAATCCTTAATGGACAAAAAGGATACACTACCACTAAAAAGATTGTGGCTCATATCAAGTTTCTTAACATAACTGATTTTTGAGAAAATGTTTCCACTTAACAAATTATTACTCAAGTCAACTTCAGCAAAACTGATACAGTTTAGCATGGGAGATGGGATCAATCCCTCTAACTTGTTATTAGATAGGTTTACATCACAAAGAGAATCAATAATTCCTATCTCTAATGGTATATTTTCACCCAATTGATTGTTAGAAAGATAGAACGAGGTCAAACTCGTGAACTAAAATAGTTTAGGTGGTATAACACAAGATATCATATTATGAGAAAGATGTAAAATGTGCCTGTTGATCAAATTATGAAATTATGAAGGAATGAAACCATTTATTTGATTGAATTCTATGTATAACTCTTGTAAAGACACCAATGCTCCTATTTAAAAAGGGATTGAATTCCGTTAATGATATCCACCCCTTGCTCTAACTTAACTCCTTAGCTTCTTCATCATCCATGTTCAAGGCATAAAATAAGCTTCCTCTTTCCTTGTAGTCGAATACCAAAAACATGCACCGATAGTGAAGACAAAATCCATGGAGCTTGACAATGTTTCTGTGACAGATTTGTGGCAACATCTTTACCTTGTTTCCGAAGCTCTGGTCCAAAGATGAATTTTGTGACTCCCTTTAGTGAAGTTTCTGTACACATAGTCATAAGTACCAATTTCTATGCAGTATCTGATGTCAAAGTCCTATATTGCTTCAATGATGTCTTCAAATGCAATTTTACCATCATATTTTCATATAGAAAACAAGTCTCTATTTTTTTCTAAATTTGGTTAAACTTTAACCTTCTTGGTGCGCCGAATAAAACAAAATATACCCACAAAAATGACAAGGAGGAAGAAACAACTGATAGGAAAGCAATTATACCTAGGTGCCTTGATTTTTTTGGTGTTTTGATCTTGAACGGAAGAGTTGACAGACATTGGAGTATTACCAATCATTAATTTTGCATAAAAATCCTTGCAGCCTTGTAGACACTCGAAAAAGCTGAATGACAAATTTATACGAGGTATGCTTGCAAGTTATATAGGTAAATTTCCTGTGAGATTATTGTAGCTAAGATCCGAACTTGACAAAAAAAATTGTCTTCCTGGAATATAGGGACCATCCTTGATGAAAAAAAAGAGTACACTACCACTAAGAAGATTGTGGCTCATATCAAGTTTCTTAACATAACTGATTTTTGAGGGAATGTTTCTACTTAACAGATTATTACTCAAGTTAACTTCACCAAAACTGATACAGTTTAGCATGGGAGATGGGATCAATCCCTCTAACTTGTTATTGGATAGGTTTACATCACAAAGAGAATCAAGAATTTTTATCTCTAATGGTATGTTTAAAGATGGAACGAGGTCAAACTCGTGAACTAAACTAGGTTAGGTGTCATAACACCAGATATCATATTATGAGAAAGATGTAAAATGCACAGGTTGATCAAATTCTGAAATTCTGAACGAATGGAACCATTTATTTGATTGAATTCTATGTATAACTCTTGTAAAGACACCAATGCTCCTATTTCAAGAGGGATTGAATTTCGTTAATGATATCCACCCTCTTGCTCCAACTTAACTCCTTAGCTTCATCATCATCCATATTCAAGGCAGAAAATAAGCTTCCTCTTTCCATGTATTCGTATACCAAAAACTTGCACCGATGGTGGAGACAAAATCTATGGAGCTTGACAATGTTTCTGTGACGAATTTGTGACATTATCTTTACCTCGTTTCGGAAGCTCTTGTCAAAAGATGGATTTTGTGACTCCTTTTAGTGAAGTTTCTTCAATGCAAAAGTTTTGCCATTTGAAAGTTGTGCTCTGTAGACATAATCATAAATACCAGTTTCTATGCAGTATCTGATGTTAATGTCCTATGTTGCTTTAATGACGTCTTCAAATGAAATTTTACCATCATAGTTCCATATAGAAAATAAGTCTCTATTCGTTTCTGAACTTGGTTAAACTTTAACCTTCTTGGTGCGCCAAATAAAACAAAATATACCCAAAAAAATTTAACAGGAGGAAGAAACAACTGATAAGAAGAGCAATTATACCTAGGTGCCTTGATTTTTTTGGTGTTTTAGTCTTGAACGGAAGAGTTGACAGACATTCACTACAAAAAAAAAAGGCCCATGGTCACGGTATAGCTAGTAAAAAAGGTGACCATAGATCTATGGTCACGGTTTTGGACCTATGGTCACGATTTTTTACCGTGGCCTATTCTCTCGTGGCCATAGGTCTATGGTCACAGTTTTTTTATCTATGGTCACGGTTTCTATGGTCACTGTTGCAATTTTTAAATTGTGACACTTTAAGCAACCTTTTTTCACCGTGACCATAGGTTAATCTATGGTCACACATACCATAGCCCTATTTATGGTCACGGTTTTCACCGTGACCATAGACTCTATGGTCACCCCTCTTGAAAACTGTGACCATAGCCTTATCTATGGTCACAAAAACTGTGACCATAGCTTCTATGGTCACCCCTCTTTAAAATCGTGACCATAGCCTTATCTATGGTCACCCCTCCTTAAACCGTGACCATAGCCTTTATGGTCACCCCTCCTAACAACTGTGACCATAGCCTTATCTATGGTCACGGTTTTCACCGTGACTATAGCCTCTATGGTGACCCCTCTTTAAAATCGTGACCATAAGAATGTGGCATAAGAATGTGGTTGATAATGCGGTGAAATAGAGCTCTTACTGAACCAAGAGCCTTATGAGTCAGAACAGTTCTATCCAATGTAGAGAATTTTTTGCAAACCTGAGTTATGGCTATCTGATAAGAAATGTCAACTTGAGAGTCCCACTTTCCTGGCATATAAGCAAGGGCTCTTTCATCAGTGTACCCTAAGGCAGCGTTGATGGTCTCTCTGTTCAGAGTTAAATGAACCTTCTTGACATAAGAATGAATTGCTCCGTCATGGTACATCATGTTTGCGTAGAATTCGTGAACAAGATTTGAATAAATCGGAATTTTGAATCTTGAACAAAGGAGTCCATTTGAGATGATCAAACAAAGTAATGAAGTCAATTCCTTTTGCACTCAGGGTTTCCAGATTCACAATGCGAGAAGCACACAGATGTCGGTTAATCAAAACTTGACCATGGAACTCGTAGGCAGCGCATGAGTTGAATCGTGCTGGATCAAAGTGAGAGTGATTCTTGTTGAACTTATTTTTGAAGTCTAGAGAATCCAGGTTTGGTGGTTCTCTAGTGTTACGCAAAATATAACCTTTGGAGTGCTGAGAGCTTTGGCCAAATGGATGAGGAGTTGATCGCCTTGGGGTGACGGAGGTGGAGAGGATTGTGACTATACTTCTTCTTCGACCACAGGCTCTTTCTCTTTTCCAATCTTTTTGCGAGAAGAGGTTCTCTAAGCAATTACTTTCCTCCTCATGGCTTCGGTTGATTGAGAAGAAGAGGATGAGGGTGAAGTAGAGTGGATATGAATGTGAGTGTGAGTGGGTTTCGATTTTGGAAGGAGGGGTTCGATTGCTTCTCCTAGGCGCTACCTTCTTTTTCATAATGATAAGGGAAGAAGTAAAAGGTGAGAAGGTGAAGTGATGACCGAAGAAGTTGGGTAGTGGAGAGAGGTTACAACTACATTTAATGTTGAGTGGAGAGATGATTATTAGAATAATGGGTATTTAATGGAGCAGTTATCATCAAGGAAATTTTAAAATTAAAAAGTAACTGAAAGATCTTTTCCTTGAATCAAGGGAGAGAGTAAGGGAAAAGATTTGATTTGACATGAACTCCCCTATCAAGATATGATGTGATAACCTCCAAAAAATATTATTTATATTAAAATGTGATGAACAACTGAAAACGGGCCGGAGTCATGGAGTAGGTCCAAGAGATTTTGCTAGGCCTTATGTTCAGAAATGCCAGTGTTCAGTCTCCCCCTGCTTCATGGTCTGTTCATCACGTCCCCAAATTTGTCTCTTTCCTTCCTACGAGACAAAACCAAACAGAATCAGTGAAGATCACAATTTCTCAATAGAACTCAATTCTAACATTCCCAAACTATTCCTTAATGAACAAAACCCATTTTCACACAAAGGTTTAGTGAATATATCAACAAGTTGTTCTTTGGATTTCACAAATTGAATATCAATAGTACCCTTTTGCACATGTTCTCTAATAAAATGATATCTAACTTTAATGTGCTTAGTTCTAAAGTGTAGAACAGGATTTTTAGAGATGTTTATTGCACTCATATTATCACAAAATAAAGGTATGCTATTGATTTTCAATTTATAATCCTCTAACTGAATTTTTAACCAAATTAATTGAGAACAACAAGCAGAGGCAGATATATATTCAGCTTTGACTGTGGATAGTTGATGAGCGGATAATTTATACGCTTTTTGGCATTGTTTTTAGTATGTTTCTAGTATGATCTAGTTAGTTTTTAGTATGTTTTTATTAGTTTTTAGTTAAAATTCACTTTTCTGGACTTTACTATGAGTTTGTGTGTTTTTCTGTGATTTCAGGTATTTTCTGGCTGAAATTGAGGGTCCTGAGCAAAAATCTGATTCAGAGACTGAAAAGGACTGCAGATGCTGTTGGATTCTGACCTTCATGCACTCGAAGTGGATTTTCTGGAGCTACAGAAGCCCAATTGGCGCGCTCTCAACGGCGTTGGAAAGTAGACATCCTGGGCTTTCCAGCAATGTATAATAGTCCATACTTTGCCCGAGATTTGATGGCCCAAACCGGCGTTGCAAATCAGCCTCAGAATTCCCAGCGTTTAACGCTGGAACTGGCATAAAAATTGGAGTTAAACGCCCAAACTGGCATGAAAGCTGGCGTTTAACTCCAGAAAAAGTCTCTACACATGAAAGCTTCAATGCTAAGCCCAAGCACACACTAAGTGGACCCAGAAGTGGATTTTTACGTCATTTACTCATTTCTGTATACCCTAGGTTACTAGCTTACTATTAATAGGATCTTTTGACATGGTATCTGTACCTCATGACACTTTTACACGTCTCTTTGTGTACCTTCTACGGCATGAGTCTCTAAACCCCATGGTTGGGGTGAGGAGCTCTGCTGTGTCTTGATGGATTAATGCAATTACTACTGTTTTTCATTCAATCATGCTTGCTTCCATTCTAAGATATTACTTGTTCTTAAACCGGATGAATGTGATGATCCGTGACACTCATCATCATTCTCAACTATGAACGTGTGCCTGACAACCACCTCCGTTCTACCTTAGATTAAGTAGATATCTCTTGGATTCTTTAATCAGAATCTTCGTGGTATAAGCTAGAACTGATGGCGGCATTCAAGAGAATCCGGAAGGTCTAAACCTTGTCTGTGGTATTCTGAGTAGGATTCAATGATTGAATGACTGTGACGAGCTTCAAACTCTTGAGGGCGGGGCGTTAGTGACAGACGCAAAAGAATCACTGGATTCTATTCCGGCCTGATTGAGAACCGACAGATGGATAGCCGTGCCGTGACAGGGTGCGTTGAACATTTCCACTGAGAGGATGGGAGGTAGCCACTGACAACGGTGAAACCCTTGCATACAGCTTGCCATGGAAGGAGCCTTGCGTGCTTGAAGAAGAAGACAGTAGGAAAATAGAGATTCAGAAGATGGAGCATCTCCAAAACCTCAACCTATTCTCCATTACTGCAAAACAAGTACTTATTTCATGTTCTTTTACTTTTTACAATCAACCCTGATAATTATTGATATCCTGACTAAGAGTTACAAGATAACCATAGCTTTCTTCAAGCCGACAATCTCTGTGGGATCGACCCTTACTCACGTGAGGTATTACTTGGACGACCCAGTGCACTTGCTGGTTAGTTGTGCGGGGTTGCAAAAAGTGTGATTGCAATTTCGTGCACCAAGTTTTTGGCGCCGTTGCCGGGAATTGTTTCGAGTTTGGACAACTGACGGTTTATCTTGTTGCTTAGATTAGGACTGTTTTATTTTTGTTGGTTTAGAGTCTTTTATTTGAGTATAGTTTCATATTTTAAGTTTTGTGTCAATTGCATGCTTTTGTTTTTCTTTTAATTTTCGAATTTGCATGTCCTTAGTCCCTTTTTGATCTTTAAAAATTCTAAGTTTGGTGTCTTCTTTGTGTTTTCCTTTAAGTTTTCGAAAATTTGTGTCTGATTTTCTAAAAATTTCAAGTTGGGTGTCATTTTGTTGTTTTTCTCTTTCCTCATTTCAAAAAAAAAATCAAATCTTTTTCAAAATAATTTTCAATCGTATCTTTTCAATTGCTAATTCCAAAATCTTTTAATCAACTAATTGATTTAGTTTTCAATTTGCTTTGATCTTATTTTCTTTTAGTTTTCGAAAATTTATTTTATTTTCCTTTTGTTTTATTTTATTTATTTCGGTCAACTAAAAAAAAACTTTACTTGTGAATCCATATTATATTCCCTTTCTCCATCATGGACTTAAGTGGAATTGAACAGTCCAGAAGGACTTTGGGGTCATATGCTAACCCCATTACAGCTGCATATGGGAGTAGCATCTGTATACCTCCCATTAAAGCAAGCAGCTTTGAGCTAAATCCTCAACTCATTATCATAGTGCAGCAAAATTGCCAGTATTCCGGTCTTCCACAGGAAGAACCTACTGAGTTTCTGGCACATTTCTTACAAATTGCTGACACAGTACGTGATAAAGAGGTAGATCAGGATGTTTACAGACTATTACTATTTCCATTTGCTGTAAAAGATCAAGCTAAGAGGTGGTTGAATAACCAACCTACAGCAAGCATAAAGACATGGAAGCAGTTATCAGACAAATTCCTGAATCAATTTTACCCTCCAAAAAGGATGACACAGCTAAGGCTGGACATCCAAGGCTTTAAACAAGAGGATAATGAATCCCTTTATAATGCCTGGGAGAGGTATAGAGGTATGCTAAGAAAATGCCCCTCTGAAATGTTTTCAGAGTGGGTACAGTTGGACATCTTCTACTATGGGCTTACAGAAAAAGCTCAGATGTCTCTAGACCACTCAGCGGTGGATCTATACATATGAGGAAGACGATTGAAGAGGCTCAAGAGCTCATAGATACGGTTGCTAGAAATCAACATTTATACTCAAGCAGTGAGTCCTCTATAAAAGAAGAAGCTATGGCAGTAACTACTGATCCTAACCCTCAAGAACAGATGGTTGAGCTTAATCAGCAATTACTCCTTATGACAAAATAATTAGCAGAATTTAAAGAGATGCTCCAAGACACTAAAAATGCTAACAAGAATATGGAAGCACAATTGAATCAGACAAGACAGCAACTATCTAAACAGATAACAGAAGAATGCCAAGCTGTTAAATTAAGGAGTGGGAAGACATTGAATGTATCAACTCAAAGCAGGAAAAAGCTAAGAAAGGAACAACTGACAGAGGATGACCAACCAACCACCCAAAATCCCTCTGAGGACAGTAAGAGCCCAGAGAGGAATGATTTTGGCGTTCAAACGCCAGAAAAGGGTAAGAAAGTGGCGTTAAACGCCCAATGGGTAGCCACTTCTGGCGTTCAAACGCCAGAAAAGGGTTGCAATCTGGTGTTAAACGCCCAAAAAGCACCCAATCCTGGCGTTCAAACGCCACAAAGGGGTCAGACACTTGCAAGTGCTGATAACAACCCCCTTAAGCAGGCTTCTCCAACCACTTCTGTAGGAAATAAACCTGCAGCAACTAAGGTTGAAGAATATAAAGCCAAGATGCCTTATCCTCAGAAACTCCGCCAAGCGGAACAGGATAAGCAATTTGCCCGCTTTGCAGACTATCTAAGGACTCTTGAAATAAAGATTCCATTTGCAGAGGCACTTGAGCAAATACCTTCTTATGCTAAGTTCATGAAAGAGATCTTAAGTCATAAGAAGGATTGGAGAGAAACTGAAAAAGTTTTTCTCACTGAAGAATGCCGTGCAGTCATATTAAAGAGCTTACCAGAGAAGCTTAAAGATCCTGGAAGCTTTATGATACCATGCACATTAGAGGGTACTTGTACCAAGAAAGCTCTATGTGATCTTGGGGCAAGTATCAACCTAATACCTGCATCCACTATCAGAAAGCTTGGCTTGACGGAAGAAGTCAAACCAACCAAGATATGTCTCCAACTTGCTGATGGCTCCATTAAATACCCATCAGGCATAATTGAGGACATGATTGTCAAGGTTGGGCCATTTGCCTTTCCCACTGACTTTGTAGTGCTGGAAATGGAGGAGCACAAGAGTGCAACTCTCATTCTAGGAAGACCTTTCCTAGCAACTGGACGGACCCTCATTGATGTCCAAAAAGGGGAATTAACCCTGAGAGTCAATGAGGATGAGTTCAAGTTGAATGTTGTCAAAGCTATGCAGCATCCAGACACATCAAATGACTGCATGAGCACTGATATTATTGACTCTTTGGTGGAGGAGGTCAATATGACTGAAAGTCTTGAATCAGAGCTAGATGACATCTTTAAAGATGTTCAGCCTGATCTGGAGGAACTAAAGGAAATAAAAGAAATTCTGAAAATCCCTCAGGAAGGAGATAAGCCTCCTAAAACCGAGCTCAAGCCACTTCCACCATCCCTGAAATATGCATTTCTGGGAGAAGGTGACACTTTTCCTGTGATCATAAGCTCTGCTCTAAATCCACAGGAAGAGGAAGCACTAATTCAAGTGCTAAGGACACACAAGACAGCTCTTGGGTGGTCCATAAGTGATCTTAAGGGCATTAGCCCAGCAAGATGCATGCACAAGATCCTATTGGAGGATGATGCTAAGCCAGTGGTTCAACCACAAAGGCGGCTAAATCCAGCCATGAAGGAGGTGGTGCAGAAAGAGGTCACTAAGTTACTAGAGGCTGGGATTATTTATCCTATTTCTGATAGCCCCTGGGTAAGCCCTGTCCACGTTGTCCCCAAGAAGGGAGGCATGACAGTGGTTCATAATGAAAAGAATGAACTAGTTCCTACAAGAACAGTTACAGGGTGGCGCATGTGTATTGACTACAGAAGGCTCAATACAGTCACCAGAAAAGATCATTTTCCTTTACCATTCATAGACCAGATGCTAGAGAGACTAGCAGGTCATGAATACTACTGCTTTTTGGACGGCTACTCAGGTTACAACCAAATTGCAGTAGATCCTCAGGACCAAGAGAAAACAGCATTTACATGTCCTTCTGGAGTATTTGCCTACAGAAGGATGCCTTTTGGTCTGTGCAATGCACCTGCAACCTTTCAGAGGTGCATGCTCTCTATCTTCTCAGATATGGTAGAGAAATTTCTGGAAGTCTTCATGGATGACTTTTCAGTATTTGGAGACTCATTCAGCTCCTGCCTTAACCATCTAGCACTTGTTCTGAAAAGATGCCAAGAGACCAACCTAGTTTTAAACTGGGAAAAATGTCACTTTATGGTGACTGAAGGAATTGTCCTTGGGCATAAAATTTCAAACAAAGGAATAGAGGTGGATCAAGCTAAAGTTGAAGTAATTGAAAAATTACCACCACCTACCAATGTTAAGGCAATCAGAAGCTTTCTGGGGCATGCAGGATTCTACAGAAGGTTTATAAAGGATTTTTCAAAAATTGCCAAACCTCTGAGTAATCTGCTAGCTACTGACACTCCATTTATTTTTGATAATGAGTGTCTGCAGGCGTTTGAAACCCTGAAAGCTAAGCTGCTCACAGCACCAGTCATCTCTGCACCAAACTGGACATTACCGTTTGAACTAATGTGTGATGCCAGTGACCATGCCATTGGTGCAGTACTAGGACAAAGGCATGGTAAGCTTCTGCACATCATTTATTATGGCAGCCGTATTCTAAATGATGCACAGAAGAACTACACAACCACAGAAAAAGAGTTACTTGCAGTGGTTTATGCCATTGACAAGTTTAGATCTTATTTAGTAGGATCAAAAGTGATTGTGTACACTGACCATGCTGCTCTTAAATATCTACTCACAAAGCAGGATTCAAAACCCAGGCTCATAAGATGGGTGTTGCTTCTGCAAGAGTTTGATATAGAAATAAGAGACAGAAAAGGGACAAAAAATCAAGTAGCTGATCACCTGTCCCGGATAGAACCAGTAGCAGGAGCATCCCTCCCTCCTACTGAGATCTCTGAAACCTTTCCGGATGAGCAATTATTTGCTATTCAGGAAGCTCCGTGGCTTACAGACAGTGCAAACTATAAGACTCAAGGTTCCCCTTCTGTAACCATGGAAAGGAAGCATGAAGAGCTTCTCTCAAAACAGAGTGAAACAGAGCCCCCACAGTCAAACTCTAAGTTTGGTGTTGGAAAGTTCCAACATGGCTCTGAGTATCTGTGAGGCCCCATGAGAGCCCACTGTCAAGCTACTAACATTAAAGAAGCGCTTGTTGGGAGGCAACCCAATGTTATATTTATTATTTTTCCTTTGTTATTTTATGTTTTCTGTAGGTTGATGATCATGAGAAGTCACAAAATCAATTGAAAAAGCAAAAACAGAAAGAAAAATAGAAAGAAAAATAGCACACCCTGGAGGAAGATCTTGCTGGCGTTTAAACGCCAGTAAGGCTAGCAGATGGGCGTTTAACGCCCAGTTTGGCACCATTCTGGGCGTTTAACGCCAGAAAGGGGCACCAAATTGGCGTTAAATGCCAGGAATGGGCACCAAGCTGGCGTTAAACGCCAGAAATGGGCACCAGCCCGGCGTTTAACGCCAGGATTGGCAGAAGGAGCATTTTTGCTCACCACTTGGTGCAGGGATGAATTATCCTTGCCACCTCAGGATCTGTGGACCCCACAGGATCCCCACCTACCCTACCACTCTCTCTCTTCTTTCTTCTTTTGCTCGAGGACGAGCAAACCTTCTAAGTTTGGTGTGGTAAAAGCGTTGCCTTTTGTTTCTCCATAACCATTTATGGCACCTAAGGCCGGAGAAACCTCTAGAAAGAGAAAAGGGAAGGCAAAAGCTTCCACCTCCGAGCCATGGGAGATGGAGATATTCATCTCAAGGGATGCACTTTCCTCCACAAAACCATTGGGAGCAAATCAATACCTCCCTAGGAGAATTGAGTTCCAACATGGGACAACTAAGGGTGAAGCACCAAGAACATTCCATCCTCCTCCATGAAATTAAAGAAGATCATAAGATCATGAGAGAGGAGCAACAAACGTAAGGAAGAGACATTGAGGAGCTCAAGCACTCCATAAGATCTTCAAGAGGAAGAACAAGCCGCCATCACTAAGGTGGACCCGTTCTTTAATCTCCTTGTTCTTTATTTTCTATTTTTCGAATTTTTATGCTTATGTTTATCTATGTTTGTGTCTTATTACATGATCATTAGTATCTTAGTGTCTATGCCTTAAAGCTATGAATGTCCTATGAATCCATCACCTCTCTTAAATGAAAAATGCTTTAATCACAAAAGAACAAGAAGTACAGGATTTTAAATTCATCTTTGAAACTAGTTGAATTAGTTTGATGTGGTGACAATACTTTTTGTTTTCTGAATGAATGCTTGAACAGTGCATATGTCTTTTGAATTTGTTGTTTTAAGAATGTTAAAATTGTTGGCTCTTGAAAGAATGGTGGAAAAGGAGAACTGTTATTGAGGATCTGAAAAATCATCAAATTGATTCTTGAAGCAAGAAAAAGCAGTAAATCAAAATAAAAAAAAATAAAATAAAAAAAAGAAAAGAAAGAGAAAAAGAAAAAGAAAGAAATAAAGTTGTGACCCAAGGCAAAAAGAGTGTGCTTAAGAACCCTGGACACCTCTAATTGGGGACTCTAGCAAAGCTGGGTCATAATCTGAAAAGGTTCACCCAAGTATGTGTCTGTGGCATGTATGTATCCGGTGGTAATACTGGAAGACAGAGTGCTTTGGGCCACAGCCAAGACTCGTACACTAGCTATGTTCAAGAATCATTATACTTAACTAGGAGAATCAATAACACTATCTGAGTTCTGAGTTCCTATAGATGCCAATCATTCTGAACTTCAAAGGATAGAGTGAGATGCCAAAACTGTTCGGAAGCAAAAAGCTACTAGTCCCGCTCATCTAATTGGAGCTGAGTTTCCTTGATATTTTGGAGTCTATAGTATATTCTCTTCTTTTTATCCTACTTTGATTTTCAGTTGCTTGGGGACAAGCAACAATTTAAGTTTGGTGTTGTGATGAGCGGATAATTTATACGCTTTTTGGCATTCTTTTTAGTATGTTTCTAGTATGATCTAGTTAGTTTTTAGTATGTTTTTATTAGTTTTTAGTTAAAATTCACTTTTCTAGACTTTACTATGAGTTTGTGTGTTTTTCTGTGATTTCAGGTATTTTCTGGCTGAAATTGAGGGTCCTGAGCAAAAATCTGATTCAGAGACTGAAAAGGACTGCAGATGCTGTTGGATTCTGACCTCCCTGCACTCGAAGTAGATTTTCTGGAGCTACAGAAGCCCAATTGGCGCGCTCTCAACGGCGTTGGAAAGTAGACATCCTGGGCTTTCCAGCAATGTATAATAGTCCATACTTTGCCTGAGATTTAATGGCCCAAACCGGCGTTGCAAATCAGCCTCAGAATTCCCAGCGTTTAACGCTGGAACTGGCATAAAAATTGGAGTTAAACGCCCAAACTGGCATGAAAGCTGGCGTTTAACTCCAAAAAAAGTCTCTACACATGAAAGCTTCAATGCTCAGCCCAAGCACACACTAAGTGGACCCAGAAGTGGATTTTTATGTCATTTACTCATTTCTGTATACCCTAGGTTACTAGCTTACTATTAATAGGATCTTTTGACATGGTATCTGTACCTCATGACACTTTTACACGTCTCTTTGTGTACCTTCTACGGCATGAGTCTCTAAACCCCATGGTTGGGGGTGAGGAGCTCTGCTGTGTCTTGATGGATTAATGCAATTACTACTGTTTTTCATTCAATCATGCTTGCTTCCATTCTAAGATATTACTTGTTCTTAAACCGGATGAATGTGATGATCCGTGACACTCATCATCATTCTCAACTATGAACGTGTGCCTGACAACCACCTCCGTTCTACCTTAGATTAAGTAGATATCTCTTGGATTCTTTAATCAGAATCTTCGTGGTATAAGCTAGAACTGATGGCGGCATTCAAGAGAATCCGGAAGGTCTAAACCTTGTCTGTGGTATTCTGAGTAGGATTCAATGATTGAATGACTGTGACGAGCTTCAAACTCTTGAGGGCGGGGCGTTAGTGACAGACGCAAAAGAATCACTGGATTCTATTCCGGCCTGATTGAGAACCGACAGATGGATAGCCGTGCCGTGACAGGGTGCGTTGAACATTTCCACTGAGAGGATGGGAGGTAGCCACTGACAACGGTGAAACCCTTGCATACAGCTTGCCATGGAAGGAGCCTTGCGTGCTTGAAGAAGAAGACAGTAGGAAAGCAGAGATTCAGAAGATGGAGCATCTCCAAAACCTCAACCTGTTCTCCATTACTGCAAAACAAGTACTTATTTCATGTTCTTTTACTTTTTACAATCAACCCTGATAATTATTGATATCCTGACTAAGAGTTACAAGATAACCATAGCTTGCTTCAAGCCGACAATCTCCGTGGGATCGACCCTTACTCACGTGAGGTATTACTTGGACGACCCAGTGCACTTGCTGGTTAGTTGTGCGGGGTTGCAAAAAGTGTGATTGCAATTTCGTGCACCAATAGTGCAAATGTGGCTTGTTTCTTGCTTGACCACATATTTAGTGAGCTTCCAAGGAAGCAACACATTCCGGATGTGCTCCTTCTATCCACCCGATCTCCCGCATAATCTCCATCACAAAACCCTACTGCACAGAAATCATTAGATCTAGGATACCATAAGCCAAAATCATAAGTTCTCTTAATGTATCTAATGATTCTTTTAACGGCCGAAAGATGGGATTCTTTTGGATGGGATTGAAATCTTGAACATACACCCACACTTTGAACAATATCAAGTCTAGAGGATGTAAGATACATGAGTGAGCCTATCATTCCTCTATACCGTATTTCATCCACATCTTTGCCATTCTCATCTTTTTCAAATTTAGTATTCGGATACATAGGTGTTCCCATTGGTTTGGAATTCAAATTTCTTGATTGATTCTTTTGCATATTTTCCTTGGTGAATAAAAATACCACTAGGAGTTTGTTTAATTTGGAGACCAAGAAAGAAAGTTAGTTCTCCCATTAAACTCATTTCAAACTCACTAGTCATAAGTTTTCCAAACTCTTCACACAAGGTTTCATTGGCCGAACCAAACACTATATCATCCATATAAACTTGAACAAGCAAAATATCATCATTAGATTCTTTTATAAACAAAGTAGTATCGGTGGTACCCCTTTGAAATTGATTTTCCAACAAGAAGGCACTGAGCCTTTCATACCAAGCTCTTAGAGCTTGCCTAAGGCCATAAAGAGCCTTTAAAAGTTTAAAAACATAATTTGGAAAATCTTTATTTTCAAAACCGGGAGGTTGAGCCACAAATACTTCTCTATCTATAAAGCCATTAAGGAAAGCACATTTAACGTCCATTTGAAACATTCTAAAACCCTTATGGGCAACATAGACAAGAAGCAACCTAATTGCTTCCATTCTTGCTACCGAGGCAAAAGACTCATAAAAATCAATACCCTCCTCTTGATCGTAACCTTGGGCCACTAATCTAGCCTTGTTACAAACAACACTACTATCATCACCCAATTTATTTTTAAAGATCCACTTAGTACCTGTTACCTTCTTACCATTAGGATTAGGTACAAGTGTCCAAACCTCATTCTTTTCAAATTAAGCTAGCTCTTCTTCCATGGCTTTGACTCATGAGGGATCACCAAGAGCTTGCTTGACGTTGAAAGGCTCCAATTGGGATAAGAGAGCAACATTTCTTTGATCAACTTGCTTCTTACTTGAGGATCTTGTAGTTACGCCTTGGGAAGGATCATCAATGATAAAATCATAGGGGTAACCCTTCAAGAACTTCCATTCTCTTAGCCTTTGAGGTAAGGTTCTGCCTTGATGAGCTTCAGCAGGCTGTTCTGTTCCGGTTTCTCTGGCTTGTTCAGGAGACATAACTGAAATGTCTCTTCCATCCTGTTGAGACATTTCTGGACGGACAGGTTCTTCACTTAAGACAGTCTTGGGATTTTCTTGACTTGGTTGATGATTCAGATCAGTTTCACTACCTGCATCATCATCTAAAAGGGCACTGGGAATTGAATTAGTATCACAAAAGGACACATGTATGGATTCTTCTATGGTTCTATGTTCCTTGAGTTAAATTCTATATGCTTTGCTAGTGGTAGAGTATCAAACAAACATTCCTTCATAGGATTTTGGATCAAATTTACCAAGATTTTCTTTATTGTTAAGTACAAAGCATTTGCATCAAAAAAATATGGAAATACTTAAGATTAGGAGGGGTTGCTCATAAGGAGTTTTCTTTAAACCCTTTCTAATGATAGTTCTATTCAAAATATAACATGCTGTATTTACAGCTTCAGCCCACAAAAATTTTGGAACATCATTTTCACAAAGCATAGCCCTAGTCATTTCTTGAAGGCTTTTATTCCTTCTTTCAACTACCCTATTTTGTTGAGGAGTTCTAGGACAAGAAAAATTATGAGCAATTCTAAAATCATCACAGAATTTTTCAAAATCTTGATTTTCAAATTCTTTTTCATGATCACATCTCAAGTGGGCAATTTTTAAATCTTTTTCATTTTGAATTCTTTTACAAAAAGTTGAAAAAGCATGGAAAACATCATTCTTATGAGCTAGGAAGAGTACCCAACCGAATCTAGAGTAGTCATCCACCACTACCAAACCATAATGTTAACCTCCTAAACTTTGAGTTCTTGTTGGACCAAAAAGATTAATGTGCAACATTTCCAATGGCCTTTTGGTAGAAATTTCATCTTTTGGTTTAAAAGAGGATTTTACTTGTTTGCCTAGTTGACAAGCATCACAAGTAATATCCTCATCAAATTTAATGTTTGGAATTCCTCTCACCAAGTTTTTCTTAACAAGCTTAGAAATTTGGTACATGCTTGCATGACCCAATTTCTTATGCCAAAGCCATTTTTCAGATTCAAGTGATGTAAAACATGTCACTTTTTGATCTTTTAAATCTTCAAGAGTTAATCCATACACATTATTACACCTTTTAGCTTCAAACAAGATTTCCACAGATTTTTCACAAATAACTAAGCAATCCAATTTTCTAAAAAAAAACTTCATAACTAAGATCACATAATTGGCGAATGCTTAGTAAGTTGTGTTTTAGCCCATCAACAAGTAAAACATCATTTATAAAAGAAGAAATACTTTTACCAACTTTTCCTATGGCCACTATCTTTTCTTTTCCATTATCACCGAAAGTGACAAACCCTCCATCATACTCATCAAGCTTAATGAAGAATGTTGCCTTTCCGGTCATATGCCTAGAGCACCCACTGTCCATATACCATATGTTGTCTTTTTGCTTGGATGCTAGGCAAACATGTTCTACGTGATCTGCCATGAGGCAAGTTTGAGACTTGGTTTCTGATTCTTCATCTTCATCTGAGTCATTCTCCAAGTCTTTCCAAGAGGCCATGAGTTCCTTCTTCTTTCTCTTTTTCGGCTTCTCCTCCTTTTGAAGTTTAGGGCAGTCCGATTTGAAGTGTCCAGCCTCTTTGCAGTTATAGCAGATCACTTTACTGAGATCCTTCTTCCTTGAGCTGCTTCCTCTGTTTTTCTCCTTTAACTTCACCATTTTCCTGAATTTCTTAGCAAACAAAACAAAATCATTTTCAGAGAAGTTATCACTGGATTCATCATCCAGAGGGTTAGTAACAGATTTAAGGGCTATTCCTTTTCTTTTTGTATCTTTTTTTCAAATATGTATTTTCAAAAGCAAGTAAATTTCCTCTCAAATCATCACAAGTCATAGAATCAACGCCACTACTTTCAGATATCACTATTGCTTTAGTTTTCCACTCTTTTGTGAGACTTCTCAAAATTCTCCTCACAAGCACAGATTCAGGATATGTGATCCCATAGCATCCAAGCCATTGATGATGTTGTTGAATATCTCAAACAGTTCATCAATCGATTCTCCTTCCTTTATTGACAACATTTCATATTCTTTGTTCAACATGTCTATTCTGGTCTTCTTTACTATAATTGTGCCTTCATGAGTGATTTGAAGTTTGTCCCAGATTTCCTTTGCTGTTGTGCATCTAGATGCTCGTTGGTATTCCTCGAAACTGATTGTACAGTTGAGCAAGTTGATAGCCTTGGCATTGAGCTCCACCTTTTTTCTGTCTTCATCAGTCCAACTGGCTTCACCTTTGAGTGAGACCACACCATCAGCTCTTGTAGTGGTTGGAAATTGAGGACCTTCCAGGATTATCTTCTAGAGTCTGTAATCTACTGACTGAACAAAGATCTTCATTCTTTCCTTCCAATAAGTGTAGTTCTTTCCATTAAAGAGAGGGGGTCTGTTGCTTGACTGCCCTTCTATCAGAGTATAGGCCACCAGGTTTGAGCCACTGTTATTTGCCATCAGGATCTTTTCTCCAAGCTACAAAGCTTGATCTCTTTGAGACCAAGCTTTGATACCAATTGATGGTAATCAGTGGCTAAGAGAAAGGGGTGTGAATCTTAGCCCCTTTTTTGCTTAGTGTTACTTTCTGCGTTTTGAAAAAGCTTTAGGAGATTTTTCTTCTTTTTGCCTCATAACTAGTCAAGAGATATTTTCTTTTTGTCTTGTAACCAGTCAGGAGATATTTTTCAATTTTGTCTCCTACGCAACAGAATCAAAAATGGAGTAGAAGAGAGAGAGAGAATCACACCAAGAAGTATCCTGATTCAGCTGCTAAGTGCAATGCAGCCTACATCCAGTCTCCATCACAACAATGATGGAATTTCACTATAATCATGCAGATTACAGACACAAATTCTCCGTAGAAACTATCCTTCCTATCTGGGGTAAGTCTAGAATCTATACCCAATCCTAAACTTGACTTAGTCTCCTACCAAGCTTTCAACTGCTAAGTGCTAACCCAACTTGCAAAGAAATTTCCACAGAATCATGATACACAATACAGATATACAAAGAACCTCTAAGACATCTATGGCTTTTTCTTTAATTTTGACACTCTGCCTTTTTTCGCTTACTGGCTTTTTCTTACAAACCTCACACTGTTTGCCTTTTTCACCATGAGACTCAAGACAGACAAAACTAAAGAAAATACAAATGAAACACATTAAAGGAGAAGAATTTCTGTTAGTTTGGGTAGCTATGAGAACTCTATGCTTACTCTCCTTGTCTCAAGCCTTGGCTGTTCACCCTTATTATAGAAGGGGAAGCCTCAAAGGTTGAAATGGTTTAACCGAACCAACTTCTTCTTCTTCAACACCAAAACCGGTTCGGACAGATTGAAGAGAGAGGGAACCGAAAGCAAAAACCAATATGCAATTACCTCTCTCTCATCCCTTCTCATCAAGCTTCATTAATCTGAACTTTTTATCTTGACTTGGTCCCCAAGAAGGATTTCTGACCCTTGATGAACTCTTAATCCTTGACAGCTCCATCTGCTCCACTTCTGCTTCCTCCTCAACGTAGCTACAGTAGCTACCTTCTGTGATGATTGAACAAAAAGTAGAGATGAGCCATACCCCCGGAATCTTCTTTTCTGACCGAGTTGGTTTGCAACCATTTTTGGCATGGAGATCTTGAGACTTCTTCACCACATCTTACCATTAGTGGCAAAGATCTCAGTCACACCATACTGTAGATCTTCTTTTTGCAAGGGCCATCATCACCTTGGTTGCTTGCTTCTTCCTAGCTTCTGCTTCCTTCTTCTGATTACTTGCTTCTCCCATTTTCTTCTCTATCAGATGAAGTGACCGAAAACTAGAGAGAGAAGAGAGAAAAGAATGAAAAGCTTTCAATGGAAATAAAAGAAGAAATTAAAATGAATTACTTTTCCACTCCCCATGCCTAGTAACGTGTAAACATTAAAGGCCATCAAATCAATTTTGAACTTTCTTTTTCCTGTTTTCAAGGTATGCAATAAATCCAAGTTAATTAAATTTTGAATTCCATAACTGAAAGAGAGTAATTTGTGGAAAGCATGCACCAATTCCTTTCTCTTTTCTTTAATTTTGGACCAAGGCTTTGTTGGTCTTTCAAGGAAAGGTTTTGGGCTTCTTATTGATTTTCCTGGCCCAATCAACATAAGAATAATTCAGCTACACATCATATAGTATTTTTGCTCAAGGCTGAATATCATCATCACATTAGACTTGTCTAATTTTTGGCCCAGTCATAAAATCTGCACACAACAAAATTATTAATCAATACAATGAAATTAATAACTTAATTTTGTAATTTAATTATTTTTAACAATATTTGTTCATCATCATTCTTTAAAGTTTTCTAAACTTAACAAACTTGAATAAAATGAAAATCAAACATAAACTTAAATGTTTGAACATTGAAAAAATAAATGAACCAACAAATAACAAAACTTAAAAGATTAGGGAGACTGAAAATAAAATAAAATAACAAAACAAAGGACTCTCAAGACTCAAATATACTTGAAATATACTTGTACTCAATTTTTTTTGTCAATGTAATTGAAAATTTCTCCAAAGTTTGTATATGTATGAGTTGTAGATAGAAATTTCCTTTCAAGTTTTTGTTAGCTCTATATAAAGGCAATTCTTCTTAGCTTAATCATCATTTCTTGATTGCTAAATTTGTTATGGAAGTTCATGCTCGTTTATGTTCAACTTATTGATTCTCAAAGTTTTGGAGCTCACGTCCTACTTACTTCATGGAAGGTTAAGCAACCTATCCCATATTCAAGACAATTATTTTAATAAGATTAGATTAATCTTTTAAGCACATTTTAAATGTAATCTTTTATTTTTGCCCAACCTTTATTTCACTTATTTTTTTATAAGAATATGTGTTTTTGAGTAGTCATGTTATCTTGTCACCTCATATTTAGTCTTAATTTATGTCTCATTGGATTATTTAGGAGGTATCAGCATCTTAGCATCTTTTCTTCTGACTCTTGTCAATATCTCAAATCAAGATATATATAAACTTTCATGGTTGATATGAAATCAAAAAATCTTATTCCATGGTTAATATTATTGTAACAAGTCGAATTATGAATGTTTTGATAGCAGTCAGAATTCTTTCATTTCGACTCTCTTCTTTCTCCCTTAGCATAACAAATTTTGAGAATGACATTAATTTCATTCCTTTATACAAGAACTCTTCTTTGTCTTTGATCAACTTGACAAGTCTTTGGTCTAAACTAAATTCACGCCAACAACTTCAATTCATCACAAGTCAAATTTAAGAAAAAATAAGTTTAAAAATCTTGGAATTAAATTAGAAATTATATACCTAAATTCTATCTTAGATATGAGACATCAAAATTGATCATAAATAAAGGTGGATTGTAAGACTATGAATTTGAAGTTAACAGAGATTAATTAAAAATTTCTAAGACTATAAAAAAGTTTTGACTTTAAAAATATTTTTATGATAATCCTTACAAAATATCGATGTAAGGATTAAATTATTCTAATAAGTTAAGCACTAAATTATAAAAAAATTTATTATTTATTAGACTTAATCTAGTAAAATCTTTTTTATCTGAGAGATATTTATATTTTTCAAAAATATAAGTACTTAGTTGGTAAATAAAAAAAATTATATGTTTGTATTATGTCTTTCAAAAATTAGGAATACTTTGAGAGTACCTAAAAAATTACTTTTCAAATTTAAATTGTATTTACAAAAATTAAAAAATTTAACATAATTTCATATATTAATATCTTTATCAAATCATTCTTTAAGTTATATCGTTCAAAACTCATTTACCCACCCATCAAACATTCTGTCTATCAACTCCATCAAACATTATGTCTATCAACTTCAGCATTAAAATTATAAACATTACTTTACCAACATATAATAGTGTACACGATGACAACTTCATAATAAACATTCAGATCTTATTTATATGTAGATTCTGGCAAAAACTTATAGATAACATAATACATGATAGAGTAGCCAGAGAGAAGAACATAGTACATTATATGTCCACCTGCTACTCTTTTATTCTACACAAAATCATGATCAAAACAAACAACAAAATAAATAAATACAAGAAAACAGAGCGAGTTTTAACTTTTGTTTAGTAGCATATTGAACAAACCCACACTCAAAATTAAAGTACTTCTCTTGTACCATATTATTAAGGCTTTGGCTGCAGCTTCTTATACATACTAACCACATTTAGTAGAAGTCATCAAGTGACAAATTTTCAACAGAACCAAAGGTTTCAGTTGGGCCGATCCTTGAAAAATTAGTCATTGATCCGCCCAAAAAGTCAAGAGGACTATCATTTGAGAATGTAGTCTCATATATGAATGACATGCCTGTAGTGTCATTCAAAGCTGGGTAAGTCAAGCTGAAACAACCAGGTTTGCTAACTTCGTAATCATTAAGGAAGATATCATTTGCCATGTCGCTAGTTTCTTCCATAAATTCATCTTGATCAGAAACTTTCTTTGCTTGAATGACCTACAAACATGTAACATGTTAAATAACGTGATGATAAGAAATTGGTTATAGATCTTATTAGGTCTTTGAAAAGTTAACTCCATCTCTAAATCTGTTCATTTACAAAAATTACCTATATTTTTGTATACTATCTTATCCAAAGTAATAGATACTTAATTGACAGAATAAAAGGAAAAAAAAAAACCGGAGCATACATAATTATGATTTCGACTATCTTGGTAAACCATAATAGAATCTCCCATCCGAAGAGCATGTGCGTTAACAAATTCTCCTGAAAAGATTCAACACAGAATATACTATAATTAGTAATGTTCAAATATTTCGAAATAATTTGAACTTATAATATTAGTAATTTAATGACATACCAGTGTTTTCAAGGACGTACATGCGACTATTATTGTTGGGCCAAAATCTACATTTTTGGAAATCAATACAAGTAAATTTAAGTTTGTAGGATTAATAAATTAAAAAACTTAAACAGTACAGTTTGTTTAAATGAAAAGGTAAATTGTATATTCAACCAATGTTAATGTAAAACATAAGAAAAGTATTGTATATTCATTTTTTGTTTTATACCAAAAAAAATGACATACACTCTTCTACTATGCTATTAGATGGATGTAAGACCATGTTTTTATGAGATATAAGTTCACTTTTTTAGAAGGAAAGAGAACGAGTATAAACTATAAATTTCAAAATAAAATACAAGATAAGGATTCAAATAGATTCTCACTCTATTAATTTAACTGACCATAAATAATACACACCTGTACTTAAAACTCCAAACATGAATGCCATCGAGGTCATCCATGCTGATAAGAATTCCTTCCTTTGATTCAAGAGGAGGAAGAAAAGCCTCTGCTGCTTTCTGCAAATTATTTAGTTATCCTATATTATTTCATTCATTAAATATATAATACGATATATAATGTAATGAGTATAATTAGACTCCTTATAACACAATTGTATTTATTAAATTTAACAAAGTCAATGTCAGCGAAAAACAAACCTTTGGCAATACCATCCTCCTGAGAGAACTAACATCACTGTTCTTTAACTCCTTTTGAAAAAGGAATCTCAAGCTTGTATGATCAATTACCTAAAAGCACTCAAATAAAATTGTAAAGGTAATTTATGTTTTTATTCTAATAAAGAAATTTGCAATATTAAACTAGAGAATTTAGGTAAATGCCACTAAATGATGGAACAAAATATAGTAAATTATAACAAACATGTTACACCATTTATTAGCTTTAACTAAAATTTGTGTAACTAAAACACCACTATATGCTCCTCATATAAACATAAGATGAGTCCATACCTACTAGAGTGCCCAAAGCATTGTCTAACATGGTTAATACATGCCATCAATTACTAGAGTTTCCAAATTTGAAGTTATTAATTCAATGTTACACAACTAATTGTAATGTACAATTATTACAAATAGATGTGATTTGGAGTTGGATATTTTAGTGTATTTTTAAGTAGTAAAGCTACATATCCAAGTTTTTTTATGAACCAAGTTCAATCAAGTTAAATAATAAGACATAGAATAACTAATTTTTATTGATTTTAGACCAACTTAATTGATTAAAAGAAACACTTGGATGTATAACATTATTCATTTTTAAAATTACTTCAAAATACATAATTATAAAAGTTGTACACAAATTAGTTGATGTATATGTGTAAAAAATAAATTAAAAAAACACCAATTTTCAATTTATTTAAAGTATAACACCAACTATTTAGAAAACAAAAAGTAGGAATATTTAACTTCCAAGGATGAGAGTATTAATGAGATGAATCGGTTAGAAAAGTCACCAAAAAAAAAAAAAAAATCGGTTAGAAAAATCATGTAATCTATATTTGTATAAACGAGAGTATAAAAAGTAATTAAGAAAGTATGAAATTACATCTAAAAAAAATTATTGAACAAAACTAATATTATTTTCACAAGATAATTAGTATTTATTCGGACATAAACATATTATTGTTAGATCAAATTATTCAGATTATATATCACACTCATCTTTTATTTAATAAACTCTCTCGCCGCCTTAACTTGAAAGGGATATAGATAGACACCAATTTAAAGTGTGTAAAAAATTTTAAATTAAAATAAAACTGCCAAATATATTACAATAATTTTTAAGTTCCCATCGTAATTAATTTTTTTTTGGGCTCGTATCTTAACATCGTATAGATTATTTGTACTGTATAACTTCTTTTTAAAAAAAATTATCTTTTTTTTGTATTCGTCTAGGTTCTTTAGTAGTACAATCTGACACAAGTGTACTTGCTTGTAACTACTTGTTTTCATTCAATATGTATATATTTGACAACAAAAACAAAAAGAAACAAAGAATAGGAATAGTCCATCTTTTTAAGTTTCTTTTCCTTTTAAGTTTTGTAAAGAAGAAATTCAATTTTTAAAATAAATAAATAAAATAAAAATGACTGCTGGAGAACTATATATATGTACTCCAAGTCTATGTAGTTATTAAAAAAAATATAAATATACTCCAAGTCTATGCATAAATCTTGAAAAAATTTCTTGATTTGTCTCCTTCCACAACATTATTCAACAATAATCCTTAATTATAATGGTTCCAAAGGGTTTGAGAGATAGAATAAATCAATTTTTTAAAAACAGAACTGATTAAATTCCTGTGCTAGCTAGCTGTTTATTCAAAATATGTTGATCTCAACGATAAAGTATGAAAATTCTTAAAAGCCTTCTCATTCAGCATTGGAAAAGAGTAATAAAGATTGATTTAATTAAATAAGTTTGACAACCAATAAACACAAGAAGCACTTCTAAAAAGAAAGCACAAAGTTCATTCCTTTTTCTTTATTTTTTTTCCCTCTACAAATCCAACCATGACAAATAATGGTCATAATAATAATTTCTGAAACAACCAATTAATTCTTTTCTAAAAAACTCATAAGAAAAGAATTTTTTTTAAAAACAAAGGTAGCTAGATCTCCCAATTTTAATTAAATATGGACGCTTAATTGTTAGATCTTGTTCATGCTAAGGACTCGGAGAGAAAACAAAAATAATATTAAAAGAAAAAGGGGGAAATAAACTCACACGTGCGGGATTATGAGTAGGCACGTGAGGGGAGGTATTAGTAGTAGTGGAAGGACCAACAGCAGCAGAAGGAAGAAGAAGAGGAGGAGGAGAAAGTGTCGGTGGTGGTGGTGGTGGTGGTGTATCAGAAGATTGCCCTGAAGAAGAAAGAGGTGGAAAAAGAGTAGTGGTGGGGGTGGTGGTGTTAGCGTGGAACTGAAGGTGCATCAGTGTTGGTGAGGACCTCCTCCTCATCCTAGCCATTCTCCTCTTCCTATGCACGTTTCCAAAGGTGGCAACAAGCCCAACCTCCTGCTCCTGCTCCTGCTCCTGCTGGTACTGAATATCATGATGATGGAGGATCCGACCCGGTTCCGATGATGACCCGTTATGGAGAATGGTAGTAGTTATGATCCTGTTGGTGTTGGTGTTGTTCCCTTGAACGGTGACAGAAGAGGGAAGAAGGTCGTGAGCGTCAACACCTGCCACGAAGGCACAGGCCTCGGTTTTCTGAAGAAGCAAGTTTTCTCTTCCTTGTCCCTGATCCATCATCATTAGGGTTTTCCTTTTCTTTCTTTTTTTGGGGTGTCTCTCTCTATAAACAGTGGAAGTGGCTTTTGGTTTTCTGTTCTCTCTCTCTCTACGAGTGTGAGTGTTTGTGCAAATATGGATAGATGATGATAGAATGAATGAAAGAAAGAAAGAAAGAAAGGGTGTTATAAGGACGCTCGGCAATCACGAACGGGTGTGGGGTTTGGTGTTCAAACAGATCAATGGTGGACTGTCTTTCACACTCGGTTCAACACACACACACCCCTTCTCTTTATCTTCTATTTCTTTTTTTTTTTTTGGGGAATTTTTCTATTTTAGGCAAGGGTTTTTTTGAGTGTGTTGATTACAGGGACTGGTTTTTATGACATTTGTGCATCCTGCATTCTCCCAATTCCAATCCTCTCTCCCACTCTACCTCTACTACTCCACCCACTTTTACTTTTTTTTACCACAACATAAATTCTCTCTTTCTCTCTCTTGACAGATTTTTATTTGTAAATGGGTTATGGGTAATGGGGTTTGGATCATATCATATCATAGGAGTTTTGGTTGCAAAATGTGAGGAAGGTTCACGCTTAGATGGTTAAATGTTGGCTAGTTTCTTTTGGCTCTTTCTTTACCCTTACCCTCTGCTCTCTCTTTTTTCTCTTTCTAATAAATAATAACGAGGACAGATAGAGAAAATTAAAAGAAAGCAGGGAAAGGGGGTTAACTAAACTAAACTAGCTAGAAGAATGGTGTGGTGAATATGGGTTGGTGTAAGAATGGAACCAGGGTTGGCATAGGGGTTAGTGCGGTGGTGGTGGTGGTTAGAGAATGCCCAAACAGCTTATGACGGATGTATGGTGGATTCTGCCGAAACATGGGGCTTCAGAATCCACTCCACCTGTTGCAAAAGTTCTGATCTCTACACACCCCCACATTCACAGAATTGAAATCAATGGGACGTGAAGAGTGAGGGTGTTTTTGCCTTTGCACGCATTAATATTCCCCACACTCACTCACTACCATATACTATACACTCTCTTAGCTTAGCTTTATTATTATTTCTCTCGCATTTTCAAAATGAAATTAAATAGAGACATTTGCTTAACTTTAGGAGGAATGGTGGAAGAAAAGTGGGGGTATTGAACAACAACGGGAAGATGCTCCTGTGTTTTAAAGTTTTGATGGGAGAATGAAAACCAGGGTGCATGGTATGGACGACACAAAAAAACAGGTAGCTGCCTATATTACGAGTTGGCGTAACTGTTGTTGTAGTATTAAGGGAAGAGAGAGATCCTGTGTTTGCATGTACCAACCGTTACAGTGCTACACGCAGGAGTTTGCCATGTGGCTCAAGTTTTAACTAACACGGTGTGATTTTTATTATGCGGTTGCAAGTGTGTTTTTGTGGAAAAAAAAATTATGCTCCTCACTACTTAATACTTATATTATATTTTTACAATTAAATTATTTTTTATCTATTTGAGAGATTAATTTAATTTTTTTAGAAAAAAGAGAGAAATAAAAATACATAGAAAGAATAATCTACTAATTAATTATTATAAGTGAAGTGTATAAAGGTGAAGATATTAATTGAAATGCCAAAATATCATTTCTTAATAACTTTCCTGTTAGATGGAGTGTCCACATACACAGAATACCAAATTGGAGTTATTGAAGGTGTGTTCATCAAGAATTTGGTTTATGTATATATATACACTAAAGTTTTGAAAAAAAAAACAAAAATCTTTAAAGAGTTTGATTTTATTCAAGAATTTATTATTATTCTAAAGAGAAAGAAATTATAAAATATTATTCAGAGAAAAGGAAGTTTGGAATTTTTTATACTAAGTATTTAAACTCCTAAAATATCTATTTCTTTATATTTTTACATTGAAATATTTTAATAAAATTTTAATCAATTTTATCTCTCTAAATATAAAGGTTTATAATATATAATAAATTTTAGTAAATAATAACAGGATAATAATATACTATAAGTTATTATTTTTTATTTTTTATTTTAAATTCATAAATAATAGCAAATTAATAATCTTAAACATTATAGTTTCTTCGACTTCTAATTTCTTCTCAAAGTATTAATTATCCTTTCTTCTTATGAGTACAGCTAAATATCTTCAGAGTATTATGTGGATTGTTTCTACCACTAGTAAAAATATTATTTTACACAAGAGTTGAAATTAATATAAAAAATAATATTGTTTACAAGAAACTTTATAATTGTAATTATAATCATACAGTCTCTTATGACATTCATATTTTTTAATTTTAATATAAAATCATCAATAATAATTTTTAAAATAAAAATAAATTATTATTTTTATTGACATTAAAATTATTTTAAATTTTAAAAACACATGTACAACTCAAGGTAGAGAGTACAAATAAATCATGTCTTTTGTTGTGCGATTGTTTTGTTTACAGTATGTTGCAGAGCAGAGGATAAACTGTGAAGAGAAGGCGTTTGTTTGCATTCTGCATTGTGTAGTTCGCTTGTTCTGTTAGCTGGTATATGGAATCTAAAATACGGTGGCTAAAACACTTGGAGACCATGCACAGGTAATTGTGAATCAATCAATAAATGATAGACGAATTTGTAGCTTCGTTATCTTTTTTCGTCGGCAAAAACTAATTAACAAATCTTTTCAACACAGTATCACTGTGACTTAATTTACTGATGGATTTACTTCTATAGTCTTGTGGATTTTAACAGTTCAACTTGTCTTAGGAGCAAATTTATTTCAAAATGACCAAAAAATAAACAAAAATAAAATTTTTTTATTCTTTTAAAAATACAAGTTTATTCTTATAGAAAATAATATTAGAGGATATTGATTATAAATATAAATAAACTCTGGAAAAAATCTTTCCAGTGAGGTGTATCTTTATTTTTCAAAATTAACTTCAATATTTTTGTATTTTTTAAAATTTTTTATTATTTTTAGAAGTTTTTAAAATTGAGTTCTTGTTCGTATTAATTGGTCAAAAAATTTCAGATAATAACAATAATATCACTTATTAATAAAACACTAATATAAATTAATGGAATACAATTTTTTATCATTTAAAGTATCATAGACATAGACCAATTAATTATTAATTATTAAAATATTGATATTTTAATTAAAAATAATTAATAAATTATAAATTGAATATAATTATTTTAGTTTTTACTTTTCTTTTATAGAAAACAAAACATGCTCAGAATTGAAAACTTATTAAACTCTAGTCTTTTTAAATATGTAACTCTGAAAGGAGATTTGGCTGCAAAACTTCATAATGACAAAGATCGACTAAATACTTATTTTGGTCATGACATTCACGCGATTATTCATTTTGGTTCTTAAAATTTAAAATTACTTATACTGGTCTTTCAGATTTAAGTTTAGGCACCAATGTGGTCCTTCGACTTTTTCCAGTGATGACCAGAGAAACGGAGTGCTTAGATGACATCCTTCCTACCATATTGGATGATGGATAAACGACGTTGTTTATCCTTGACACCTAAGTAAGTCAAAAATATCGTCGTTTTGTATATAAAGGGAGAAGAAACGATGGAGACCCAAAGGTAAACGATGTCGTTTATTCATCATCTAGCGTGGCAGGAAGAGTGTAATCTCAACACTTCGTTTGCCTAGTCATCGTTGAAAAGAATTGAGGGACCATATTAGTGTGCGAACTTAAATCTGGAGGACCAACATAGATAATTTTAAATTTTAAAAACTAAAATGAATAAACGCGTAAATCTAAGGGACCAAAACGGAAATTTAATCTAAAATATGTACTATGATAAAGTTTTTTACTTTTGAGTTAGCATATTTTTTAATATTTTCGGTAATTCTGTAAGTACATTTCACTTGTTATTTTTTTTTGTTATGATCAATAATTATTGAGTTTTTTTATTTTAAATTTTTTAAAAAAAATATTTAAGTATTCAATTTTTTTTAAACAAAATTTACTTTTAGTATTTTTATTTTGAAAGCAAATAACATTTTCGAAATATCTCTTTCATTTTTTTTTTATACATACTCTTCTTCAATATACATGCCATCTCACATGTAGAGATACATGACTATTTACTATTAGCACAGTATCTTAACAATTTCACTGTTAATTTCATGGTAAATGTACTCTCTATGTTAAACATGATTTGATACAATATTATTTAATTTAACAACTAATACTTTATTTTGTTAAAATTACAAAAATTTAAATATATTGTTAATCATAATATATTTTTATATGAATATAAAAAATATTTAATTTACAAATAATATATCCTAATGTCACAACAGAGATTGTGCTTTGAAAGAAAAAATAAAAAAAAATACTTGGTTAAAGTATAATAATAAAAATGTATTATTTTTAATATTAAATATATGTTATAAATAATTTATAATAATATTAATTAAATAGTTTTATTTGAAAAAATAAATTGTGCCTAATGAAGAGTGCTAAAATTCAGACCCTATGTCTATATAGTTAAATGAAAACACAGAGATATTTCAAAGAATAGTATCATTTAAATGAATTCTTATATACATATAATATAATCAAAATGAAAGTCTAAGAAAAAATTTAAAATAAATAAATAAAGTAAAAATCATAAAAGGAAATTAATGAACATAGAAAATTAGTATTTGAATAGGTTGAAACTTATTGACAAAAAATAATAAAATAAATTGATTTGTTTTATAATTATAAGAGGAGTGGACAGGACCAGTAGTTTTTATGATTTGTAACCATCAATTAGTCATTATTAATATTTTTAATATAATTATATATATATATATATATATATTCTTTTTATTTATTTAAAACGTTTGAGAATTTATAAGAGAAATGACCCTCCCAACGTCATTTTTTTTCATACTCCAACACTACCTCCTTTCTCCAAAGTGTAGCTTAAGCTTCTAATGATACAAAAGGATTGTTTCTTTTTTATATTAAATTTTAAGTTTAAATATTCATTGAAAGCAAAGTTAAACAAAATATTAGCTCTTATTGTGGTTGAGTCCACCGTCCCTACGACTGCCCCCTCTCCCTCTCCCAAAACAAAACACACAAACAGCAAACCCCCCCCCCCCCCCCTTCTCTCTTCTCAAACAAAAAAAAAAACAAAATTAACTCACTTGCATTATCATTTTTTTGTTTTTTTTTTTCAGAAAATAAAAAACCAAGAAATAAAATTAAAAAACAGAAATTTATTTTTTTTTTCATAAAATTTAAAAATAGATGAAAAGAGAATATAAAAACGCAAATTATGTACCCCTTAATATCTAATACTTTGATATTTATTATTTATCTATTCAGATAATCAGACTCCGGAAAAATATAAAGTTTGTTGTCCATGCTGGTCCTAAGGATATTCTGAGTGTGAATGCTATTAAGAGTCACACACAAGGTTGGTTATGTAACAAAATACAATGCATCTCCTGTTTCTCATCTATTATTAGATACTTGGATAATATATATATATATATATATATATATATATTACTAATAAAATAGCATAATTTGACCAATGAGAGAATGACATTTTAGTTAACATTTGAATTAAGTTTAATTAATTCAAAAATACTATACCTAATACTTTTTAATTAATTTATGGTGATACTTTATCATGCAGTATAAAAATACTAATTTATGGTAGCAACCACCTATTACAGAACTTGTTTCACTAGTTTGGTCCCTATTTTCCAGACGATATTCCTCTTTACAAAAAAATTTGTAATTGAAGCCACGATTGACGCAGATCCATAAAATTGAACATGGTTCAATTTCAATGCCCTGCAAGACAAACCATGAAAACTTCAGAATCCAACATCATCTCCTAGTACATACTGGATTTTTATGTCTCCTTCAACCAAAATTATAACATTACATGGTGTTTTACTTTTATTATCATTCGCATCAACACTGAAGCAAGAATAGGTAGGGATTGTGCAAGAGAAATAATCTCATTGAAGAAACATTTTGGTTTTCAAGACTTGAACAAAATATTAAGTTGTAGTTTGAATTTCTCAACAAAATCTGAATAAACCTGTTTTTCATAAATGAAATATCATTCAGACTAAACTAAAATAGTGAAACTAGGCCTTTGATTTCTTCCCTTTGGCTTCACTAACTGGCTGGTTCTTGAAAGGTAGGAATGCCTTTCCACCCATGAATGGTCGGAGGGCGTCAGGTATCTCAACACCATCCTCCTTCTGGTTGTTCTCAAGTATGCAGCAAATGGTCCTCTCAGTAGCTGTGAGGGTAGAGTTCAACAAGTGAACATATTGCTTCATTTGCTCATTGCTCTGCAACACCAAAAAAGATGTACAAGGCCAATAGTTAGAATTATGAAAGCTCATTCACATTGATGCATGGATATTGCTCAACTTAAGTAAGAAAGGTGCATCCAGTGCAGACAAAGCACAACAATATATCTGTGACCCATTAAGTCTAACCACAGAATATATGCATTTGATTATTTTCAAAATGCATATATATATATATATATATATATATATATAGAAATATTTGATTATTTTCAAAATGCATATATATATATATATATATATATATAGAAATTACAAGACATAATGCATATTCTGAATTCAGATTGCTAGATAAATACTCAACATATATCAGGCAACAGAAATGAAATCTGCCATTACTAAATTGTAGAAAAATATAATTTAAGCTATTGCACTGGTAATGATACAACCTTTGTGGGGATGTAGGATCAGATTCCACGCAAGGGTTATCAAAAAATCGATAATGATATGATTCAACATAACTGACCTTCTTCTGCCCATATCGAATTTCTAATTTTCTGGCCTGGTAGTCTGTACAGTTTGAACAGGACACTAGCTCTCTGTAAGTTTGCGATGATGGAAACCATGCTTCTAGATCATATTTCTTTGCTGCAGCATCATTCAGAGCACCAGACACAATGGCAACAACTTGATATGGAATGTTCAACTGCAGTGAACATTGAAAGGCAATTATGGGGGTGGGAAGAAAAAATAGTTAATTTACACACCAATGTATGTACAATAATTAACAAACATGGTTTCTTATGAGGGACAAAAAGATACTTCTTTATAGAAATCTTCAGAGTTTTTTAGCATTTCCTCGTGCATGTTCCATGAATCATTGTCATTTGGGCTAGTAAGGCAAAACTGCTCCACTTTCTCAAATTGGTGAACACGGAATATTCCTAGAGTATCTCGACCATGTGATCCAGCTTCTTTTCGGAAACATGATGAATATCCAGCATATCTACAAAGAGCTTATTTCCAAGGTTTAAAACAATAGTCTTCCAACGTTACATGCATCCATTAAATTGATTACCTTATGGGTAGCTGGGTTGGGTGGATCCAATCATCTAAATGATAAGCACAAAGGGGCTGTTCAGCCGTAGCAATCAGATATTTGTCATCTCCTTCACCTGTTACCTGAATAATAAATAAACTGCACTGGTGAAGATTTCATTTCAAGATTTAATGGCTGTCATACTACGATAGGTATAGTAACACTAAGAGATTTAAGAATGTTAACTAGTATTCACACCTTGTAAAGCTCTTCATCAAATTGGGCTAATTGAGCACACTTTGACATTATGTCTTTTCTCATGAAGAAAGGAGTATGCAATAAAGTATATCCCCTTTTCTCCAAAAAATCAAGACCGAAGTTTATTAGAGCTTGATTAAGTCGAACTCCATCTCCTTTAAGATAGAAGCCTCTACCACCAGCAACGTCAGCTCCTGTTATGCATTGATAAACATGATGTGAGAATAATCTTGGCTTCCATATTTGAATGCACCAATCATGTTCCATGGAATATATTGGTGATCAAAAGATCAAAACAAACCCAAGGTCTTCATGCGGTAGATGACAAGCAGAGTATAGTATGACTAGCAACAATTTCAAGGAAGTTTGAGTTCCTCCACCATGTAGTTGTTTGTGTCGAAAGCAATATTACATTATTGATGAAAAAACACTGCAAAATACCTATATTATATGCAATAGAGGAATCATCTATGAAGCATGCACACACCAATTAAACAAAGTATACGTGTGTCTGACGCTCGAAGACACTCATAAGACATGCTATCGTACATTTGTATTTGACTAATTATCTTTCTGATTTAGAGACACTTCAAACTCGAATTGGATAGGGTGTCAATAGTGTTTAGAAATGACGAAATAGGTAAATTGAATATCGGTAGCAGTGAACATTGATAGTATGACATATATATATATATATGGGTGTGTCATTCAGAAGACAACAACAACATTATGAAACAGAATATACTAAAAGTTTAAGGTCAGCTCCTAGTCAAATTAACAAAAATACACATATAAGGGATAAATTAAAATGATAAGAACAAAAAGTTGTTAGTTACCCTTTTTTGTATCTGCTATTCCAAGGAGATCAACTAGATCTACATGATTCTTCAGTTTAGGCTCCACCCTTTTCTCTCCCCAGGTTCTAATTACGGCATTATTGGCCTGAAACACAACTGGCAATTATAATCATAATCATGTTATAGAGAAAAGCTGATGAAATCAGGAACAGAGAAGCAAATGAAAGTGACCTCATCATTGCTGACGGGAACCGAATCGTGGACAAGGTTTCCAATGCTTTCCAATTTAGAATTTAAGAGTTTGAAAGTGTCACGAACTTCAAGCTCTTTGTCTGCAATGAGTTTCTTAGTCTCCTCCGATTGAGTAATAATGTTGCTTGCATCTTCACCAGCCTAAATTAATTAGAGTAAGTAATTGAATTAAAAGAAGAGAGAGAGAGAGAGAGAGAGAGAGAGAGAGAGAGTTACACGCTTGAGCTTGGAGATTTCTTTGTTGATCTTGTTGAAGTCTTTGCGGAGAGTTTCGAGCTCGAATTGACGCTTGCGCCACTCCTTGTCGAGGTTGATGACGTCATCGACGAGTTCGACGCTGGCGAAACGACGCCGTTGAGATTCGCGGATGAGTTCGGGGTTGTGGCCCTTCTCCTCCCTGAAGAGGTTAATGTCTAACATCTTCTTCAACTTCAATCTCACTCGCACTCAGATCTGCGCCTCCCGCTGTTGCTTGCTTTGAACAAGGGAACCAAAACTTCTAAAAGCGCCAACAGGGTTTGGTTTCCTTGGGTTTAACAGGGTGGAAACTCAAGTTCAGTAAAATTCAACTGAACTTAATAATTGAGAATTGTTTGATGAAAATTTAGTTAAATCAATCAAATTATTTAACAGCTTTTAGCTATTAATTTTATATAAAATCGAATGTACCTGAATTTTTACTATTTAACAGGAATTGAATAACGACTAATGAGTTATTTTGATATTCCTAAAAAAATTTTTAGTAAAAATATTTTTTTAAAAAAATATTCGTATTTGATAAACTTTTTTAAGTAAAAATAAAAGTATTATAAAAATAAAAAAAGGAAAAACTTTTTTTTTTAAAGCTAGTATTTTTATCTTTCACAAATGATTACATTTACTTTTTTAAATAAAGATGTTGTATTATTATTATTTTATTTTTTTATTTTTTTATTCTCAAATTACTACAATTATTACTATAAAAAAAATATAGAGAATCAAGTATCTAACTGGCCAAAAAATGAACAACTCAATTAATTATAATGGTTAATAATTAATTTTAAATTTTTAAATTCAAAATTTAAAAAATTTTAAACTGATTAAATAAACCTAATTAAAGCTTGTAAAAACTTTCCTCTTCTCTTCCACATTAACCTACCCACCTCTAAAAACCTCCACAAAAATTTGTATCCACTCAATTCCAATCCAAATGCTATCTCATTCATTTGCTGCACAACTTAAAAACAAGCATTGACAAGCGTGCACACAGCGGGATCACTGAGCAAGATGAAAGTCCTGTGGTGCATTGTCCCAGCAAAAACCTGAAGAATCTTCATCATAACGGCGTCCTCAGACATCGGATCAATTTTCTCGAGTCGGCAACCTGTGATGGCCGTAACAATGACTTCCATGGCTTCTCTAACACCGGGAGTCCTTTTATCGAACACCTCGAACTTGAGAATCTTGAAGATAGAAGAGAGGGCGACAGCTGTGGAAAGGAAAGAACGAAGGAGAGGAATTCTTAAAAAACTATGAAATTCTTAAAAAAATAAAGATATTCATATTTGCAATACAAAAACATTCAAAAAATATATAAAAGAATATTCATTTAGTATGAAAAAGAAATATTCTGATACTTAGTAGAAAAAACATCCATGTATATTAACTTATTTATCTCTTCACCCTCCTTTCCTCTCCAAATGCCTAAAACATGATCAATCAAAAAATAGATTCAGAACCATCCAGTTTATAAAGAAAAGAAACATCCTAATGCCTAGCATAAGCACCATCCACATAGAGAATTTAGATTCACTCAGAGGCATTTGGCTGATTTTTTACTGGTACCTTCTTGGTTCCCTAGCATTGTTGTTACTATAATCACTGCAATTATGATTTTTATTGTTATCTAAAAAAATATAAGCATAAAACAATTAGAATAAGAAGTTATATAGGATACTAAAAAAGGACACTTAAGATATAAAATTGTATTTGATTGAGAAATATGGATAAAGATATTGTCTCCAGAGATACTGAATTAGTGTATTTTGTGTCTATCCTGAAAAGACATAGAAATACTAACAAGAGACATAATTTATTTTTTCATTATTTTTATTAATTTTTTATAATTATATTTTTTTATTATATTTTTCTTTCTAATTTTTTTTAATGAAAAAAAAGAAAATAAATTGAACTTTTATAATTTGTTTTAGTTTATCACCAAACAAAATACAAGAACACTTACTTTTGTATTTTTGTCCTTTGTGTTTTGTTATAAGTATTTTGTCTTGTCCTATTCTCAGAACTAGTGTTACCTTAAAAACAGAATGTTTTAAATTTATAAATCATCTATTTATTGTCCTAATCAAAGACTACATTTGAAAGAGAGACTGAGATTGAGAGACAAAGATTGGAGACATGGACTAAATTAAGTCTCTACATTGTGTTTACTGTTTAGTGTACAATATACTAGATGAGTTATGTCTTAGTATCATGTTTAGTTTAAAATAAGAGAAAGTTAGAGATTGACGAATAGATTTAGAATTTGAAAAGTTAAATAAAAATATTTTTTAAAAGAAATATTATTAAAATTCAATTTTTGTCTCTAAAAATTTCAGGCTAATGTGTTTTCACTTTTTGAAGGTAATAAAGGAATTAAAATTTTATGCTTCAAAACTGAAATTTTATGGTCCATTAATTTTAGTCTCTGGTCACCAAACACAATACTTAGTCTTCGTCTCCTAATCCCATAAAGCAAACGCAGCCTAAAAGTTTAGCTAATATGTATTTTAAAGGCACATAATAAAATCACTATGGATGAAAGTTTTTAATTTTTTTTAATCAATACCAAACAAAATGTATTGAAATTTTAAATTTTTGTATTTTCAATAAAAAAAATTTTCAATTTATAATCTTAACCGATACCATTAGAGCACAAGATAGTTATCCTTAACTATAATATCCATTATGACTAATTTGGTGAGTTATAACAAATTATATTACTGCTAAATACTTATTATATTAATATTATACTAGTTTATTTTTGCAATTTTTTTGAATTTTTTTATTAAATAGATCGGATAACTCTTTTTTTTATTTTTGAACAACGAAACACAACAAGTGGAGCAAAGAAAAGCAATAAGAACAAGAAGCAAAAACAATAGTAAAAGGAAAAAAGATACTTATCCCTTTGTCATCTCTGACATTGCCATCAATAACAGAAGAGATCCACACCACTACATTCCCTGAAGCTCCAAAGAGAATTGTTAAAGATTTCATCTACATCTAATTTCTTGTTTTGAAATATTCTTCTATATCGTTCTAACCAGACATTTCAAATAATAGCAAAGAAACTCATAAACTATATTTTGTGCTCTTCCTTCCTATTGTAAACTCCTGTCCAACTCTCAAAATGATCCTTCAAAGTGATAGGAATAGCCCAATGCCTTCCAAATTCGGTTGACCATACACACCACACCTGTCAAGTAAAGACACAACCAAAAAACAAGTATTGAACATATTCAACTTCTTTCTTACATAGTATACTTACATTATCATCCTGAATAATCACTCCTAATTTACATAGTCTTTCTTTAATATTCACCCTACCTATCAAAACAAACTAAGCAAACAACTCTACTCTTGGAAGAACTAAGCCTTTCCAAACAATTCTAATGAAGCTATAGCTTGTTATATCTTCTAGAAGCGTCTCTGTCTGTAATACCTACATAAATGAGTTAGTAGAATAAATATCATCTCTGCCAAACTTTCACACAACTCTATCACCACTGCCAGCTGATAGTTTAACCAGCCTTAACGTATCATGTAATTGATTCAACGATTTCAATTTCCATTGATACAAATCTCACCTCCATCGAAAGTTTCAAATCCACTCAAACCCATCCCAAAATCCGCAATCCCCAATGACAGGTCCTCTTTGATTTGAAACTAAGAAGAGTCTCGAAAACCTAGATTTCAAAGAGCCACCTTGTAACCACACATCCTCCCAGAAATGAGTTCTTTTACCATCACCTACTTTCAAAGATAAACCAGTAATCATCTTATCCCTTATATGTTGCTCTTTAATCTATAAGTGACAGATATCCTTCTACGGACCACCTCTAGTCAATAGTATCTGACTGAATAACATCTCATCATAGGGGTTCAGATTATTACAAGAGCAAACCACCTTCTTCCATAACAGACATTTCTCCTTTGAAAAGCGTCACCACCACTCAAACAACATTGCTATGTTACGAACCATTACATCTCCAACCCCCAACACCTCTAACTTTTTAGGAACATATACCACTTCCCATCTCACTAATGTTATACCACTCCTACCGTCTTTCTTACTCTACATGAATCTTTTCTGTAAGGAAATCAACTTTTCTGCAATAGACTTTGGCATTTTATACAAACTCAAGTAATATAACGATAAGCTATTTAACACAGATTTGATAAGCGCTAGCTTACCAATTTTATTGAGTATATGTGCTTTTCATAGGCTGAGTTTTTCCTCCATGTTATCTATTATTGACTTCCATGTCTTTATTAGTCTTGGGTTCACTCGTAGCGGAATACCAAGATATTTGATTAGAAGAGTAGCTTCCTTGCAACCAAACAAACTACATATACTCTGAACCCAATGCTGCTCACAATTAACTGGTATTAAACTAGTGTTGTCAAAATTAATTATAAGTCCCAACATCTTCTCAAAGCATCGTAGCAGTCTCTTATAATTTCTGATGGCCTCTTCCTGACGTAGCGAAAATTGGCGAATTAAGAATTGTTATAAGATATGCGTTGCAAGTATAGTTCTTAACCAACCAAAAATCCGCTTATCAATTTAAAAGGGTTGTCACAAAGATTAAAATTAAAATACTGGGAGTATGAATCCCAGGTCATCTCCCAACGAGTTGCAGAAAAGTGTGCTATTTTATTAATCAGATGTTTTCAAAGGAGTTGAGTTGAATAAACAAGAAATTAAATTGGAGAAATTAAGTAATTTAAATAAAAGCCTTGACTGGGAGTAGATTAGTTGGAAGCCCTATTCTTGTTGAAGTACTCTCAAGATTAATTGTTAATTGAAGGTTGTTCTGTTTAGTTATCTCTTACTAGGTAAGGGAGAGTCAAACAAGTTGGAATGCGGTTTCTATTCACAAGTTCCAATTCGCTCATTTGAAAAGAATTAGTGTCAGTGATTAGAGGGCATTCCAACAATGAACCCAATTACAATTTTTTCTTTAAGCATCCCAACTCAAGGGTTCCTTTCAATCAACTCCCCATCAAGTTAGGGAACTACTCGCTCATTGTGAATGTAGAACTCATAACATAGGAAAATAAATTAAAGAAAGACATGATAAATAAAACTCAAAGGAATCAATTAAAAATAAAGGTAATTCTTGTATTAATAAATTCTAAAATAATCCAATAATAAAATTACTTAAATTAAAGGACATGGAAGAGTAAAGCCAAGTAAAGAAAACGAACTAGAATGACGAAGTCTTGATGAGGTAATAACTCTTCTCAATATCCCAATGCAAAAAAAGCAATAGAAATAAAATCCTAAGAACTATGAATGTGTAGAGAGAAAACCTAGAGGAGGAGTAAAAACTCGATCTCAAAACAAAAAAACTGTATAGAATGAATGTTCTCTGTTTCTGCATGTTCTCTGGCTCTAATCTGTATTTCTGGGCCGAAAACTGGGTTGAAATCCGGCCCAAAAACTCTGCCAGCGACTTCTGAAATTCTGCAGATCGCGCACGTCACGCGATCGTGTCATTCATGTGGACGCGTCATTCCGGGTTTTGCTTTTCCATGCGGGCACATCGTCCATGCCTCTGCGTCACTTATGCTTTTCCAATCCGCGTGGTTGCGTAAGCCATGCGGCCGCGTCACTGCGATTTCCTCTCTTTCGCGCGGTCGCGTGAGCCATGCGGTCGCGCCACTTCTCGCTGGTCATCTCATCAATTTCTTGTGTTCCTTCCATTTTTGCAAGCTTCCTTTCCAATCTCCAACTCATTCATGCCCTATAAAGCCTGAAACACTTAACACACAGATCACGGCATCGAATGGAATAAAGGAGAATTAAAATACCTAATTAAAAGTCTCTAGGAAGTAAGTTTTCAATCATGTAATAATTTTAGGAAGAAAATATAAATGCATACTAATTATATGAATAAGTGGGTCAAGATCATGATAAAACCACACAATTAAACACATTGTAAACCATAAAATAGTAGTTTATCAACCTCCCCACACTTAAACATTAGCATGTCCTCATGCTTAGTTGGAGGAGATAAAATAAATGAGTAGGAACATGTAAAAACTCATGCAATGCAATGCAACCTATATATGTGAATGCAACTATATGATTCTTGTCCACTTGATCAAGAATAAATAAGCTCTTCAAAACAATTACAAATCAAGTTCCACTAATTCAATTCTCATATAGTAAGAACAGATAAAAATACAAGAAGGTAGCTCATGAAAGCAGGGAACATAGAATTTTAAGCATTAAACCCTCACTGATGATGTATGTATACTCTAGTCTCTCTAGTGTATAGGGTAATCACTCTATCCTTCTCTAATCATGCTCCCTAATTTTTGTTCTTCTCCTAACCAATCAACAACATTTAATATACTAATGCAACATCATGAGGTCTTTTCAAAGTTGTAATGGGACTAAGGTAAAGGTAAGGATACATATATGGTAAGTGAGCTTATAAATTGAATCTTTAATTAACCCAAACTTTAACATAACCTATATATATTTTATATCACTTTGGAGTTCGTACCTAACTACCCAGAATTCTCTTTCACATTCCATACTCATGTATCAACTTTTTATTTTAATTTTATCATACATGCATTGATCTTTGAATTCTTAACTCAGCATTGGGGTAATTTTGTCCCCTTATTTATTTATTGAATATTTTTGGTTGGTTTTTTTTTAACATAAACATAAAAATAAACATAGAATATCAATGCACATAGATTTTTTATTCTTATAGTTTCACATGAGTAGGTGTCCAAATTCCCATTATATTATCATGATACATTCCCTTGTTATCTTTTATTCCCACAATTTTCCATACTTAATTAGCACACACACAGTTCTATCTTAAGCTAACCAAAGATTCAAATTGGGATATATAATTGTTTTTCTGCTTAAGGCTAGTAATGTGGTAAATTACAGAACAAATGGGATTTAAAGGCTCAAAGTGGCTAACAAAGGTAATTGAAAGGGTAGGCTTAATTTGGATAAGTGAGCTAACAATTAATGGCCTCAACCATATGCAGCATATAAATATATTAAACATTGGACATATAGGATGGAACAAAATATAGATTATAATCATAGAGAAGTAAACACACAAGAATAAAACAATTATGGTTAAACGATGTAACCACGCATAAAGGCTCAAATATCACAGGTTATGTGTTCTTTGGCTTAAAAATCATGTTCCAAATACAACTTCAAGCAAATTTAACATAAAAGTTTTAATTAAAATTAGTGAAATTTTTGTTCCAAAAATAGAATCTTAGAAGAAACTTATTGTCTTTTCAATCAAGTAGAACATGCATGCAACTAGTCTATTACTATGCAATTTATCCTATTCTACAAAAGAAAAACTAACTAAATATCCTAATTTATTGGTGTTTAGGGAAGAAAAATTACCTCTGGAAGTCAGGTACTGACCGACCTCCCCACACTTAAGGATTTGCACCGTCCTCGGTGCCATCTGTCAGGAACAATGGTGGGCTGGTGGCAGTATCTCCACAGTCGGGACCGTCATGGCTCCCTGTGCTGGTGAAGGAAGTGGAGTCCGGAGTGCCTGGGTCCTCGTCAGGTCTGTGGTTGCCTGTGAGTAGCTCCTTGAGGTATTTGAAACGGCGGTGGTTGCGGCGCTCTCGGAGCTTTGCTCTCTTTTCTTGTTGGTCCAACTGCTTCAGTATTTGATGCAGCAACTGACTAGTAGATGGTGGAGGAACTGTAGCATCCTCTGTGGACTGGCTGGTAGTGGCAAGAGGTGGCCTGAGATATCTCCCGTTAGGGACGTACTGATCATCCCGTGGAAGTATGGCTTTGGTGTCTCCAGCTCTGTAGGAAACTCCGGCTGTTGAGACAAGATCAGAGACCAAGGCGGGGAAAGGTAGGTTAGCCGCAATTTGCACGTGTCCCATAGCATTCCGGATATGTCTCGATAAATTTAGAGGCTGGTCTGTGAGGATGCACCATAGTAGAACGGCCATGTCTGCGGTGAAGGAGGACTCATGAGTGCTCGAGAAGACGTAATGGGACATAATCTGTGCCCATACGTGAGCCTCTAAGGTAAGAGCAGAAGCCGAGATTCCCTTAGGATGGGAACGATGGTATCCGAAGATCCATTTGCTGCCAGGTTGAGCGATAACTCTGAGAACAGCATCCCAGTCAAAGTTGTATGCCTGGCGCTTGAGTGCGGCTTTTTGAAAAGCGTCCAATCCTTCTGGAGTAGGGGGAAGACCTAAGGCGCGCTGAATGACCTCTTCTGTAATGGGGACTTGCTTCTGACGGACAAAGACAGACTGTAGGGTTGGTAGGTGGAAGTTGGAGTAGAACTCGACTACCCAAGAAAGATTGACCTGCCTCGGCTGTCTCTGTAGGAAACCCCATTGTCTTTGTTCAATTTGTGGCTCAACAAAAGTAGCAATATTGGGCGGGAGGATAAGAAGGTATTCGTTTTTGTAGCTCCGTTCTGCCAGGATAGGGAACATCTGCTCACAGTAGCGATTGTGAAATCGCGCAGTGTCCTTTGCTAGGATGGCTTTTTCCTTGTCATCAACCTTTATAATCCTCTTAATCCTTTTTGTTGAGGGCTTGACTGCGGTTGAAGAAGGCTCTACCACTAGTGCTCTATTGGTTCCTCTCCTTGCTGTTGATTTGGGAGTAGCTTTCTCTTTGCCCTTCTTGGTGGCCATTCTGAAAAAGGGAAGAGAAAGTAAATTAAATTTAAAGAGATAGAGCAAGGAAGAGGATTGTATGAGTGATAATCAATGCACGGTAAAGAGGAATGAAGTGAACACATGGTCATGACAACATGTGAAAAGTTCATCAAAGAGAATAAAGCAAGTGCATGATAGGGTAAGTAGATGCAAGATGTTTATTGGCATGCTGACAAAGGCATGAGTAGCATAGATCAAGCATCACTTCGTAACAAACCATCACGTTTGTATTGACAATTAAATTCAATTAATACAATAGTAAAGGAAATTTTTGAAAAGCAAGCATTGAATAGTAGAATAGAGTAATGTAAAAAAGTGCATGATGCCATACGAGCTTTTTCACAAACACATAGCATGCATGGTAAATAAGGTATAGAAAGTATTAAAGTAAACAAGCAAGCACCCCTTTGAAAATGTAATATATAATTGCCAAACAATTTTACAACAATCCACAAGCATATAATAAGAAATAATGACTCAAATAAATTTCCAACACCAAGTAAAAAGGAAGAAAGAAAGAAGAAGAAAATATGGATAGTGAAAGTAAAAGGAAAAGAAAAGAAGAGAAGATAACATAGAAAAATAAGAAGAATAATAGAAAAGTAAGGGCGGAGAAGAAAAGAAAACCTTGTTAATGGGGGTGGAGAGAGAGAGAGAGTAGAAAGTGAGAAAGAAGGAAGAAGGAAGAAGAGAAAATAGGATTTGGAGAAAAGAAAGATAAGATAATTGGCAAATTAGAGACGCTGTGCGGCGCAAGCGACGCAGCCGCGTGGGGCACGTGGTCACGCGAATTGTGCTTATACTAATTGACGCGGTCGCGTCGGTCACGCGGTCGCGTGATCCGTTTTATGCTACTGGCGTGAGGGCAGCCTCGCACTCGCACAACTCTCTGTTTGAAATTTTATTTTTTGGCCAAGTCTTGGGTCACGCGATTGCGTAGGTCATGCGATCGCGTGGGTGGCTATTAGAAGGCTATGACGCGGACGCATGAGCCATGCATCCGCGTGGGAAGAATTGGGCGTTTAGCGCCAATCCAGCACCACTCTAGCACAACTTTCGGTCGTGCACCCTTTTTACGTCGAATTTCAGGGCACGCGGCCGCGTGAGTGACACGGTCGCGTGGGAGGCCAATGTTCCCATTCGACACGGACGCGTCGGTGATACGGTCGCGTGAGGCGATTTGTGCCACTGGCACACCTCCAGCCACACTCCTGCGGTTCGTTTCTTAAACTTTCTGATCCACCTACGATGCGGACGCGTCAGTGATGCAGTCGCGTTGCGTAAATATTTTTTTTGTTTTTTTTTCAAAAGCATGTAAATGCAGATGCACGAAATGTACTAATAAAGATAAGAGTTATTGAATATGAAAATAAAAAACAAAGAAAAGAACGATCATACCATGGTGGGTTGTCTCCCACCTAGCACTTTGCATTAACGTCCGTAAGTTGGACGCTCCACTAGCTCAGTCTTCGGCTATGTGAGGATCTTCCAAGAGAAAGATCTCGAGCTCCTTGTTTTTCTTCATCTTCTCGCCATGGTACAGTTTTAAACGATTTCCATTAACCTTGATAAGTTCGGAGCTGGAAGGATGGCTTAGGTGATAAACTCCGTATGGTTCGGCCTTCTCTACTCTGTATGGACCTTCCCATCTTGATCGCAGCTTGCCTGGCATGAGCCTCAGCCGAGATTTGTAAAGGAGGACTAAATCTCCAGGTTGGAATTCTTTTCTCTTGATATGCTGATCATGTACAGCCTTCATCTTTTCCTTGTATAGTCCTGAGTTCTCATAAGCTTCTAGGCGAAGGCTTTCCAGTTCTTGCAGTTGCAACTTCCTTTCAGCTCCGGCTTTCTCAATTCCCATGTTGCACTCTTTTACTGCCCAAAAGGCTTTGTGCTCTACTTCAACAGGGAGATGACAAGCTTTTCCATAAACTAAGTGGAAAGGACTCATCCCAATGGGTGTCTTGTATGCTGTTCTATATGCTTAGAGTGCATCTTGTAGCCTGGTGCTCCAGTCTCTTCTATGAGGTTTGACTATCTTCTGCAATATGCGCTTGATCTCTCTATTAGACACCTTGGCTTGCCCATTTGTCTAAGGATGGTAGGTTGTTGCTACTTTATGAATGATCCCATGCTTTTTCAGTAATCCTGTTAGTCTCCTGTTACAAAAATGGGTGCCTTAATCGCTCACGATTGCTCGTGGTAATCCAAAGCGACAAATAATGTGGTTTCTCACAAAGGAAACAACAGTGTTAGCATCATCAGTGCGGGTAGAAATTGCTTCCACCCATTTAGAAACGTAGTCTACAGCTAACAGTATATAAAGGTGGTCATTAGAATTTGGAAATGGACCCATGAAGTCAATGCCCCAAACATCAAAAATTTCGCAGAAAAGCATAATTTGTTGAGGCATCTCGTCCCTCTTGGATATATTATCAAATTTTTGGCATGGGAAACAAGATTTACAAAACTCAGCAGTGTCTCTAAAAAGAGTAGGCCACCAGAATCTACAGTCTAAGATTTTTCTAGCTGTTCTTTGAGGGCCAAAATGTCCTCCACTTTCAGATGAGTGACAGGCCTCTAAGATGGACTGGATATCTGATTGAGGCACACACCGTCTAATTACCTGGTCAGCGCCACATCTCCATAAATATGGGTCATCCCATATATAATATTTAGACTCGCTTTTCAGCTTGTCTCTTTGATGCTTAGAAAAGTTTGGAGGAAAGGTGTGGCTAACGAGATAATTAGCTACAGGTGCATACCAAGGGAGTACCTCAGATACTGCTTGCAGGTTATCAAATGGGAAATTATCATCTATAAGAGTAGAATCATCCTTAATGTGCTCAAGGCGACTCAAGTGGTCTGCCACTAGATTCTGGTTACCACTCCTATCCTTAATTTCCAAATCAAATTCTTGTAATAGCAGTATCCAATGTATCAGCCTTGGTTTTGATTCCTTTTTAGCTAATAAATATTTTAGAGCTGCGTGGTCTGAGTACACTACTACCTTCGTACCAAGTAAATAGGCTCGAAATTTATCCAGAGCAAAAACAATAGCAAGAAGCTCTTTCTCAGTAGTAGTGTAATTGGACTGAGCGACATCTAAAGTTTTAGATGCATAAGCAATAACAAAAGGATCTTTACCTTCTCGTTGAGCCAGCGCTGCTCCTACTGCATGGTTGGAGGCGTCGCACATTATTTCAAATGGCTGGCTCCAAGCTGGTCCTCTCACAATTGGAGCTTGAGTCAGGGCGGTTTTCAGCTTATCAAACGCTTGTTTGCAATCCTCACTGAACTCGAACTCAATATCCTTCTGCAGTAGTCTGGATAAGGGAAGTGCTACCTTACTGAAGTCCTTAATGAATCTCCTGTAAAAACCTGCATGTCCAAGAAACGAGCGGACTTCCCTCACAGAGGAGGGGTAAGGTAAACTAGAAATAACATCCACCTTTGCTGGATCTACAGAAATACCAGTATTAGACACAACGTGTCCTAGCACAATACCTTGTTTAACCATAAAATGATATTTTTCAAAATTTAATACAAGGTTTGTACTGACACATCTATCTAATACTCTAGATAGACTATCCAAGCAAAGGCTAAAAGAATCACCATAAACGCTAAAATCGTCCATAAAAACTTCCATACAGTCCTTAATAAGATCAGAGAAAAGACTCATCATGCACCTTTGGAAAGTAGCTGGTGCATTGCACAAGACAAAGGGCATTCTCTTGTAAGCATAAGTCCCAAAAGGACATGTAAAAGTAGTCTTTTCCTGATCCTCAGGAGCTATATGAATCTGGAAGTATCCTGTATAACCATCTAAAAAACAGTAATGTGATTTACCTGACAGGCGATCCAGCATTTGATCAATGAATGGAAGAGGATAGTGATCCTTACGAGTGGCTTGGTAGAGACGCCTGTAATCAATGCAGACCCTCCAGGCGTTCTGTACTCTGGTAGCTATGAGCTCTCCATGCTCATTCTTCACTGTAGTGACTCCAGACTTCTTGGGCACCACTTGTACTGGGCTCACCCATTCGCTATCTGAAATGGGATAGATGATATCTACCTCCAATAGTCTGGTCACTTCCTTCTTGACAACCTCTAAGATAGTGGGGTTCAGTCTTCTTTGGGGTTGACGAACGGATCTTGCTCCTTCTTCTAAAAATATTCTGTGCTCACAAACTTGAGGGTCGATGCCTACTATGTCTGCCAAACTCCACCCAATTGCTTTCTTGTACTTTCTCAGCACACTAAGTAATTGTTCTTCCTATTGAGAAGTGAGGTCCTGTGCAATGATAACGGGAAACTTTTGCTTGTCCTCGAGGTAAGCATATTTGAGGTGCGGAGGGAGGGGTTTTAAGTCTGACTTCTGTTCATGGTCAGGCTCTGGATTGTCTGGAGCTGGTGGCAGTGGTAGAGTACTTTCATTGTCCTCAGAATTCCCCACACTCGGACCTTGTCCTATGTATTTCTCTTCAAACTCCTCCTGGTGAACTTCAGCCACGGTTTCATCTATGATGTCACACTGGAGGATAGAATGATCTTCTGGAGGGTGCTCCATAACTCTATTCAGATTGAAGCTTACTACTCGGCCGTCTATTTCAAAAGAGTATGTTCTTGAAAAAGCATCTAATTTGAACTTCGAGGTCTTCAAGAAAGGTCTTCCGAGTGGGATTGATGATGGCTTCTCTGAGTCATTTTGGGACATCTCCAAGATATAAAAATCAATGGGGAAAGTGAGACCTTTAATTCCCACTAATACATCTTCAGCCACTCCAGCCACTATAATAATACTTTTATCTGCTAACACAAAACGAGCTGCCGACCTTTTTAAGGGAGGGAGCCTCAAAATATCATATATAGACAAAGGCATTATACTCACACATGCTCCTAGATCACACATGCAGTCAGAAAATATCATACCTCCAATGGTACAGTTAACCATGCATGGGCTTGGGTCACTACATTTTTCAGGTATATTTCCCATTAAAGCAGATATAGAACTACCTAAAGGAATAGTTTCTAATTCATTAATTTTGTCTTTATGTATGCATAAATCTTTTAGAAACTTTGCGTATTTAGGTACCTGTTGAATAACATCAAAAAGGGGGAACAGTTACCTCAACCATTTTAAATATTTCTACCATTTTGGGATCAGGTTCCAGCTGCTTCCTGGGCTTCCTTGCAAGTTGTGGAAATGGAATAGGAATGGCGTTTTCTACAGTGTCTGCGTCCTTTGGTGCTTCTTCCTGTGATCTAGCGTTTTCTTCCTTAGCCATGTCCTGTATACCTGTTTCTTCCTCAACATCTTCTATTTCCACTACCTCTTCAGCTGAGGTGTGTTTTGGTAGGTTTGGCTCTTCCTGATTCCTCTCTTGCAATGTGGTTCCAGACCTTAGGGTGATGACATTAATGCCACCCTTTGGATTGAGCAATGGTTGAGAGGGGAGTCCACCAGAGCTTGAGGACTGGTTGTTGGAGTTGTTCAGTGATCCAATCTGTGAGACAAGGGCTTGCAAAGTAGAATTCAGACCATTCAGAGTAGAAGTGAGGTTGTTTTCCATTGCCTGTTGTCTCCGATCAATAGATTGTAGTAACTCATCGTTAGGAGATAAAGAGGGATAAGTGATCTGAGAGGTTTGCTGAGGTGCTTGAGGCTGTCTTAAATGAGGTGCTCTGTAGGCCTGATTCTGATTCTGCTGCCTGAAGTTGTTATTGTTATTCCACCTCTGATTTCTATTGTTATCTCTGCCTCCTCTGTTATGATTTTTCCTCCAACCTTGGTTAGAATTATCCTGCCATCCATGGTTATAGCTGCCACCTTGATTGTACCCTTGATTGGGGCGGTCATAGAAGTTATGAGTGGCTGCTACAGTGTAGTCTTCCGGTTGAAGTTGCAGACACTCATCAGTGTAATAACTGTAATCTGTACAGATTCCACATACTCTTTGTGGAACCAACTGCTGGCTGTGCAGTGGTGGAGAAAGCTGAACTTGTTGAGGCTGTTTTTGACTTAGCTGCATCTGCTTCAGCAAGTTAGTCATTTCACATAAGCTCTGAGCTATAGCAGCAGTCTCTTTGCTAGTGGATACCTCTGCAACAGCTCTTGACCGACCTTGTTTCTGCCTGTGATTCCTGGTAGATTCAGCTAAGTCGCTAATCAATTGCCATGCTTCTTCCGTAGTCTTGTACTTTTTCATAGACCCATTGCTAGCACCTTCCAATGTGGTCCTGTCTTGAGATTTCATGCCCTGTGTAAAGTAGCCGAGTAACACTATCTTGTCAAACATATGGTGTGGGCATGCTTCTAGAAGATTATTGAAGCGTTCCAAGTATTCATAGAGAGTTTCAGATTTATCCTGAACGATCATGGACATGTCTTTCCTCAGTTTATCGGCAACCTTAGCTGGGAAGAATTTCTCCAAAAATTCTCTTCTAAGCGTATCCCAGTTGGAAACAGTCGTTCCGGGTTGAGTGTACTACCACTCTCTTACCTTTCCCTCATGAGAGAATGGGAAGGCTTTTAACAGAATGGAGATTTCATCAGTTCCATCACGCTTAACAGTAGAACAGGCAGTCTGAAAATCCCTAAGGTGCTTGATAGGCTCTTGAGCAGGTAAGCCATGAAACTTGGGCATCAAGTTGAGTAGCGAAGACTTTATTTCAAAATCCACAGCCACTGCTGGGTGGTATGCCTGGAATGGTTGTAGTGTAAAATCAGGGTCTCTTTCCTCCTGGATAGTGACTCTCCTAGGTGCTGCCATGTCACCTGCACGTAAATCAACTAGATCAGTAGAGAGGGAGCTTGCTTCTTCCTTAAATGATGTTTCAGGTTTGTCCTCAAAGAGGACTCGCCGAGCCGAGCTTGCCTTATACGTGAAAGAGTTCTTTCAATCTCAGGATCAAATACTGGCAAGCTTGGATCAAGAAATGAACGCGTCATTTAACGAAAGAAACGTATAGCTCATAGTGACAAAATAGAAAGAAAAATTGCAATTAAATAAATGCCAATCAATAAATTAGCACACTATTGCAACTCCCCGGCAACGGCGCCAAAAATTGACGTGGCAGAAATTGGCGAATTAAGAATTGTTATAAGATATGCGTTGCAAGTATAGTTCTTAACCAACCAGAAATCCGCTAATCAATTTAAAAGGGTTGTCACAAAGATTAAAATTAAAATACTGGGAGTATGAATCCCAGGTCGTCTCCCAACGAGTTGTAGAAAGGTGTGCTATTTTATTAATCAGATGTTTTCAAAGGAGTTGAGTTGAATAAACAGGAAATTAAATTAGAGAAATTAAGTAATTTAAATAAAAGCCTTGACTGGGAGTAGATAGTTGGAAGCCCTATTCTTGTTGAAGTACTCTCAAGATTAATTGTTAATTGAAGGTTGTTCTGTTTAGTTATCCCTTACTAGGTAAGGGAGAGTCAAACAAGTTGGAATGCGGTTTCTATTCACAAGTTCCAATCCGCTCATTTGAAAAGGATTAGTGTCAGTGATTAGAGGGCATTCCAACAATGAACCCAATTACAATTTTTCCTTTAAGCATCCCAACTCAAGGGTTCCTTTCAATCAACTCCCCATCAAGTTAGGGAACTACTCGCTCATTGTGAATGTAGAACTCATAACATAGGAAAAGGAATTAAAGAAAGACATGATAAATAAAACTCAAAGGAATCAATTAAAAATAAAGGTAATTCTTGTATTAATAAATTCTAAAATAATCCAATAATAAAATTACTTAAATTAAAGGACATGGAAGAATAAAGCCAAGTAAAGAAAACGAACTAGAATGACGAAGTCTTGATTAGGTAATAACTCTTCTCAATATCCCAATGCAAAAAAAGCAATAGAAATAAAATCCTAAGAACTATGAATGTGTAGAGAGAAAACCTAGAGGAGGAGTAAAAACTCGATCTCAAAATAAAAAACTGTATAGAATGAATGTTCTCTGTTTCTGCATGTTCTCTGGCTCTAATCTGTATTTCTGGGCCGAAAACTAGGTTGAAATCCGGCCCAAAAACTCTGCCAGCGACTTCTGAAATTCTGCAGATCGCGCACGTCACGCGATCGTGTCATTCATGTGGACGCGTCATTCCGGGTTTTGCTTTTCCATGCGGGCACATCGTCCATGCCTCTGCGTCACTTATGCTTTTCCAATCCGCGTGGTTGCGTAAGCCATGCGGCCGCGTCACTGCGATTTCCTCTCTTTCGCGCGGTCGCGTGAGCCATGCGGTCGCGCCACTTCTCGCTGGTCATCTCATCAATTTCTTGTGTTCCTTCCATTTTTGCAAGCTTCCTTTCCAATCTCCAACTCATTCATGCCCTATAAAGCCTGAAACACTTAACACACAGATCACGGCATCGAATGGAATAAAGGAGAATTAAAATACCTAATTAAAAGTCTCTAGGAAGTAAGTTTTCAATCATGTAATAATTTTAGGAAGAAAATATAAATGCATACTAATTATATGAATAAGTGGGTCAAGATCATGATAAAACCACACAATTAAACACATTGTAAACCATAAAATAGTGGTTTATCTCTTCCTCATATGGATAAAATAATATAGTGTCATCAGCAAATTGAAGATGAGACAACTCTATATTATCCCTTCCAACCAAAAAAGGAGATATACAACCGTTTCTGACGGCTTTTATGTAGCGCATCAACGACAAGAACGAATAAAAACAGTGAAAGTGGATCCCCTTATCTCAACCCCCTTTTCATCTTAAACTATTTAGTTGGTGACCCATTGAGCAATGCAGACATAGAAGTTGTGCTAAGACATTCCATAACCCACTCCCTCCATCTCCGTCTAAAATCCATCTTTTGTAATACAATATCCACATAACTCCACTTGACTCTATCATATGCCTTCTAAAAGTCTAATTTGATTATCACTGCCTCCTTTTTTCTCAACTTAAGCCATTATACCATTTTACAAGCTATAAGAGCCCTATAATGTATTTTCCAACCCTTGACAAATGTACTTTGCATCTCTCCCACAAGTCCTGGCATCATTGACTTAATCCTCCTAACAACCACCTTCGAAATCACCTTATACACACATCTAACCGTACTAATCGGTTGAAGGTCTTTAATCTCCTTAGCCCCTACAAACTTAGGAGGCAATGTCACCCATGTGATGTTCGAATCTATAGGTAACTTGAAATTCTGAAATAATCCCATCACAGCTGTAGTGAATTCCGATCCAAGCTCCTCTTAACACTTCTTGATGAAATTCATGTTGTACCCATCACTTCCTGGCACCTCAGATGATTCACAATCCCATACTGCTTCTCTAATCTCCTCAACTGACGACATTCTCTCCAAAGCAGTGGATTCTTCTTCATTAATCCGATTCACCAAACCATTTCTGAAACCCACCCTAGAAGACCACTCCTAATGATACAAGCCCTTGTAGAATATCTAACAGCATACTTAATTCTAGTTTGATTTCTGACCAATCTGCCATTAATCACCAAAGTATCAATCCTGTTGTTTTTCCTTCTTGCTGAAGCTATATTGTGGAAATATATAGTGTTTTTATCCATGTCCTTCGCATGTCGAGACCAAGACATCTGCTTCTAGTACAATTCTTTTCTCTCATACCATCTCTCACAGGATCTAACTAGTTCCTTCCTTCTTGCCTCTACCGTAGCATCATATACCCCATTGCTTTCCATATCATCTAACTTCTTAATCTCTTCCTCAAACATTTTGATTTTCTTATCCATGTCACCAAAGTAGTCCTTATGCCATCTCCCAAGAGGAATCGTCAAAGCCTTCAGTTCATTAGTAAACTATTCAACACCTAAACCTCTCCATTCTTCCTTTACCATCCTTAAGAAACCTTCATGTATGAACCAAGAGTCAAGACTTTTGAGTGGTCATGGCTCACCGTTCAACTTACCAACTTTTACTATCATCGGACAATGGTCTGACAATCTCCTCGGTCCACTTTTTAGACGCGTTTTCGAGAACTCCTCCAACCATTCCAGACTAACTAGAGCTCTATCGATTTGACTGCACGATCGGCCTCTGAGCCATGTAAGCTTCTGATCACCAAGCGGTAAATCCACTAATTGCATATCTTGTATCTAATTCTTGAAGTCTTCCACAGACATTGTTAACCTGTCAGCATATTTTCTTTCATCTACCTGTACAATCTCATTGAAATTTCCCATGTAACAGAAAGAATACTGCCATAACCCTGCTATATAACTCAACTCCTCCCACACCACAAGTTTTTCATCTCTTGTATGAGTCTCATACACTAAACAAAATGCACAATTAAAATTATTTTTTGATAACATCCCTTCAACACACAACCATCTCTCCCCTTTATGAAAACTACTCATTTTAAACATCATTTTATTCCAAATTAACATCAAGGCACCTGAAGCACCATCCGACCCAAAAAATTCTCACCATGTATCATTGCTCTCCCAAATACATGCTACATCAAACTTAGTCACTACCTGTCTCTTAGTCTCAATCAAACCTAACATATTTAGTTTATGTTTTCTTTTAAGGTCTTTCACCATGCTCAATTTTTCATCACCCCTCAAACCCCTAACATTCTAAGAGCCAAAAATCATTTTAAAATATTATTACACACTTTGTTTTGGGAGTTTGCAACATTTTACTTTCTTTTTCTATTTTGCCAGCCTCTTTTTCTGAACAATCTCTTCATTCTGAGTTTGGAGAGCTGCTATAATATCATCTTTTTTATTGTATAGTATTGCACTTGACTCCACTACTAAGTCCAAATTTTCCTATTTTCAAGCATTTGCTCCTCTAGAATCTGACTATCTTCATTACCTTTGCTTCCTTCATTGTTGTTCGACTTAGTATCACCCGCCACCCCCTTTACAGAGTTGTCTTCAACATACGTCAAATTCACTTTACCTCCCTTCTTTGACATCCTTTCCCCTATCTGCGTTTCTTCTTCATGTTCAATACCCCTGGTAAGTGGTAACAATTTCCATTCCAGCCCCATTCTCAATGTCAGCCGAGTTACCCCTACCGTCTACAGTGCCTTTCACCCTATCCCACCAGCATCAAAACCACCATTCGTATCTTTCACCAACATTATCGAGAATGTGTAGGCTCGGATCTCAGTCTCAACTTCCTCTCCATCATCGCGAGGCATAGTGAGTTGCGCCGAAAAAGAGCTTCGACTTGCCGACATTGTTCCTTTACTCCTGCGGCGAAGCCTTTCTTGCCCACCGTCCAGCCAGCTCGTGCCCCATGAGGATCTCCCACGCCGTTCTCTCCTTCTGGTGACACAAGCACATCTCTCTCCAGGCTCACCTGTTGTTCCCTTATAGTTCGAGAATCCTTATCCATATCCACTAGACCCGACCCAGATTGTGACCCTATGCAAGGTTCCTCACTTCTAGGGCTTGAAAAGACCAAGCCCAAGGAATCCACTTCAATAATATTGGATCCCTTTTTATTGTTTGGCCTAGGTCCAAACCCAGGATGTTTCTTTTTTTATCCCCTTTGCCACACTTGACCAACCCATAAAACTTTTCTTCTTAACCCCATGTAACTGTGTTTTCTGAGTTTGCTTCATAATAACCCTCACAATCTGCAACCCTTTAATTCCCTCATAAATTGGTTGATATGTAACGACTTTTGCTGGATTTTGTTTTAAAGAGCCATTAATCCACTCATTCAAAATTACTTCTGAAATTACTAATCTTCTGTTCTCTTCTCCTTCTTCCCTCAACTTCTGCACCACCACTTTAGCCGCCTGGTCTTCGAACACCATTGGAGTTGATGCCCTTGGTCTCGTTGAACTCGGACAACTCTTAACTGTAAGCACATTACAAACCCACCCACGTTATACACTTATACACAATATTTTAAAGGTTTTTGTCAATTATTTGACCTCAGCTAAATTTTAAATCGATACGTGATTACTCACAATAACAAATAAAGTGCCATTACACTAAGTTTTTTTTTGTCAATAGATTGGACAGCCCCCATTTTTAGGTATTACTCACTCACGTACATCACACTCACACACACAATATAGGTTCTATCACATCCAGCTACAGTTGAAAATCGAATCTGGGATGTCGCTATATGAGGCCAACAAATAAGCCATCAGTACAAAGGCTCTGCTACCATTACACTAAGGTTTAAGTTAGAGTGTAAGTTACAAATAGAATTAAGGCTCGTTTTGCAACCTCTTGGGTTTAGACTCAACAAATATTGGCCCCAAATCGTGACACTCTCTTGGAGTTTAGCCCAGTATTAACATTAAAAGTAAAACTCAAACTTAATCTGTTATTGCAAAATGAAATCTCTTCACAAATCTAGACTCTTTTGCGAATAGAGGTATTGACGGATTAAGTTGGTCTAGATTTTGGAAATAATGAGAACCAAATCAATTAAAATTTTAATTGATTCAGATTGGTTCAATTCTGAGATTTTTTTGAGTGGATCCAAATCAAATCAAACCAAGTAAACCAAAGTTGGATTGGTTCGGATAATCAGATATCTTATTGAAAATAAAATTTAAAAAAATTAAAAAATTGGAAAAAATTTACATAAATAATATGTAATAAAATAAAATGAAGAGTGATAAATTCTCAAAGTTATACTTAAATAAGTATCATAATTTGAGTTAGAAGGGAATAAAATTGTATATATATTATTATATTTTATTTTTTTAATTAATATAAACCTAATTGAAAATCAAGTGGTTCGGTTTTACAATATCAGAACCAATACTCAAACCAATTTAAGGTCAGGCATAATGGGGGTCCAATCCGAATGCATTGGATTATCAGTCGGGTAAAAAAGCAATATAGTCAAATTGGGTCAAGCCAATTTTGGTCGGATAACTGGATTACCCATGAAGACCACTATTTATCAGTCCCAATTGTTTATTGAGAAGTGGTTTTTTTGTGTTAACACAAGAAGGTATTGCAAAATGCTACCTATTATGTTACTATGTTAGTTTGCAACTTCTCTGACTTTTACGTAAACCTGAAAATATTTACATTTTTTATTTAAATAAAAAACCTATAAACCATCAATTCCCTTTACTGTAGTGAGGCTTGAAAAATCAACATTTCCCTTCGTGACAACATGAAGCTGAGTAGCTGACCTTTGTTTCACCTCATACCAAGTAAATTACATAGAAATATACTGATAAATAACCATCAGTTAAATAAATTACCATCACTTAAGGATGCCAGATTTGGATGCTGACTAGATAAATGGGTTGCCTCCTCATCAAATCAGCAAAGGAAATAATTATAATTCATATCAACAAGTGCTTGCCAATCCACTAAAAGCATTTTGGGAGAAGAAAAAACAACCACCTAATTCCATAACAAAAATGGGTATATCACAGATGAACAATCTTTTGGGTCAAGCGTAGGCAAGGGGCCAATCACCCTATGCACTTCCAAAGGGACTGCTCATATTCGAAACTCATTTTTTTTTTAATTAAAATTCCAAGCAAATATGTGTTTTAAACGAATTACCAATGGAAATGGGAGAACAAAATTAATGCTATAAACTATACAGATTATCATATGACCAGAGAGTAGGCAGATTAGAGAGTCTCTCCTCCAATAGGAGACAAAAAGATTCACATGTATCTGCGAAACCAAGAATAGTTCACTCTTTTTGAGATGGCAACAAATTTACTAGATTAGAACATAGCAACATGCTAGTTAGTTTGATAGCCTACCAATCACAATCCAAACAAAAATGCTTTCTATAACTCCTACTATCTTCAACATCAATCTTTTATGAAACTCTTCCTGCTTATTTAACAGCTCTTATTAGTCAAATTTGACAGCTTTTCCATCTTGATGCTGCTTCAGTGGTTCAGCAGGGAAATATTTTATGCCAACTAGATCACCAACTTTGCTGATAACCTAAGAAAGGAGAACAATTCCAATAAGTTATAGCATAAAATACCCAATGCAACTAACATAGTTTTGCAAACTAAATATTGCAACAAGTAAAATGACAAGACACAAATATTGATCCTTGATATCAAATTCAGGAGGAGAAACCCTGGTAGAATATAAAAGAGTTTCATTTTCTTAGTTGTGGGAAACAGAGTAACAGCTACTGTTCAGAATCATAAGAAATAACCATCACATTTTACTTGAATTTCTTTTTTAAAGCATTAACAATCGAATGAAGGTAAAAATATGTACCTGCAAGGCTTTCACAAGGTCTTCCCTTGAATGAGAAGCAGATATGCATATGCGTGCTCTGGCAAGTAACAGTGGTGTTGCTGGAAACGCCACTGTCACAACAGCAACCTGAAACAGGACCATTTCCACAATTTCGGACATTATTTCTTAAAAAGAAAAGCAAAACAAATTATTCGTGCCATGGATGCATGACATTGACAAGAAGCATAAATAGTTGCCAGTTGTTAGTCTTACATTGTGCTTGAGACACTCTCTAGAGAAGGCAGGGATTTTCGCAGGATTGTAAAGCATTATTGGCATCACAGGAGAATCATTATCTCCGAGAACTTCAAATCCCATCTTCTGCAGTTCTGACCTGAAAAAGTTGCTATTTTCTCTAATTTTTGCAAGTTTCTGGGCACCTGTATGGCAAACAACTCTGCTTCAATATGAAGTGAGAAGATGTATGTATGTATGTATATATCTAGCACAGATGCAGTGCTAGCAAAAAGACAGGAAAAAAGCACAAATGCTAGCCAAACCTCTATTGGAACCATCCTCTCCAAGGATAACTCTTATGGACGATATTATTTGTTGTGCAGCTGGTGGCGAAACAGAAGTTGCATAAAGATGAGCAGGGCAAGTGTACTTCAAGTATTTTATAAGGTCCTGAATAGATCCAACAGACCAACATATTAAATTATGCACCAGCAAGGTTCAACAATTCTCAGATGCATTCCAGACAGAAAAACATGAAGCAACAATCCAAAATAAAGAACTTCCTAATGTGGACCAAAGGTGTTCTACAAGTAGATCAAATATCATAACTAGATGCAATACTAGATTATTTCAGCCACATGAAACAAAAATGCAAGTTCTCTCATCGGTTATGTACCATAAGTACTTCCATTATCTTACTATTTATTTTTTCATGCAAAGTGCACTGTTCCAACAAGGTCTGCAGTATCATATGCATTGTGCATTACAATGTGCTGCGCAACATTGAAGTGGAGAACAAGTGACACTAATACATTTAACATTTAACCCACAATAAGCTAACATACAATGCAAGCAGATTCACAAACATGAACTTCTTTCATACCTAAACATTATTAGTCTTAGTATCTAATTTATTCTGAAAACCATTGAGAATTCCCCTTCTCAGCTGGTAAAAGCAGAAAGAAAACATCTTTTCTTGATATAGATTATAAGAGATTCAGGCCTCTGGCCCAGTTAACTAACACGAGCAACAATAGCTATTAGTAAAGCACTCACTTGACTGATAGTAGACAAGGATAGCCAGCCTTCCCATTCAATGAAATCGGATGACGGAGAAGAAAGAGCACAAACATAGAATCTACCAATAATCAGGACTTACAATCGCTAGGTGGATATCACATCGTCCTTTGGATCTCTGGGACTGGGCTTTTAGTGCATAGGTTTTCCAATATGAAATCTTTCTAATAATTAAGGGGCTATTGAGATTATTTACCTAGTTGTAATATGCAACATACGTACATGCACACACTGTATACTAAACATGGGAAACATCAACCTAGTTGCCATTCCATCACCTCTTTGTACCTCACATAATGGCATATGTAGAATTGTTTAGCTATGCCAAACCAATTTGCATTACACACCAACGATAAAACAAAATAAATAGTCAATATGGGGGAACAAATCAAAATCTCTTACAACAGATTTCTGTAGCTCACTTCCTGGTTGTTAATCACTGAATTCAGAGTCAAGATATTTTTTTTAAAAAATAAAAAATAAAAAGAACATACCTCAGATCCTGCAATGTAACCTCCACATGATCCAAATGATTTGGTAAAGGTCCCCATCATGATGTCAATATCAGCAGTATCCACACCTAATAGCTCGCAAACCCCTCTTCCTGTTTTGCCCACTGCTCCAATGCTGTGTGCTTCATCCAAGTATGTGTAGGCCTAAACAACAGTTCGAGTATGCAGAAACGAATAAATGAAACTAAACCAAAGAATAAAACTTGATAACGTCAAGTAACACAACACCACCTTGGCAAATATCCACCAATGGTTATGGACACAATCCAAGATCACTCAGGTGAAACACTATCCTTTTATCAGTTTATAGGTGGAACAAGGGTTTATATAAACAATTACAATAGTTCACATGGAAAGGCTCCAGGATACATCATCTCTATATCTTTATATAATCATAATATGATAAGGATTCAAACTGTGTAATTTGTATATTAGATTTCAGTAACCAACCTTATATTTTTTGCATACAGCTATGATCTCTGGAAGCTTGCAGAGCTCTCCTTCCATACTGTATATTCCCTCCACAATGACAATTATCTTCTTCCAAGGCCTGTGAGTCCTTGGCTGTCCATCAGCAATTTGTTCTCTAAGTACTTCCTCAAGATGTGATGGAACTGCAGGCAAGACAGCCAAGAGAAAGTAAATGAAAAATGCTGTGACCAGTGGAGACACCATAACATTAACTAAAGAACAGCAAAGAAACAAAAGGACAAAAAGAGGTAACTTGGTATCCAAGTGAAACACACTACATTTTCAAGATACATAACTAAACAGATCAGTAAGCTACAGTTTACTCTTTCCTTTTTTCTTTTTTTCCTGTCAGCAGAAACAATTTGTCAAATATGGAATTTTATTAACCTAAATATATATTGTCAAATAGTAATTATATAACACAGAATAGTAGCCAACATCATCTCTTACCAAATACCTGACACTAAGACCTGTGTTGTTAAAAAACAAAAAAGAGAGACTCTAACAGTATAGATTAATTTTTTTGCCCCCTAAGAAAAAGTTTATGAATGGTTTAATTGAGAACCTGAAAACCTAAATTCTCAATGACAAATTCATCTTTTATATTATAGTATGCAGCAAAGATACTCACTGTTGTGTTGAAAAACACGAATGGTTGCTCCGGACCCTCGTGCACCATTAACAATTGAATTGTGGTTCAACGAATCACTGATAATCAAACATCCCTGTAAAGTATAGATATACCAACAAATGATCATGCAACTACAATTAGAATCTCTCACCAAGGCAGAATCACTAGATATTTGTAACAGACCTTTCCCATCAGCACTGGAAGAATAGCAGAGTTTGTCACATAGCCCATACCAAAAACTATAGCAGCTGGCTTTCGAACAAAGCTTGCAACATATTTCTCCAATTCATTGTGAAGTACAGTTGTGCCTATTGTAGAAGCCACAAGGAGCATCCATAAATGAACATAGAAAATTTAATTTAATAGGTAATACACAAAATGATATACTTAACCTCCATCTACACGGCTGCTGCAAGTGCTCGGTGAATACTTCTTCAATGTCTCAATAACTCGAGGTGTGCAGTATTCATCTGCGGCAGCAAAACCAAGATAATTGTATGATCCCAAGTTGAGACATCTACTTACTTTTGTAGTCCGTCTGCTCAGGAGAAACAGGAGCCACATAAATTACTCAAGCAATAACTCTATAATTAGAGACTTGCACAAGGAAAATTCGAATATTTCAAGAACCCCCAAAATCCCGGAAAATATAATCACAGGCCAGAAAACTAAACTAAGGAGTTATACTTCAGTGTCTTGTTATTGTCATTCGAGTAGCGTTCAACTACATCAAACCAAGCATCAGGGGCACTTGATATTGGTCTTCCGAAGCAGTCCTGCAAAAAGAGAAATGCAGGAATATCTACTTAATATTTTAATTGAAAAAAAAGATCGGATGTTAAAGTCATGTTTGATTAATGGTAATGATTAAAATGTTGTCTCAATGAGGCTATACATTTATACTAGTAGCTAGCTACCTTGGACACAAAGTAAACTAATTCAAGCACACGTAAAGAAGAGGACAAAGATTCACTTTGAAGGAGTGGGGACACATGCTACCCCTTTACCAATATTAGTAGGCAATAGGCTTTTGTCATTTATAACATTCTAGTTTTATTTTTGCCCAAATATAACGGATCGGTGAGTGAGATAAGTTAACCCATGTCATTGCATCTTTATCTTATCATTATGTATCTGAATTTCAATGCATGAATACAATAATTCATTGAATTGCCTAAAATTCTGGATCCACGTCTAGAATCGATTAGGCACACAAACAAAAAGATAAGTTTCTGTAAATTAGAGTCTTCTGAATAATAATAACTGTTGAATTTCATTTCAAGTTTAATGAGAAATGGAACGAAGAGAATGGAACCTGAATACGGAGGTACAAACGGCGGATATAGAAATCCTCGAGGCCTAAGCAGATCGGAGCGTAACCTTGAAGGGTGTTAGCTTTGGACCAATCAATGAGTTTGCGGAAGAAATCTCTGAATTGACCGAAAGCGAAGAGAAGGCCATAGCTGAAGTATGTGGTTAGAGCGGTCAGGTACGGAATCGCTATCATCTTTCTTTCTTTATCAAAATTCCAATCCTATCAGATCTATCAGTGTGTATCTCTGAAGGGAGAGAAGGAAGAAGAAGAAGAAGAATAAGGTGAGAGAGGAAGGAAGGATCTGTTTTTTCGTTTGTGTGTAGTATGAATGAATGAATGAATGAATGAAAAGTGACAAATGGAAAAATCAAATCCAAACCAGCTCTCGCTCCCCAGCTTGTTTAGTTGTCTTTCGCGGATTTCTTTTCTTTTTTTATTTTTTCTAGCAACTCCATTTGACCGGTTAATTTCAGTGGAAGATAAATAAAGTAATAAACAACTTGGTTTTTCATCTAAATAAAAAAGATTTTCATATTTTCAAATTTAAGTGCAGGAAACTTTCAAAATAACCTTCGGTTTTTTAATATGCTGATTAAAGTATTATCCATTTTTTATAATGAAAAATGTTTAAAACGTAATAAAAAATAAAAAATATTTGGGTAAAAAAATTTTTCGGTCTTTATTTTTTTAATTTAGATCATTCATGTTTTATACTGCGTTTGTTTCTAAGAATAGGATAAGACAAGATATTGAGAACAAGACATAAAGAATAAATTTATATTCTATTTAGTGATAAATTAGAACAAATTATGAAAATTTAATTTATTCTCATTTTTTTCATTCAAAAAATTTAAGATGAAAAATATAATAATAAAAAATATCATTATGAAAAAATAATAAGAATAATGAAAGAAAAAATAAAAAATAAGTTTTGTCCCTTTTTAGTATCTCAATATCTTTCTTATCAAGATGGATAAAAAATACACTAATTCAGTATTTTTGGACACTTTGTCTCTATTCATGTCTCTTCTGTCGAACACGATTTTGTGTGTCGGTGTCTCTGTCTCAGTATCCTATCTCTGTAAACAAACGTAGTCTTAACGATTGAAAAATGACAATTCACTCCTATTCTTTCGCTCTGTTGTTAGACGTATGAGCTCTTGTATGAAAATCTCCAAAAAAAAAAGTGACGGACAATGCTTACATGTGATATTAGTTTGTATAATTTAACCTTCACCTATTCTACATGGATGATAACCATAGGACTGTGACTGTTTATTGCTTATACAGTCATTAAAATAACGTTACAGAAAAATGATAACTATTTGATTGAGACATTACTTTGATAATTATGCAGAAGTTAAAACAGTTCTAGTCAAATTCTTATCATTCACGTAAGACTGATGAATCCTTTGCGAAAATTTTCACATAAGGGACTGCGTTTAATGAAAACGAAGGATAAGAGGCAGATTGTCATCTTTCAATGAGTAAAGACTCAACCCAACCCTTTTCCATCTTCATGAAAGATAAGGCGCCCCTTGTCCAAAAAAAAAGGACACTTTGGCCTTCAATTTTTTCATTTTAAGATAATATGGTTCCTTTGTTAAAAAATCAGTTAAATAGTAACAAAAATTAGTTTTGTGGGTTTTATTTATAATTTGTGAGGGTTTTAAACCTCTCACAAAGTTCTTCTCAATAATATAACCAACTATGACCACTACTGCCACCACCTTCTTCATCCTTGTCATAATCACTTTTATCTCTATTATTTGTATTGTGTAACCATATTTTATCACTATTGTTATCTCTTCTACTATCATCATCATCAATACAAATATCATCAATATTAATGTTATCCTATTTCATTTCTTGTTCGATGCTATTTTGTTCCCTTTAAAAGGTTTTAGTGCTACAATTACTTTTTTTCCTACAACATCATTTTCGGCAACGGTCTTTCTTCACTTAACCACCACTGGTAAAAGAATTTTTTAAAAATAAATTTACTAATAATTTGTGGGAGTTTAAAATCTCCACAAATTACAAATAGAACTCCCACAAAACTAATTTTCATTACTATTTAATGAATTTTTTAACAGATAAGTCATATTATTCTAAAATGAAAAGGTTGAGAATCGAGTGTTCTAGACGCTTTATCCTTCGTAAAAATAGATAAAGATCAGATTGAGTATTTACTTTTTTTCGATCGTTAAGGTATATATTGTCTAAATTATAAAAAAATAGAAAACGAAAAAGGTTTTACTCAAAAAAAAAATTTATAATTAAAAAATAATATTTATATTTGACAAATTGCTTATATAATTTATAAAATTTTATAAAAATATTTAGCTAATTATTTTAAAAATGCATATGAAAACTCAGATAAAAATTTAGTATCCATAATTTTTTCATTTTCTAAAATGATTTTTTGTCATTGACAAAAAATTACTTAATGTAAAATAATAAAATTTTAAGAATAATAATACCTTATTTATTTTAATCATACTTATAAAACATGAATATATATTTTAGATAATTTTTGTTTTTTTAAATATTTTAAAAATATCTTTATCATTAACAAAAATTGAGATTATTTTTTCAGTATTTAAAAAAGTGAAAAAAAGTTGACTTTTGATAATTTATCCTTTAAGTGATAGTAGAAGGAAATTACGATTTTATGTATGATATCCCAAATTTGCAGGCAGTTTAATTATGGAGGCTAGAAATTAAGAAACAATGCAATTTTTTTTTTTTTTTGCTAACGGTGAAATTGATAAAAAAAAAATATGATAGGAATAAATCAGCTTAACAACCAAGTTAATCATTTATTTATTTTTTTTTAATTTTAAAATATAAATATCAATAGTGTATATATTAAAATATAAAATATACATTAAAATTGAATTAATTAAAATATATATTTATACACCAATATATAATAGAAGATTTAGTAGCTGATTTAGTCAAATTTTAAAAATTTTACATTTTTACAAGTTTATTAATTTAAAACAAAATTATTATTGATTTCTTAAAATTTATTAAAAATAATCATTTGATTTATTGACATCTAAAAGTTTATTATTAGGACTATTTTTAATATTAAAAAAATTAATATAAAATATAACTCGCTAATAATTATTGTTGACTTACACTAATCACTTGTTCTTCTTCTTAATTTTATTTAACTATGTTGTTATTGTTGCTAGATTAATTCTTTTGGTTAATAGTTATTACTGTTTACTTGTTCTTCTCTTGTCGCCTTATTTTAACTAAGTTCTTATTGTTTTGGATTAATTATTCTTGTTAATGTTTATTCTGCCTCACATTGTTCATTTATTCTTAGGACTGTAATAGGATTGGGTTGGTTCGGATTTAAGCGAAAAATATATCCGAACTAATTAAAATATAATTGAATTGGTTTGAATCAAGTTCATCATTTTTTTAATTCAAACTCCGATATAACTTTAAATTCAATTAAAAACAGATAGCCAACTGAAATAACAAGTAAATAATTAATTAAAAATTATATGACAAAAATGATTTAAAAATTTAAAAAAATAGATTAAATTTTCAGAAATCAACACCATAAAATATTATAATAGATGAAATCTACAAATTAACATGATAGATTAATACGATAATATAGAGTAATTGAGTTGGATTTATTTTTGGAAAGACTAATCGGATATCCGACTCAATTGAGAACGAGTCTAAATGAGTTTTATCTGATTATACTCAATTATTTATTGGATTGAATGATTAAATTGAATTGATTAATTTCGATCAAATAATCAAATTATCCAAACTCACTTATACTTTATTTGTTCTTCTTGTTGAATTTCTTTTAACTATGTTATTATTATTGCTATATTAGTTAGATTAATTGTTTTTGTTATTGGTTATTTTAGTGTTGGTCATTAGAATAAACTTTAAACTAATTATGATTTTTAAAGTATCAACAATAATACTAATCAAGAAATATCTAAGAATAGCAATGTATTTGCGGACAAAAATTTGACAAGTCATTTTTCTTACTCCAACACTTACTAGTCAATCACAATCCTCCTCTAATGTTATAAAAAAAAACACACACACACATTCAATTAGAGATATGTTATGAATGAAAAGATACAATGACAATATTTGTTTTGTTTGCGTACTTTTAGTGGAAAAAACATTACTAAGATAAAAAAAAAACATTTGAAAAAAATGAGTGGAGACATTAAAAAATGTTATAAAGTTCTTTATGACGAAAAAAAAAAAAGAAAAGAAAAGGCTTGTTAATTCAGAAAGGTAAAAATAAATGGGAAGTAAACTTTGGTGATAAAATTGAAGACCGAATTCATAAAGCAATAGCACAAGAGAAACATTAGTAACACGTACATTTTAGATAATGTTGATGTTGATATTCATCAAAGTGGTGGTAACAGTATATTTTGTGCTACATATTTTTTTATTCTTCAAGTTAAGATGATGAAAAATGGAAATGAAGATGAAGATAATATTAATGAAACAAATCTCTAACAAGTTTTTGTGAATTTTAATGATTTATGATAAATATTAACGTTGGTATTAGATATATATTTAGATTTTTTTTAATTTAATTTTTGTATTATATTTACAATGACACTTATTTTAATGAAAATAGAAGAATATCTTTCTATAATATTTATATGATATTATAAGACTTTGATTGATGTTGCATTTTTAACTTTTATATTTTAAAAATTTATATTAAAATATAATTATATTTTTTGTGTATTTATTTAAGACATTTATATATTATTTTATTACAATTTGATTATTTAAGATAATGTTTTGAATTAATTGTTGATGAGACACGAAAAAGACAAAGCAAATAACTAATTAGAACATACTTTTGGAAATTTTATTCATCTACAATCAGCGTCTAAAGAAAAAGAAAGAAAAAGGGGCATCTTCAAAGCAACTCAATCTAAGAGGAGAAATGTGTGCATGCTTTGCCCGCTCGTCAACTACAAAATTAGCTTCCCGAAATATGTGATTCATATGAAAATTTCCAGGTTTTGTTAGAAGTTTTTTTATCGCCTTAACCAGAGAGGTACTCGAATGGAGAAAAGTAGAAGTACTGTGAATAAGTTTGAAGGCGCAAAATGAATCCATCTCAATAACAATCATCCTCAGCCCCAAATTAATGGCGACTTTTAGTTCCACATAAATTCCCTAGAGCTCAGTCATGGTTATGGTGATGGTACCGTTGTTAAACATAAAGCCAGCCTTGAATTTTCATTTTGCACCTCTCAAAAGTCCTCCACAAGCATTGTTTTTTAAGTCCGTGAAGAACGAGCCATCAGTATTTAGCTTATACTCACCTTCCTCCGACGGGGACCAACCAATGTCTATAATCCTGATCGAGATAAGGGCTTTTCTACTTCTATAAATTTTTTGTAGAACCTCAAATATTGTCTGGCTAGGTTCTAAACCATTCTGGGAAGATTCGAGCTATGGATGCTCCCATTGTTAAAAATTAATTCATTTCAGTTTCTCCAGATTGCATTACAAGTAGTGACAAATAAGGTGGGCCAAACATTCCCGTCCTTCCTTCGAGAAGTCAGACATAGATTGTTCCTGAACCAGTCTTGGAAGTTTTGGTTGAAGAAATCGCTTTATTGACTGCTATCAATGTTGCTTATTTATTTTCATGGACATAGTGATAATCTCGAAAAACATGGAGCAGGGTCTCTTCTTGACCAGAGCACCTGGGACAACTCTCATTACTGGTAAGCTCTATCATTTTTCTTTTGGAATTTGTGAGTAATGCCTCATGCATTACAAGCCATGAAAATGCTTTAAGACATTGTGGCATATTGAGCTTTCAAACATCTCTGAAGATTTTGTCTGTATTATTTCCATTAGAAAAATAAGTTTCATATGCAGCTTTAATATTAAATTCACCCTTGGATTCTGGTATCTAATCGATAACACCTAAATCAGGACGAGGGACTTTTACAATCTAAATTAACTATAAGATCTCCCTCGAAAAGATTTGATTTAATCTATTCCAATCCCAATTTTTCTTTGATCTCGCATAAGCGGCCACCTTATAATCAATTCTGTCTCCGTCAATAGGATTTATAGCAAAGCTTTTGAGCGAGCCTATGCCTGGAACCCAATGATCATTCTAGAAGGATATCTTTTCACCATTCGTAAGTCTCCAAATGACATTTGTGTTGAATTGGTTCCAACCCTTATAATGCCTCTCCAAGCATTCGAGCTACTAGCTTTGGAAAGAACTTTAAGAATCAGCTGCTTTCCACTTCTATATTTACCTTTTATAATTCTGACCCATAGGGACTGATTATCCTGAATAAGTCCCTAGGCTAGTTTCATGAGAAGCAAAGTGTTAGTATCTTCAATCTTTCAAATGTCCAATTTTTCCATGCTTTTCGGCTTGCAAATAGTATCTCATTTTATTAAATAGATCTTCTTGCTTGCTTCAGTCTCTTCCCAAAAAAGGTCTCTACAAGTTTTGTCAATTTGATTACAAACTTCCTTTGAAATCTTCACGGTTTGCAACATGTTGCTAGGGATAGACGCCAAGATTGATTGGACAAGGATGCATACAAAAGAGAGCACTTTATATTTTAGCTAGAAATCTTAGCCTTCATTTTGTCAATGATGAATTAAAAATGTTGCTTGTTGTACTTCTCCAAAATAAGAAAAAACAACAAGGTATTTTTCTAAGTTACAAGTTAAGTTGATACCTAGATGTTGGCTGAGTTCCTACTTTACAGTGTGATTCACGTTCTTTGAAAAGAAGACACAAAATTTTTAAAAGTTCACCCTTTGGTCAGAGCTATCACAAAAAACTTAAGAGTCTCCTTTATGATCTACACTTGTTCTTTACTAGCTTGTGTAAATAAAACTAAATAATTTGTAAAATAAAGATGAAAGAATTTAGGCCCATTTCTACATAGCATGATAGGTTTTCACTTTCTATCGTTAACTTGAGAGTTAATAAGGTGGAAAAATATCTCAATTCAAAGTACAAAAAGGTAAGATGAGAGGGAGTCTCCCTGTCTAATGTCTCTAGAAAGACGAAACTCTTCTGATGGATGCCCATTCCAAAGAAGATTCATAATTGACGTAGTTATGCAGTAGTCAATGATATTGATCAAGCTCTCTGGTAAACTCATCTCCCTGAGGGTATGTAAAATGAAGTCCCAATTAAGCCTATCATACGTTTTCTCCAAGTCAATCTTGATCGCCATAAAACCTTTCCCGCTATTCTTAGTCTCATAGAATGAATCACTTCTTGTGCTACCAAAATATTATATGTACTAACCTTTCTTGGAACAAAACTAGCTCGGTTATTACCAATAAGACAAGACACATATATATGGAGTTTTAGCCTTTTTATAATAATTTTGTAGACAACATTACAAAAACTAATAGACCTAAAATGAGTAAAATTCTCAGGAGCAGAAAATTTAAGAATAATATATATAAAGAGTCTGGTTAACATTCATGATATTCTTAGGTTCCTAAAAGATAGACCAAACCCAAGTAACCAATGAATCCTTGATAGTGTCCCAGGAGAATTAGAAAATTTTAGCTGGAATCCCATCTCTCCCTAGGATTTTCCAACCTTTCATATTGGAAACATCTTTCTTAACTTCCTCCTCTGAGATGTCCTTCCCCAGTTTTTCGATGTCGTCCTCCATAAGCCTAGGAAAAGAACCTGTCAAGGGAAAAAGGCAAGCAAATCTGATAAGAAGAATACAAGTTTTTAAAAAATGATACTCCCATATTCTTTAATGAAACAGGATCTTCAATCCATGAATCGTGATTATCCATAAGGGACGTGACGTGATTTCTTCTTCTGCGCTCGTTAACTCTTTGATAAAAATATCTAGTGTTTTTGTCTCCAAGCTTGATAGTATTATACCTAGACATTTGTTGCCAATAACTTTCTTCCTGGATGAAAGTGACTTTATACTCCTTTCAAAGATTTTTTTTGAAGCTTATCCAGGAATGGATTGTAACCAAAGGATAACTTCTTATTAATGCCTTCCATATGAAGAAGAATACAATTTTTTTTTGGATGATATGACCGAAAATTTCTTTATTTCAAATCTTTACTTCTTCTGTAAACAAAGTTATGTTAAAGATAAGGTCTTCTTTTTAATTCCGTCTATAGTTTACTAGCTCCTTGTATTTGTTATGGAGAATCCAATGAGCTATGAACCAAAAAAGCTTCATTCCTCTAAAGAAAAAAGAAGGAAAAGAAGTAGGAAAGTAGAAGAAACTGACAATGGGAGAAAGAAAAGGGGATTATGAGGATTAGAATAAAGGACAAAATTGAATTTTTAAAGAATAGTCAGGGATAAAATTAAAAAAAAATCTATGTCTCATACATTGTGTTTTAGTGTCCCAACTTAAAATAGATACATTAAATACATATCTTTTATATGTATCTATGTGTAACTTTATGAGTTAATACTAAAAAATGCCCCCTAAAATTTGACTCTCGCCTCAATCTGGCCCTCCAATTTTCAATTTACCCAATTTGTACCCTAAAACTTTAAGACGTGACTCAAATTGGCCCTTTCGTCTATTTTCATCACGGAAGAGATGATGTGGCACATTTAGTTGACACCTGGCTCAATCTCTCTGAAACACACCCCACACCCCAATCTCTCTTACTCTAAATCTCTCACAAATTATTGAGAGCTCATTGCTTACCTCCAGACATCACGACATCATCAAAGCTAATCTCAGCGGCTTAGCCTACCTCCGTTTACCGCCAACGTACACTTGCCACCATCGCCGTGCCTCCTGCCAGATCCTCCGCATCGTTATTCCTGGAAGAGGAACATTAAATCAAATAAGTGAATGGTTTAGTTAGCAACCAAATAAGTGAATGGACTTGAATCACTAGTTGGGTTATATGTTTGTTCTTGGGTCAGATTCTTTCTTTCCGTTTTTCTTGGTTTTGGCCTGATGCTTGCTTTTGTTTCTGATGGAAAACTGTTGGTGATAGTAACAAATATTCTCTTAGGCCATGAGTGTAATTTGTGTTCAGCCACTTATTCCTTGAAGTTTTTAGGCCTGAAGCTTGTTGTTGAGACAGTTTGCTTTATTTTAATTTTCTGCACACTTAAGCAAACTAATCACACATATAATTGACTTTTATCCCAATAATAATGTTTGGTCATTATCAATTAATTTATTGTTTAGCTTTAAACTCAACATATTATGTGCTAGTAAGACAAGTATCTTTTTCAATAATTCTTTCATGCATATTTTTTACTAATCCACTTATTGTTCTTCTTGTCCACTTTTTCAAAATATATTGATCAGCCAGTAATTTAATATCTTTAACATCTAAAACTTTGATTGCATGACAACATAAAATGGCAAAAATCTCAAACTTTTTACAATTACATAAAATTGAACTCAAGAAAGGATCAAATGTTACTTTAAACTCTTTATTCTCATTGCACAATGCAACTAGATATTCAGAAACAAAATCTCTTTCATTTACTTTTCTTATGTAAGTTGTAAAATATTTGTCATACTCCTCTTAAAAAAGATCAAACAATGGTAAGAGATATACTTCTGAAACCTGCTACAATAGTGGTGAACTTACCATCTTCAACCTAAGTAACTTTTGTCTGGATTGAAATTCACTTTATAGCTCATTGTATCTTTTAAAATCATAGTCATCTAATAATTTATCCTATATTCCTTTGAAATTAGTTTCATCAACATATTTATACATACATGCTTTAAAGTCTTGCAAAAAATAAGAATTATTCTTCATCAAATTACCAAGATGTTTTATACCATTTTGTATCAAATGCCAAGAACATAGAGCATGATATATTTCAGGTATTACCTTAGCCAAGTCATTAGCCATTGCAGGAGCTTAATCTGTAAAAATAGTTTGAGGCTTCTTATTTTTGTGTGTCTTCCAAAATTTTTTAAACAACCATTCAATTGAATCTAAACTCTCATTATAAAAAAATGTAGCTCCAAATATTACTATCCTTCTAAAATGATTAAATCCTGCAAACACACCCAAAGGCCTACAAGCATTATTATCAAGAATAACTACATCACCAAAGTATTTATAACCCATTATCATTTTTGCATTAGTCCAAAAATTATTTGTTATTTGTTCGGCTAGATCTAACTCAATATCATGATTGAATGATGGATTTTTTAGAGATTCTTGTTGAAAATATGCTAATAAGATGCTTGCCTTTTCGTATGCCATCCTTCTCATTCTTTTGGTACGGAGGTAATTTTTTTAGTCTAAACGTGTATAAACAAGATTTTTTCTTCCACCAATTTGTCTACTCCTCAATTCAAATGAAGCCCGTTCTGTAATTTTTTGAGTAATCTACCAATTCAATTTCTCGAACTTGAACTTAAGATATTTTTTGCTGACATGCTAATATGTGAGTTGTCTCATATTTGTGGAAGATGCAAAGGAAGATTATATTCACTGATAAAATCATAAATTTCATACTTTTCAATGTCTTTAATATATTTGATTCCTAATTTTTGTAAATCATGTTGCTTGTATGTGAAGTTTGTATTCATAGGTTTTGATGAATGACAAACCAACAAACGACATGAAAGACAAACCAACAAACAACTTGAATGAACAAGCATGATTGAAAGATCAACCAACATTCAACGTTGAGGAATGAAGAGTTGAAAGCAATACAACAACAACAAGAAACTCAAGTCCACAACATTTGAAGACAAGTATAGTGTCTTAGGACTTAGGTAACTTCTTGTTAAGAACCAATTGCTAAATCTCTCAACACACACTCACAAAATGTTTTGATTATCATATCATATGCACATCTTGCAATTCGATGCTAGCCAAATGGTTTAAAACTTGTTTTCAAAGGTACAAAAGCATAGGAATTGACTCCAACAAGTTTGAGATCAATCCTAAGTATTTTGAAGTGATTTTAAGCCATTCTTTAAGGTTTGCATCGATGCACACTCATCTTGCATCGATGCAAAGCATGCAACGACTTGTTGCATCGATGCAACCTAGCTGAAAATTCAAATTTCAGCGTCAAAGACACATTTGCATCGATGCAAAGTGTTATGCATCGATGCAAATAATTCAAAAACATAAAAAACGGCTAGTTTTGACATAAAGGCTCCATCCCATTAATTCCCCAACGTTTCTAAGGTTTGGGGAATCTATAAATAGATGGATTGAAGCCTTATTTCACTGACTTGAATTTTTGAAAACTATCTTGTTCATATTATTTCATTCTACACTTTTTTAAGGTGTTATAATACACAATTTGAGAGAGTAATATCAATTGGTTCAATAGTGCTAAACTTGTAATCATACACTCTTCTAGAGAGTACTCATTTCATCTCAACAATTCTCTGAGAATTGTTTTCTTGTACACCTTGTAAATTGGAGTGTGATCTCCAAGGTTGAGTCAAGAGTTATAAACACTATAGTCGGTGAGGATACCAAAGAGGTATACTAAGTACTCTAGGCAAATCTTAGAGAAGGTATCTCTAAGTGGAGTGGGTTAGTATACGAGTGGTGATCATATACCGTGAGGTGTTAGAAACTAAGGACTCGGATTGTAAAAGGTTTTGCGCGAGCACCTTGAAACTTGGCAATAGTGGAACTTCTCAATTGCGATTGAGAAAGAAAGTGGACGTAGGACAAGGATTGTGCCGAACCACTCTAAATAGCGTTTGCATCTCTCCAAACTCATCTCTTCAATATTATTGTCTTTTACCTTTGAGCAAATAAATTGTGATCGAAAAGTAGCTTCGTAAGTACTTAAGGAGTAGCTTAAGTCCGATTGGTGAAAAGCTTGATCAATTTATTTGAGTTGGTGTCTATTGGAAAGTAAAAGCTCCTTATAAATGCTTAGCAATTGAGTTAAGCTCTTGGAAAAATACTAGTACAATAACACTTTTGTATATTGTCTTTAAATTTCGCAAAAAGATTCATTGTTGTTGCAATACTCAATTCACCCCCCCTCTTGAGTAATTGTGCATAGGTTCTACAAGTGGCATCAGAGCTTAACCCTTTGAAAGATTTAACCGTTTAAGGGAAAAGATCATGGCAAGCACAGGCTTTAACAACAACAACACTAGCGAAGGTAACTCAACCGCTAGACCTCCTCTTTTTAGCGGAACAAATTACTCTTATTGGAAAAATAAGATGAGAATTTGGATCCGTTCTCAAGATGTGAGAATTTGGAAAGTGATTGAGAATGGAAATCACATTCCAACAAAGACAACAAGCGCTAAAGAAGGAGAAGTCTCCGTCTCAAAGCAAGTACCGAAAGGAGAAGATGAATATAGTGACGATGATTGGAAGAAAGTGGCAATGAATGATAAAGCCATCAACTTCATTCATTGTGCACTTAACGAGCATGATTATATGAAGATCTCTACATGTGACACCGCTAAAGAGATTTGGGATAAACTCCAAATCACTTACGAAGGAACCGACCACGTTAAAGAATCAAAGGTATTTATGTTGGTTCATGAATGGGAAAATTTTAAAATGAAAGATGAAGAGAGCATTGAAGAAGCTCTTGAAAGACTCTCCAAGATCTTCAACAATCTAATCATGCTTGGCACAAAATACAATGATAAACAAATTGTGACCAAGGTGCTTACAAGCCTTACACCAAAATGGAACTCCAAAGTGAACGCCATTGTGGAAGGAAGGCTCTATGATCAACTTACATTTGATCAACTACGAGGTAATCTTCTCACCTATGAAATGACTATGCTAAATAGACAAAAAGGTGAAGAAAGCAAGAAGAAAAGTCTCGCCCTTAAAACAACATCACTGCAAGAAGAGAGTGATGATAATGAAGAAGAAGGAGATGAAGAATTTGCACTCTTATTAAAAAGATTCAATAAGTTTGCAATGAAGAAAAACTTCAAGAGAAAAACAAAGGTACCAAAATGCTATGAGTGTGGAGAAGTTGGACACATCAAACCCAATTGTCCAAAACTTCAAAAGGAGGACAAAAACAAGAAATTTAAGAAGAAGGAGAAAGCCTACATATCATGGGAGAACGAGGATGAATCCGACTCCGATGACGACGAGGTTGCAAATCTTTGCTTAATGGCAAGCGAAGAAAAGGTTAGTGATGACAACTCCACTTTTTTTAATTTACAAGATGAATATGATGCCTTACTTGAGGTGTACACAAAACTTACCCAAGATTATTCTCTGCTAAAGAAAAAGAATATGGATCTTTTAAAACAAAATGAGATGTTGAAAAACGAGAATATCAATCTTGGAAAAGATAAGTGTAGCACAAGTAGTGATCCATACAAATCTTGCAAAATGCATGAAAATGAAATTACAAATCTTAAGAACACTTTAGCTAAGTTCAATGAATCTTCAAAAAACCTAGATAAAATGTTGAAAAACCAAAAGCATGTTCATAATAAGGAAGGTTTAGGTTTTGAAAAAGGAAAATTTAAAAATGCTAAAACTCCTATTAGGCAACCGCAAGCTCAAAAGGCAAGCATGCCTAAAAGGAATGAAGCCTTCAAACATCTTCCTCAACATGCTTCATTTAGAAATTATAATCACAATGCATATAGATCAAAAGATGTTGCATTTAGGAAACAACCTAGGCAACCATTTAGAAACATGCATAGGATGCATAATCCAAATGTCATATGTCATTATTGTAATAAAGTAGGTCATATAGCACCCGTATGCTTTACTAGAATTAAACATATAAATTTTCGTAGTCAAGATACGAGATGGGCACCTTATGGGCATTATGCTCATACTAACCATCAAGGACCCAAATTCACTTGGGTACCTAAATCCCAATTTTAATTATTTTGTAGGTACGTGTTGGAGCTAAGGATACAAATTGGTATGTTGATAGTGGATGCTCCAAACACATGACCGGCGATGAATCAAAGTTCACCGCAATAGAGCATACAAACGGAGGAAACGTGATCTATGGAGACAACAACACCGGCAAAGTAATCGGCGTTGGAAAAGTTGGTAAAAATCCTTCTACCTCCATAGATAATGTTATACTTGTCAAAGGTCTCAAACATAATCTCATTAGTGTTAGCCAACTTTGTGACAAAGGAAACTTAGTCACCTTTGATTCAAAATATTGTTTGATAAAAAGGCAAGACACTAATGAAATTGTGCTAATTGGGCACCGTGTTAACAATGTATACATGATTAATCTAAATGAAGTTTCCTCAAATGATGTGAAATGCCTTGTTAGTAAAAATGATGAAACTTGGTTATGGCATCGTAGAGTAGCTCATGCTAACATGGACCATCTTAACAAGTTGGTCTCTAAAGAGTTAGTAATTGGCTTACCAAAGCTACGTTTTGAAAAAGACGTCCTTTGCGACGCATGTCAAAAGGGAAAACAAGTAAAGGCCTCCTTTAAATCCAAAAACATTGTTTCAACAATAAGGCCATTACAACTTTTGCACATGGATCTATTTGGTCCTTCTAGGACTATGAGCTTTGGTGGCAATTACTATGCTTTAGTTATTGTTGATGATTACTCTCGATTTACATGGACCTTGTTCCTAGCAAACAAGAGTGATGCATTTCGAGCATTCAAAAGATTAGCCAAAGTTATTCAAAATGAAAAGAATTTGCATATATCATCTATTAGAAGTGATCATGGTGGAGAATTTGAAAACAATCTTTTTGAAACTTTTTGTGAAGAAAATGGCATCGAGCATAATTTTTCCTCTCCTAGAACACCACAACAAAATGGTGTGGTTGAAAGGAAAAATCGTCATTTAGAAGAAATGGCGAGAACTATGCTCAATGAGGCTAATATTCCTAAGTACTTTTGGGCGGATGCGGTTAGTACCGCGTGTTATGTTATGAATAGGATTATCATTCGACCTATTCTTAAGAAAACACCGTACGAATTGTACAAAGGAAGAAAGCCAAATATTTCCCACCTTCACGTCTTTGGTTGTAAATGCTTTATTCTAAATAATGGAAAAGATAACTTAGGCAAATTTGATGCTAAGGCTGATGAAGGAATCTTCTTAGGCTACTCTTTAACTAGCAAAGCTTTTAGAGTATATAATAAACGCATCATGACTATGGAAGAAAGTATTCATGTCGCCTTTGATGAAACTAACCGTTGTTGTGCTAGAAAAGATTTTGATGAAAATGTAGAAAACTTTGATTCACTAAATTTGAATGGTGAAAACAAAGAAAAAGATTTAAATGAAGCCTCTACAAGCTCAACAAAGGATAGTGTTCAAGTTGAAGAAATTGAACCATCACAAGCACAAATAAATGCACTTCCAAAGGATTGGCGTACTTCAAAGGATCATCCTCTAGACAACGTCATTGGTGATATTTCGAAAGGGGTAACAACTCGATCCACTTTTAGAAATTTATTTGCATATAGTGCTTTTGTTTCTCAAATTGAACCATCTACCATTGAGTCCGCAATTGATGATGAACATTGGGCTATGGCAATGCAAGAGGAGCTTAACCAATTCAAACGAAATGACGTTTGGGAATTGGTGCCTAAACCAAGTAATCAAACAATTATAGGAACAAAATGGGTTTTTAGAAATAAACTCGATGAAAATGGTACAATTGTTAGAAACAAAGCTAGATTAGTAGCTAAAGGTTATAATCAAGAGGAAGGCATTGATTATGACGAAACTTATGCTCCCGTAGCTAGATTAGAAGCAATTAGGATGTTACTTGCTTTTGCATCCTCTTATAACTTCAAACTTTATCAAATGGATGTTAAGAGTGCCTTTCTTAATGGTTTCATTAAAGAAGAAGTATATGTTGAACAACCTCCCGGTTTTGAGGATTATGAAAATCCTAATCATGTTTTTAAACTCAAGAAAGCTCTTTATGGTCTTAAACAAGCTCCAAGAGCTTGGTATGAACGTTTGAGCAAGTTTTTAATAGAAAAGGGTTTTAGAAGAGGGAAGGTTGATACAACTTTATTTATCTTGATTGAAAACAAAAATATCCTTTTGGTACAAGTTTATGTCGATGACATAATATTTGGTTCAACTAACGAATCACTTTGCAAGTTTTTCTCAAACCTCATGCAAAGTGAATTTGAAATGTCCATGATGGGCGAACTCAACTTCTTCCTTGGTCTGCAAATCAAACAAGGAAAAGAAGGAACTTTCGTTAGCCAAACCAAATATTGCAAGGAACTGCTCAAAAGATTTGGAATGGACAATGCTAAGGCAATGGACACACCAATGAGCACTACTTGCTACCTTGACAAAGATGAACAAGGTAAAAGCATAGATGTAAAGAAGTATAGAGGCATGATAGGATCATTACTTTATCTAACGGCAAGTAGGCCAGATATCATGTTTAGTGTATGCATGTGTGCGAGATACCAAGCTAATCCTAAGGAATCTCACTTAAGTGCGGTAAAAAGGATTATGAAGTATCTCATAGGAACATTAAATGTTGGATTGTGGTATCCGAAAGGATCCACTTGTGATTTGATTGGTTATTCCGATTCCGATTTTGCCGGTTGCAAATTGGATAGGAAAAGCACTAGCGGCACTTGTCACTTGCTAGGAAACTCTCTTGTTTCATGGCATAGTAAGAAACAAGTAAGTGTAGCCTTGTCTACCGCCGAAGCCGAGTATGTAGCCGCCGGTAGTTGTTGCGCCCAAATTTTATGGATGAAACAACAACTTATGGACTATGGACTCATGCTTGATCACATTCCTATCAAATGTGATAATACTAGTGCAATAAATTTAACCAAGAATCCGGTTCAACATTCAAGAACCAAGCATATTGAGATTAGACATCACTTCATAAGAGACCATGTTGAAAAGGGTGATGTGGTTATTGAATTTGTCGAAACTAGTAAACAACTAGCGGACATCTTCACTAAACCTTTATGTAAAGAAAGTTTTTTTAACATCCGAAATGAACTTGGTATCTTGGATTCTAATCTAATATGATTTGTTTGAATTCATTGTATTTATATTGCTATTTTTGTATCTCTTACTAACTTAAGCATTGGAGATATCCAATTAGCCATTGTTTTGTAGGTTTATGAGTTGATGAATGAGTGATTAATCTTGAGGTAGATTGAAGAATTTGAAGATTATAAACAATGGAGGATCAACAAATTGAAGTTTATAATGGTTTAAGTGAGTATATACATGATGGAACTCAAAGGATTGAAGAAAGAACCACCAAAGGATGAAAATTTGGTGACTTTGGGCAAAATGAGGCATGTTGCATCGATGCAACCAAGCTTTGCATCGATGCAAAGCACACGACGTGATATGTGCATCGATGCAAACACGACCAAATTGCACAAAAACACGTGAATTTGGCATTTTTGAGCAACAAAACCCCACTTTTTCATCATCTTCAACCTCACAACTCATATCCCCAAATTCAAACCTCCATAACCTCCAAAACAAGCTCACATATAGCTTCATACAACTCACAAAACTTTGATACCCACTACAAACAAACTACATATTTGAAGTCCCCACATTCTCCTCTACAAAACCCATAAAACAAAATCATCCACAATGCCTAGAATCAAGAGAACCATGAAGAAGTCAAAAGGCTCTTCAAGTGTGGTTCCACCTCCAAATAATCATCCTTTGGCAAGGTACTTTGCTTCTAATGAAGATCTTCAATTCTATGAGGCAAGGCTCGCCGGAAGAAAGGAAATTCCTCCGAGGTATTTGGATCCGACCCTTCTTGTCATTCATAAATTTGATACTCTTAAGGCTATTCTAGTTCAACAAGGCCTCATGAATTTTGTTCAAATTAAGAGTAAATATTATCCGGATTTAGTTACCATAGCCTATAGTACACTCATGATTGAGATTGATGAGGAAGATGAATCAAATTTCACATTATTCTTCAAGATAGGAAGAAAGGATTATAGGCTAGATGGTGATGAGTTAGCCACCATTTGGGAGTTGCCAAATCAAGGTGACTTGTTTCAAGGTGGTAAAACCCCAATTGATGAATGGGGTTATTCAAAGGACAATGCCATGCATTTGTTCAACCTTGTACAAGGAGCTCACTCCAAAATTAGTTGCAATTCAATGAGTGCGGAACATAGAACTTTGTTATATCTAGTCACCTATGTATTGCAACCTAGAATATCCGGGCATGCGAATGTAAATGATGAAGATTTGATTGTCATGTGGGCTATGATAAATGGGATTAAGATTAATTGGCCATACTTTATAGTACAAGATTAGGCTCAAGATGAAGGATAGGAATGGTGGATTAGGATTCCTTTGCCTATGGTCTAAAGTCTTTGATTATGTTGGTATTGATGTATCAAACGAGATTGCCAAGGAAGTACCACCTCAATCTTGTATCAACACTCATCTTCTCAACAAAATGGGAAGAAGAAATGTTGATGAAGAAGGTCCTCAAGAGCAAGCTCCTCCACAAGCACCTCAAGCTCAAGAACCACCCTCCTTGGTTGATGTAATGAGAGAATTACAATCCATCAACCAAAACATCCAAAGGATTGAAGTAGAGCATGGTAGGCAACTTGAAGCACTTAATCATCGTGTGTCTCGTGTAGATCATCGCACGGGTCGCTTGGATCGTCGTATTGATGACTTATATGAGCATTTCGGCATCCACCTACCATATGAAGAGGATACTGGTGATGATGAAGACCAAGATTGATTGTCTCCTCTTCATCAAGTCACTTTTTATTGCTTTATGTTTATTTGATTATTTGAATTGTTAAACTAACTCCTAGTAAGCTAAGGATTTCTATTATGGTTTAAATACTTTGATATTTCCTTCATAATTTTGTTTAATGATTAATGCTTGTATGCTTGTTTGGTGAATAACTCAAAATAGGCTTGGTACCCCTATTTTAAGTTAATGTGCATGCTTTGATATATTTCACTTCTTTAGGGGAAATTATGCATGCTTGTTATATATAAAAAGAGGAAATCAAATTCTTTTTGAAAGGAGGAATATCTCATCCTTGAGATTAATAGAGAAATTGAACTTAAAAAAATTCATTGTTTTATGCATGCTTCTATGACACATTTCAAACTCCTTTCTTTTTGATAATGTCAAAAGGGGTAAGAGAAGTTTGAGGATATTTGCAGTTTTGAACTTTTGAAAAAGAAGAAGTTTGAGGATTTGAAAAGAAGAAATAAGTTTACGAAACAATGATTTCAAAAAGACTTCCGCTAAGCAAAAACTTTGATATCTAAATCGTTTTCTTTGATAAACGCCCTTTAAGGGAACAAATACACATATTTAGGGGGAACTCCTGCAAATTTTTTTTTTGTGTCCAAAGCTTTCTATAAAACAAAGTGCATTATTGTTGCTTTCAAAATCATTTATAAATACATATCCTCAAAATTGGTTTGTCATTATCAAAAAGGGGGAAATTGTAAATCATGTTGCTTGTATGTGAAGTTTGTATTCATAGGTTTTGATGAATGACAAACCAACAAACGACATGAAAGACAAACCAACAAACAACTTGAATGAACAAGCATGATTGAAAGATCAACCAACATTCAACGTTGAGGAATGAAGAGTTGAAAGCAACACAACAACAACAAGAAACTCAAGTCCACAACATTTGAAGACAAGTATAGTGTCTTAGGACTTAGGTAACTTCTTGTTAAGAACCAATTGCTAAATCTCTCAACACACACTCACAAAATGTTTTGATTATCATATCATATGCACATCTTGCAATTCGATGCTAGCCAAATGGTTTAAAACTTGTTTTCAAAGGTACAAAAGCATAGGAATTGACTCCAACAAGTTTGAGATCAATCCTAAGTATTTTGAAGTGATTTTAAGCCATTCTTTAAGGTTTGCATCGATGCACACTCATCTTGCATCGATGCAAAGCATGCAACGACTTGTTGCATCGATGCAAAGATGTTTGCATCGATGCAACCTAGCTGAAAATTCAAATTTCAGCGTCAAAGACACATTTGCATCGATGCAAAGTGTTATGCATCGATGCAAATAATTCAAAAACATAAAAAACGGCTAGTTTTGACATAAAGGCTCCATCCCATTAATTCCCCAACGTTTCTAAGGTTTGGGGAATCTATAAATAGATGGATTGAAGCCTTATTTCACTGACTTGAATTTTTGAAAACTATCTTGTTCATATTATTTCATTCTACACTTTTTTAAGGTGTTATAATACACAATTTGAGAGAGTAATATCAATTGGTTCAATAGTGCTAAACTTGTAATCATACACTCTTCTAGAGAGTACTCATTTCATCTCAACAATTCTCTGAGAATTGTTTTCTTGTACACCTTGTAAATTGGAGTGTGATCTCCAAGGTTGAGTCAAGAGTTATAAACACTATAGTCGGTGAGGATACCAAAGAGGTATACTAAGTACTCTAGGCAAATCTTAGAGAAGGTATCTCTAAGTGGAGTGGGTTAGTATACGAGTGGTGATCATATACCGTGAGGTGTTAGAAACTAAGGACTCGGATTGTAAAAGGTTTTGCGCGAGCACCTTGAAGCTTGGCAATAGTGGAACTTCTCAATTGCGATTGAGAAAGAAAGTGGACGTAGGACAAGGATTGTGCCGAACCACTCTAAATAGCGTTTGCATCTCTCCAAACTCATCTCTTCAATATTATTGTCTTTTACCTTTGAGCAAATAAATTGTGATCGAAAAGTAGCTTCGTAAGTACTTAAGGAGTAGCTTAAGTCCGATTGGTGAAAAGCTTGATCAATTTATTTGAGTTGGTGTCTATTGGAAAGTAAAAGCTCCTTATAAATGCTTAGCAATTGAGTTAAGCTCTTGGAAAAATACTAGTACAATAACACTTTTGTATATTGTCTTTAAATTTCGCAAAAAGATTCATTGTTGTTGCAATACTCAATTCACCCTCCCTCTTGAGTAATTGTGCATAGGTTCTACAATTTTACCAAACAATTAGTCCTTGTTTCAAGTCTAAGAATGACTGTCAAAGAATCTCTTTTGTTTGATTTATGAATACCTTCTTTGACACAGATGAATCTAAGACTTAGAATTTTTTATCTGCTTTTTTGTTAGAATATTATTTGTAGACACCAAATTCCATCCTCCTACCATAGTCAATCCAAAATTACCATGCCTTTTGTACAGTACTAAAAATTTTGTCCAATTTAGGTAGTTAATCAAATTCTACCTCTATATTTTGGACATTAAAAAAATAGTAAAATTATTGTGCATCCTAAAATAAAAACAAGAATAATAAAAAAAATTTAAAAAGATATTTTTTTTTTGTAAAATTATAACAAAAAACTAATTTAAAGATTCAATTATAAGATCATGATTATTGCAAAAAAAAAGTACTCATAAAACACAATTATTAATTTTCAATTAGAAAATTATAACTTGAAAAAAATTAAATACCAAATTGAACGGGTTATCAAATTATTGAGAAAGAAGACAAGAGTAAGGAAATTAGATAAAAGAAAATGAAAATAAAAGCACAAAATTTCAATGTCGAAGAAGAAAGAGTGTTATTCTCATAATCTTCTATTGGCATCACAAGACATCATTAAAAAAAAATCAACGGTTTGAAGAGAAAAATATAATAAAAATTTAATTTTTTAAAAAAGATGATGAAAAAGCAATAAGCATGAGAAGATAATAAAAGTAGAAAAAGTTAAAATTCGAAAAAATTCTCTTAGGGAGACAATGAAGAATATTGACAATGTGTACAATGGATTTTAAATTTGGCTCAATATAAGAAAAAAAAATTAAACCTAAACAAATCTTTTAAAAAATTAACCATACAAACCTTAATTTACCAATAGAATTTATCCAAACACCCTCTCCCTCAATGTCTGCTACCCCATCCTCATCAATAATCCCACCTCTCCAGCGTTAGAAGCTCCCTCACCGTCCATCAAACAACCATCCACGTAGTTATTAAAATAATCATCCGACTATCTAGTCATTTGTTAATTGTATATACTTAAATTGAGTTAAACAAAATAACCATCTACATACCTAGTAAATTGAGCATCTAAATTCGTCCGTTGATGTATATACCGTGAAGACGTAAGGGAAGTGAAATCCAAAAAAGCCAAGTTGGCCGCGCAAGACTACATTTGCATGTACAAAAACGGGCGCATCATGTACTAAACTAATTACTTGTACAATTATTATTGTGCTATCCTATGTTGATCTTGGACCTATACCTATGTAGGGGGAGGCGACATCGTTGAAGGCGGCGGCGGCCATGGCGATCTTGAGTTGCGCGACGGACGCAACGTGTGCGAAGGGAGTGTCTCCATTTACGATCTTGCGAGGCGTGATAGACGTATAAAAACAACACACTTGTGTGTCCCTAGACGTGGCCAATGACGACGTTGAGAGGGAGAAACCGCCAGTGCGGGAGAGGAGCTGCATGACTGGCGCGATGCGGGAACGACGCAAACTACGCGACGGTGCTACTGGGCGTTCGTGGTGCGCACGTCGGCATGAGCTATAGGCAACGACGGCTGGTCTGTGGCGGCACAACACTGATGAGGGAGGAAGATATTGGATGAGAAGACAATCACATCAAAAGAGAGAGAAGGAGGCTGTTTTTGAAGTCACGTAAATATTACAAATCCTTATTTATTTTGAATTTCAAATTAGTAATTATTAAAAATTAATTATTTATTTATCATTTGATGTTTGTATACTAAATTCATTGATTCCTATACTTTCTCAAATATCAGAAAAATAAAATAAAATCAGAATGATAATTATAAAACGGTTGATTTTATTAAGGGTTGTGATTAAACATTAAAGTTTAAACAGTGTCAATTTTTTTCCCCTTGGTGAGGATCCGTTCCCCTGTATCCATATCTCTCGTAGAGACGTGAACACGAACCAAACGGATTAAACACCGTGGTAAGTGGTAACTACTACTTGATTGCGTGTAAAACAGTATCTAAAGTAGAAACCGAGTGGTGCTTCTGCTGCTTGGTATTCTCCCCCGAAAACCCTAACTTAATCCCCTTTCTGTCATGGCCAAACTCAACGACCCGCAGGAACCCGCCACATTCCCCTCAAAGCGCAAGCCCGATGATCCAATTCCCCAAGAACCCCTCATCAAAACCCCAAAGCTCTCAACTTTCGACTGCAACAACAACTCAATCAATCACCTCACCGATTCCGAACCTCTCGCCGAGAAGGAGAAATCAGAAACCGATGTCGTTCTAGATAAGGAAGCTGGGAACGGCGACACTAAGCTTCGAAATGACGTTGTCGACAATGATAAGGAACACGTGGTAGAAGAAGAGGAGTATGATGACGACGACGACGAAGACGATGAGGATGATAATGTGGAGGCTGAGGTGGACCGGAAGGGAAAGGGGGTTTTGCGTGACGACAAGGGCAAAGGGAAATTGATAGTAGAAGAAGAAGATGATGACGACGACGACGATGATGACAGTGATGATGATTCGGACGTAGACGGCATTTCCGGTGATGACAGTGATTTTTCCGATGATCCGCTTGCGGAGGTTGATTTGAATAACATTCTTCCGTCAAGGACTCGGCGGCGGACGTTTCAACCTGGATTGCACATTCCCAGTAAACCCGTTGATTTTGCCGCTGCTGCTGATGATGACGATGATGACGACAGCGACGCATGAAGCTTGGCAGGTTAGTGAGATTTTCAGCTTCAAATTCTGTTTTTGTTTCTAAAATCCTTTTTAGTTGTTTGATTTGGGATATTACTAAAATTTTTAAGAAGAAAGCCCCAGTTTTCCCCCCTTTATGTTTTGATCTATTTGTGCTTGTTCACTAGGTGGTCTTTTGCCAATTGAAGTGTCAATTGAGAGAGGGAGTGTTAATGGAAACTATGGCCAGTGAGGCTTTTTTAAGGGTTATGTGTCTGTTTGACTACTCGCCAATTTCGTACGAACAACTGATTTTGCCTAATTCCTTGAGAGAGAGAGAGAAAGAAAAAACGAAAAAGAAAAGAATTTGAGATGAAGATGGCTCGGTGTCTCGGAATAGATGATCCTTGATGTTTGAGTTTTTGTTGTTATTGTTGTTGAAGAACCTGAGGTGCCATTTAGTTGTGGTGTGCTTGAATGAAATTTCATGCCATAAAGTTCTAATTTTGTTCATCAATCTTGCAAGAACTTACTTTTCACTGGGCTTTTTGCCGGTTTGTACTTGTATTGTTGAAAATGAGTCTAAATGTCTCTTAACAATTTTTGTGCTCATTGGTGTAAGATTTTACTTATTGAAGCACCAATTATATACTTTGAAAACAGTTCTTGTGGGTACTGATTAAGTGAAACTGCAAGGCTAGTTCTTCCGTGGTCAAATTTTTGTTAACATGGTTCTTGTCGATTCAAGTTCACTGTATGAAGCATTTTATATCCGAAATTGAACATATTGCTGATTACATCTTGTGCTTGGAAAAACTGATTAGTGGATGATATGCCATTGGAGGCTTAAATGAATAAATTCATGAGAAATACTGACTTAATCATTTATTTCTTTTCCATACTTTCAATTTTTACAATTACAAGCTTTTTGTTTTATAGTAATACTCATGAATGTACTGTTCATTTATGATTGAACTATTGAAGACAGATTTGTTTAAATTTTCATATAACTTGTTTAATGAGCAAAATGTTTTGGTATTGAATAGATATTTGAAGGATGAAGTACTTAGATCTTTATTGGCTGTGTTGTGAAATCAACTAAAGTTTCTTTTAGTGTATAAGGAAGAAGACCTATTTTGTCTTGAGTTTTTCTTAAATAAAATGTACAGAAAGTGCTTTTAAGTGATTTTGAAATCATAGTTAATAGAAGCATTAAATCATTGCTTTTCTGGTTTAGAAGTAAAATAGTGTATAGCCTGTTGCCTTTTATTGTGTGCTTTTATTTTTGAGGGTTTTGAGTTGGGATTATAAATATTAATACTCCCATAAACTAGAGTTTGTTCCCCCACCTTGAACGAATGATCACAAAGTCACAGTGGACTACCTGTTAATTCTTGAAAAAACATAATTTTCACAGCAAGGCTAATGTATCAATGCATATATTTCATGCCTCTGCCGACATGTGATTGGTTATATATATGTGATCTCTTATGTTTTTATCAGATCCATCATTTTGTGGCAGCTGAGGAGTGCAGACTAGACCTTTCGACAACGGGTTACATTTGCCTTGTTTCTCCTTAGGCTGAGAATGTAGCTATATACTGATTCCATGGAAAATACATGTTTTGTAGATTTAGGATTGTGAGGTTTGCATTGTTGCTTAAGCAACTGTCTGACTCTGTGCTTGTTTGATTGTTCTAATTACTATAATGACAAGAAACTTTCATGATTTGGTTAGTGAATAGCAAGCAATACTTTATTCATCATTCTCACATCGCATTTCATGTGGTTGTCCTGCTTGTTTGGTTGTTCTATTGCTACTAACTAAGTGACTATACACAACCTTGTTCACTAGGATTGTTTAATTGTGAATTTATGAATACTAGTTAGTGAATTCGTCTATCTCATATTGTTTTATATAATATCTATAGCCCTCGTGGCTCTGGCCTATGATGGATTTTGGTGAGAAGGTGAATGATGTTAATTCATTAGGGTTTGCCTGTGTTGGAACCTGAAAGGGATGCTACTTTAATATTTTAACTACAGCTACTACCCCACCATATTTGACTGTTCTGCTGCAAAATGATTTCTTTTTTTTTTTCCTTTTTTTATCCTTTTTTTTCACATTAGGTACTTATTTTTATTTTTATTTTTCTCTCTTTTGGTTTTGGACATCTCTATTCATGTAATCGCTAGAATCCTGTCCATTCGACAAAGGTATGCAAAGAAGAAGATTTGCCCAAGTTTGTGGAACTTTGTTGATTTTGACAATGCGTTGGCATGGCTTCTGCACCAGGGTATGTTTCATTTTTGAGATGGAGTGGGGCTAAACCCCTAAAAAATCATTGGTTTTATGTTCAGTATATAACAAAATGTTAGCATTTTGCAAGACCTGACACATTTTCAATGCCGTTTTACCTCTAATATATAAACATCAAAAGTTAGTAGCGTTAACGAATTTGTTCTAGCCATTAGTTAGTAGTTCAAGGGTTAGGGTTTAAACAATTTCACTGCTTTCTATTTCCAAAATGAAATTGTGTACATGATTAAGGTTGATTTTTTCATAACTGTAGGTTGATGTTTTTTGTTTGATTTTGTCTGTTATTTTTTTTTCCTCGAATTAGATATTTGATTCCCAATATTTGGATTTTTGTTCAGATCATCAATCTAGGTTCTAATGAAATTTAATAATGACCTCGGGTGGACAAAACTTACAGCATGATTTGGTGAATTTTCTAGCTTAGGAGCATTCAAATCAAACGATCATTTCCAGCTCGGAATTAGAATGCATGTATAGAGAAGTGTTGCAAACGCCCAAAGTGCCTTCAAATAGGAAGCTGGAATGAAATTGTTACAATTTCTACAGCAATAACCCCTTTTAACTTGTTATTTGAAAAAATAGAGCACTACTTTGGTATGAAACCAAAAGGTGTGTCAAAGTGACAAGTTGGATTCAGTTATCGATAACGAAAAATGGTTAGTTGTAATAATAGTAGATTAATAGTTAAATACCATATATATAGTAGTAAGCTTTAATAACAAGTTTTACCTTAGGGTTGGTGGGTTCGAAACCTAGGGAGTTTTCTGGGGTTTTAAGCTTCTCTGAATCCCAATTTATTCTGAGATAACCATAAAAAAATTGATGAAATTATAAATTTCTTCGCAAGTAAATCAAGATGAGATTCAAATAAATCCTCTTCGTAACTGTCCAGATAAAAAGCCAGTTGAGAGTTGATATTGCAAGTATTCGTCATGGATTAGTATCATAAGAGATAACTAAACTTGGTATATGAAAATTTTAGACGCTAACAAATAAAATCTCGAAAGATGTTATTGACAATTAAAAAAAATTATTAATTTTGACAAAAATGATAAACCGTCCATTGAGTAAATAGAAGTTGACATTAAATATTGATGTGACAATTAGTAATTATTATAATTACAAAAGTTATTCATACTTTTAATTTTTATAATATAAAAATATTCTATTTTTTTGAAAAAAATCTTAATCCCTTTCTCTAAAACTCTTTTCATCACCATTCACCAATGTTTTTTTCTTTTTCTTTTTCAATTTCTTCACACCTCCAATTTTCTGCACTAAGTGCCTTTTTCTCCTTCACTTACAACCTTCAAATTAAATATGTCCATCCTCTTCATTTCCCTTTGTCGCCGCTGTCAATGCCTTCCTCTTCTTCCTCCTTCTCTTCTGACCAACTCCTTAACCACCGCCTTCCATCTTCGACCCCGTCCACGCCATTATTTTCGACGCCAGTGCTAGCCGTTGTCGAATCCTCCATCCCTCAACCGGTTGAATTTGAATTTGTTGTTGTAAATGAATAAGGAGGAGGTAGATGGTTAAGAAGATTGGGGGTGTGAAGATATTGGAGATGAAGAAATTGGTAGATGATGATGAAGAGATGAGAATTTTAGAAAGAGGTAAATACGAAATCAGTATCGATTCTGGCACAAAATGGTACATGACTTTTATTATTGATAAAATAATCCCTAAGATTTTAAAATTTGACAAGCGTGTCTCCGAACTTGCCGGAGCAAATCTCCGACAAGCACAATGCTGATGTGACCACCGTGTTTGGTGACCTGGCAAACCACTCCCAAAGCCCCCTTCCCAATACACACTCCCCCTTCTCTCTCTCCCCATCGCAATCCCCCCTCCCCCCCCCCACACACACTCCCTCTCCCTCTCCCTCCCATTGCAAACCCCTTCCTATCGCAGCTCTCTCCCCAACGCACACCCGTCAACGCCACCACAACTTCCACAAGTACCTAAAACCTGGTGCCCTGGTTGGAATCTGCGATTTGCGCATCATCAGTGCCAGATCTCACTGGATCGGCTCCTTCTTCCACATTCCTCTCCATCATACTTCTCCTCCTTTCTCTCGTTGCATACGCTGTAGGACGCGGTCGCCGCTCAGTCTCAGGCCAACACTGTTGCTTCCACTAACAGTTTTTCGTTCTTCGTTGCCAGGATCTATGGACCTCACTATCCAATTAAAAACATTGCTTCATTTATGATTTTCGTTGCCAGACCTTCTTGTGGCTACGATGGTGGTGGCAGTGATCCTTGATTGTTGAAGTTGTTTTTGCTGCGAGTGTGGAGGGGGAGTGATGGAGGTTGCAGTTGATGTTGAGATTGTTGTTGCTGCGAGTGGTGGTGAAGGGAGGGAGAGGAGAGTGTGCGTTGAAGAAGGAGGAGTGGTGGAGATTACTATTGTTATTGATGTTGAGGTTGTTGCTGTTTGAGGGAGGGAGGAGTAGTGTGCGTTGGGAAAGGAGAGTGATGGAGATTGTTGTTGCTGTTGATGTTAAGATTATTGTTTCTGCGAGTGGTGATGTTGAAGGAGGAAAGGGGAGTGTGCGTTGGGGAGGGGTTGTGATGGGGCGGGGGCTGCGATGGAGAAAAGTGTGCGTTGGGGATGGGGGCTGCAACGGGGAGGGAGAGGGAAGGGGAGGGAGTGTGTGTTGAGGAGGGGGATTTGGGGGGGGGGGTGGTTTGCAGGGTCACTAAAACACGATGGCCACATCAATGTTGTGCTCGCTAGAGATTTGCTCTGGCAAACTTGGGAATACGCTTGCCAACTTTTAAATTCTTTTAAGGACTATTTTGTCAATAACAAAAATCAAGTACTATTTTGTCGACGCCAGAATCTTTTGGATACCGATATGATATCTACATCTTTTAGAAAAAAGAAATTATAATTTAAAAAAATATAAAATTGGAATGCTTTTAAAATTATAAAAATTAGAAACATTAGTAATTTTTGTAATTATAATAATTGTTAATTGTCACGTCAGTATTTAACGTTAATATTAATTTCTGTTAACTCAATTCACGACTAGTCATTTTTGTTAAAATTAATTATCTTCTAAGAATTTTTTGTTATAATAATGGATTTTCAATTTTTTTTAACCTATGATGATATATATATATATATATATATATATATATATATATATATATAGAACAAATTGCATGCTAGAAAAATATATATTATTCGTACATATCTACCTTATTTCCGTGTCATAATGATGTTCATAGTTTTTTTTTTCCTTTTTGTGGAACCTAAGAAAAGTGGTTTCTAAAAACTCTTGTTTTTTTGTTTGCACTGGGATATTCACCTGACTAATTCTTTGGATATTACAGAAGTATAAAATAGCCGACCTTTCTTAATGAACAAATTTCATTACCATCTCTGGGCTTTTAGGCGCTGTTTTAACTACCAAAAAAAATTCATTACCATCCTCTAAAATAAATTAAACTGAAGAGAGATAGTTAAGAGATACAAACTTTTATTTATCTGTGTTAATTTCTAATGTGATTCCTTTATTTTTAGTGATACAATTTTGCGTGTGTGTATTTTTTTGTATTTTTTTTTTTTTGGAGTGGAGGAAACAAGTACAACATAAGAGCAAGTCTACTATTTTTATTGAGTAATGATTGGAAGTTTCAATTCCTTTTTGGAATTATCTCTGATATTTAAATGAATAAAATTTAGATATCTATGTTATTTTTAAAAAAATATTAAAATAAATAAAATTTATTTATTTAAAACTTAAAAGAATAATTAGAATAAATTAAGTCTTTCAGTCATTTTTAATTAACTTTTAAGAAGATAAAACAAACATGTCACTCGGCACAATTTAGAAAGGTTTCTCGACTAGCTGATGATGGGCTATGTAGCAAGTTGCAACCTCATTTTGTTGGTTTTCGGTTTTCTTATTAAACGTCACACCATGCTTTATAAGGGTGAGCACGGGTCGGTTTGGTTCGGGTTCAAGGTAAAATTAGAACCGAACCGATCAAAAAGTAATTGGTTTGGTTTGGTTTGGATTTGCGTTTTTTTGTGCTTGTACCCGAACCAAACCAAACCGATTAAGAGCGGATTGGTTCGGTTCGGGTAGCGGGTACCCGATGACTTTGAAATTCATAAAAAAAAAAAACTAAATTGGCAAATTTTTATCTTAAAAATTTAAGAAATACAATAAACATGTAACATCAACAGAAATAATGCAAACATATTAAATACGAAATACATTAAAAACTAAACTCATCAAAATCCAAACATATTAATAGTAAATAATCTTGTCTAATGAAAATATAAAAGTGCAATAGAAATATTAGAAGTTAAATACAAAAGTCTAGTGAATAATCTTTGAAAGAAGCTAAAACCAAAACACATTAAAATCTAAACACTAGTGAGATAGGATTAGCGTTATGAGTTAGAAAACACATAAAAAGTCATATATATATATATGATCGGGTATACGGGTTGGTTCGGGTTCCGCACCCCCAAAACCGATACCCGAACCAATCATCAGCAAATGTCATTGGTTTGGTTCGGGTTGGACTTGATTACCCGTCGGTTCTAGAACCAATTTGATTGGTTTGGTTCGGGTTCGGGTGGGTAATCGGTTACCCGCTACCCGTGCTCACCCCTAATGCTTTAATAATTCTAGATCGAGACATTTTGGAAGGATAACAATACGTTAAGAGCCCCAACAAATTTTGCAACATTGATTCGTACATATTAATATCAAAATACAATATATTGGAACAATAATTGAAACCCCCGCACCCCCCAAAATGAACAACAATAATTGACTTGGTTTAGAAAGATTTAAAAGTAATTTTTTTGAGTTTTTAATTTATAAAAAATAGTAATATTAATGTCCGGTGTAATTTTCAAAATTAAATTACAGTTTTTTAAAAAACTATTTAAAAATTTATAAAAAAATAAAAAAATAACTGTTCTCATAATACTACTATTTTTTTTATCATATTTCTATCAAATAAGTACTTTCAAAACTAAAAATTTAAATATAAAATAATTTATTTATAAACTATTTTTAATATAGTTATTTATTATTTAAACTATTTTTTAAAAAATAACTTAATTAAACTATTTGTCCAAACTCTAAGACCACAAGAACAATTTCACGCTTAGTTCATTTAAACTGCCTATCAGACTAACACTTATCTGATTGCAGTATAGGTTCTTAACAATAATTTTGTTCTTATAATTTTTATAATTATAAGGTACCCTTTTCCATAAAGGGTTAAAGTTGCTTGCCACTAAACACTTATATTCTACACTTTGTCTTGTGCCTACACAAATTTGGTTTAATATGTGACCCATTTCCTCTCGAAATTGGATTTTCATGGTCTGTTTTTTATTTTTGTTAGCACTTGCAGGCACCAGATTTACTCTTCTCATTTTGGTCGCGTAATTTTGTTTTGTAAACAGTGTTTGGTGCAGTTGAATGGCTCTTTGAGGTAGGCCTACCCTACCCTTGTTACTTAAAGGGGGTTAATGGTTAAAGCAAAGTTTAATTGAAACAAGTCTCATTGTAAAGCAAAGTTTTTAACCCTCAAAAGCCCATTTGATATAGGCCTTTGTGTGGACCCAAAGTATCTTTCTATCTGTTTGATATTCGATGTTTGACCATGAGATTGTGAAACATCGTACAGTCAAAAATTCAAATGGGAAATTCTTAAGCTCCGCTAGGTTACAAAGCACTGAAAAACAAATGGGAGACATGTCCTTAGGCTTTTCCAAAAAGAATTGTTCTACTGTTCCTCAGTTCCTGTACTCGTCTTCTTTCTTTTTCTCAACCGTCAAAAACTCGAAATGGTACAAAAAAAACTTTTCCTTATTTACAAAAATAACGCCAAAAATTATGACAAATAATTTTTTAAAAAATTTTAAAATATTACAAAAAAGATAAATTCGATAAATTACAAATAATTTTGTTTTGACAAAACGTTTAAACATATTATCCAAATTTTTGTAAAAATATTTGAATAATTATTTAGAAGATGCATGCTAAAAATCAAAACAAAATTATATCTCTAAATCTCTCTTTTATTCTTTTTAAAAAATTTTGATAATTCACATAAAAATCACAAAAACTTCACTTGAGATGAAATTATTAAAATTTAAAGATACAAAAATTTTATTTTTTTACTTATATTTATAAAAAATCGTATCAAAATTTAATTTTAAATTTAAAAAATATTTAATATCTAATTTAGATCTCCAAAGCTTATTTACTCTTCGTATGTTTTAGAAATACTTTGGTGAGCAGTACAAAATTTTGGTTCTATTTTAATAATTTATCCTTTTTTTTCCTAATACATTGAGTTAATACATGTCTCTTAATTATTGAATAGGATGCGACATCTACACTAATTCAATTTAACATTTTAAAAAGGTATAGTATACCAAAAAATAGGTACATATAATATTACCCTCTTAAAATTGAAGGGCTATTTAGAGATGAATTTATTCAGTTCATATATTAAACTAGATATCTCCATTCATCTCATCAAGAAAGAAATTAAGAGATAGTAATATATTCTACGAGAGAAAACTATTATTAAAATTGGCATTCTCATCATTAAAATGAATAAGAGACTGAATTTTAAGTTATTTTATTTTATTTTATTTTTTTCAAGCATGTTGAAATTCCTCAATGCTGAAATGAAAAGCGAAGCCAATGATATCTCCAATGAAAAGCTTTTGCGACAACTTTTCTTTCTCTGTTTTTTATTTATTTTATTTTTTATTTTTTTTCCTACAAAAATGGTTAAGTGGGTGACATCACTAGACCATTTGTGTGGTCCTCTGTACTCCCTCGTCCTATCCATTCATTTTCCATCATAACCTTGCTTTACTTTTTAATAGTGTATAAAGAGTTTGAATTTCTAAATTTTAAATTTTATTTTAGAAAATAAATTATAATTTTTTATTATTTATTTTATAAATAAAATTAAAAAAATATAAAAAAATTATTTAAAAATAAAAAATTACATTTTATTTTTTAAAATAAAATTTAAAATTTAAAAAATTTAAATTCGTGTGTAAAAAAGTACAGTGAAATAGTGAATAGAAATTAAAGGAGTGGAATGGAGTTTAAAGGAATAGAGTTTAGAATTTCACTCTATTGTTTGGAGAAGGCATCATTTCATCCTAAATGCTCCAAATTGAGAGCAACAAAAAATATGAATCTTTTTAAATAAAATATAGGGTTAAGTATTGAAATCGTCCTTAAGGTCTGAAATAAAAATTAAAATCGTTTCTGACATTTTTTTGTTATTAAAATCATCCTCAACATTAAAAAACGTTATAAAATTATCTTTTTTCACTTTAATTTTATTTTTTTACTATATTATCCTTTATTATTAATAAAAATAATATTAAAAAATTAAAACAAACTCTTGTCTCTCCCCTCTCCCCTCCCATAACATTTTTGTTGAAAATAATATTATAACGTTTTGTTGACTTATATCATTAACCCTTTCATTTTATTATTATATTATTAATCCAAACAATGAAAGTTTATTCTAATCTTCTGGGCTCCATTTCATTTTGTTTACAAGATTAAAAAATTAGATTTGATTGAATATAATAAAATAATATATTTATATATAAAATATTTTTTTATATTTTTTGTTTTTTTATCAATTGTTTTTTATAGAAAGTAGAGTGCTTTTTTGTATTTAATTTTAATTTATTTTTTTATTTTATTTCAATTTTAATATATCTTTTTATTCATTTTAAATTCTTATCTTCTTGTTATTTTTTATTTTTTATTATTTGGTATCAGAATTCAAGTATTAAATTAGTCTTTATTAATCTATGTTTATTATTCTTATATATATAAAAAAAGAGTCCAATGTCTCACATCCTTCTTTATGTTCTTGTCTTTTTTATTTGTATCTCATTAATATATTGTCGTTCTTATTGATTTTATGAATACCTACCTTGGATCTGGTTACCATTTTATGAGTATTCTTTGACGGAGGATCTGTGAATACAAGGGTATGAAAAGTGGTAGTGTTGGTAGCAGGTACAACAGAATGGAGTACTTGAAAATTCTGAAATAGCATTTTTATTTTGTAAATTATTATTTAAAGCATGTGAAAAATTAATACTAACAAGTTTTAGAGACAAAGATCTAGAAACAAATTCGTTACTCACTGAAGAATTAGTAGTTGTTAAAGGCAATGAAGTATGAACAAATAAAGAAGAATATGGAAAGGTATTTTCATCAAACAAAATATTCCTAGAAATATATACTTTTTAGGTAAGAGATAAACATTTATATCCTTTATAATTTTGAGTATAACCTAAAAACACACATTGATGAAGTTCTATAACTAAATTTATTGTTGTTATAAGGTCTTAGATTGGAATAGCATTAGCTACCAACAATTTTTAAGTGATTATAATCAAGTTTACGATAAAAGAGAATTTCATATGGTGATTTATTGTCTAAAATGAAAGTAGGCAATCTATTTATAAGATAGGTAACGGTTAAAACTACTTCATCCCAATATGTCAAAGGCATATGAGCAGTAAGATGGTGACGCTTTCTTTCTGCCCTTTCATTCTGTTCATGGACGTAAGGGCATGAAAATTAATGTTGAATGCCTTCTTGATACAGCAGAGAAGAAAAAGCATTATTTACATACTCTTTACCATTATTAGATTGTAAACACTTAATAGAGCAGGTTGTTAAATTTTTTTATGTATGCTTTATATTGAACAAAAGCTTGATATACTTGAGACTTATTAACTAACAAATAGAGGCAGATATATCGTGAGAATGCATCAATGAAAATAATGTAATATCTATAACCTAAATGTGAAATTATAGAACTAGATCCCCAAACATCTGAATAAATGAGTTGCAAAGGAGAAGTATATTGTGTAAAAGAATCTGAAAAAGATAACTTATGCATCTTAGCACAGGCACAACTTTCACACAATAAGAGAATAGAATCAGCATCTTTTTTAGAAGAATATTAAAAATTACACTATTCAAGAGCAGATTTAACAGTCTTAGATGTAGCATGGCCAAGTCTTTTATGCCATAATTAAAAATTAGAACAAGAAACAGAAAATAAGACAGGTTGTGATGCTAGTTCAGATCTTGAAACTACAACATTGTAAAATTGATAGAGTCCTCCATTGTTAAAATCTTGAAGAAGAATCTTCTTGATATGCTTGCACTTCACAAAACAAAAATCATCATGAAATTCAAAGAAAATAGCATTATCTTTGGCAAATTTCGAAACACTCACTATTTTTTTTGTTATTTCAAGGGCATGAATTAAAGATTGCAATTCAAAACATCTATTCAAATCAAGAGCATGTAAATAAGAAGTGCCAATGTGTTTAATATGCATATCTGTCCTATTACCTACATAAATCTGTTTAGGGCCTATGTATTCAGAACAGGAAAGCAAATTAGATTGATGAGGAGTAATGTGATGGATGCTCCTGTATTTGGAAACCAAGTTGGATTAGAAACTGAAGATGGCACTGCCATATAGGCTAAAGGATTATGAAAAGAGGATGGTGCTGGTGGTGGAGTTGCTAGAGTGGTAGAGGAGGGAGAAGATGAAAAAGATGTATTGGTTTGTGCATATCTTGAATTTTGAGATGGTGGAGGTTGTTCTTGATTGAATCTTTGAAAACAATTCAAAGCTGTGTGGCTAAAATGTCCATAAACTTGACATTGTGGCCTGTTATTGGACAAAAAAAATGACCACCACGTGTAAATCTTCCACCACGGGCTCTTCGACCACTGATGAGCGGATATTTTATATGCTTTTTGACATCATTTTCATATAGTTTTCATTATGTTTTGTTTAAGTTTTATTCTATTTTCATAGGATTTAGTGAAAAATTCATATTTTTGGATTCTACTTTGAGTTTTTGTGTTTATGATGATTTCAGGTATTTTCTGGCAGAAATTGAGGAGTTTTGAAAAAAGTTTGATTCAGAGACAGAGAAAGGACTGCAGATGATGTCAGGATCTGATCTCCATGCACTCGAAGGAGAATTTCTGGAGCTACAGAGGTCCAAATGGCGCACTCTCAATGACTATGGAAAGCTAACATCCAAGGCTTTCCAGAAATATATAATAGTTCATACTTTGCTCTGGAAATAAAGGTCCAAAACTGACATTCAACGCCAGTTCTTCACCCCCTTCCTGATGTTGGACGCCCAAAAGGGAGCAGCTGGCGTCCAACGCCCAAACAGGAGTCCCAAGCTGGCGTTCAACACCCTAGAGGGAGTTCCAACTCGTGGCTTCACCTTAGCTCAGCCTAAACACTCACCAAGTGGGCCCGAAAAGTGGATTTTTGCACTACAAGACTAGTTTATCTTATTTCTATAATTCTTAGTTATTATATTAGTATTTATAGACAAGAGTTCACTCTTGCTAGGAGCTCTTGGCCACTCCACACGTTTTACATTACTTTTCTGTAAGTTATGAGCAACTAAACCTCCTAGGTTAAGGTTAGGAGCTCTGCTGATTCTTATGGATTAATAATATCATTATTCTATTTCAATCTATGCTTGATTCGATTCTAAGATGTGTCTTCGTTCTTCATCCTAATGAATTGAGAGTGTAACTTAACCTTCATCCCTATTCTACATGGGTTCTTGCGAGTCCTTGACGGGATAGTACTGAACCATAAGCTTGATTGTACATCTCTTAGACGGCTAATCCACGACTTCGTTGGGTACTTGGAGACATCAGTACAGCCGAGGTACGGGGCGATTAGGGCCTTTGTGGTATAGGCTAGAATTATTGGAGCAGCGTTCTCTGATTCGGAAGATCCGACCTTATCTGTGGTGCTCTGAGTAGGATCACCAGGGGAATGGACTACTAGAGCTTCACCCTCGTTCAGATTGGATGACCGCTGACCCAGCATTTAATCTGAAACAGAGGAGATTATGACCGCTAACCCGGTGTTAATCATTTACAGCCTGCCATGGAATGAATCAATCAGAAGTTAGAGTAGATGGTGAGAAAAGTTGATCCAGAAGGAAGAAGCATCTCCAAAGCCTCAACCGTTCTCTCATCACTGATTTCACACCAATTAAGTAATTTTGTTTTATGCGTTTTTCGTGACAACTATATTTTCTATCCGCCTAACTAAGATATGCAAGATAGCCATTTCTTGCTCAAACCAACAATCTCCATGGGATCGACCCTCACTCACCTGAGGTATTACTTGGACGACCCGGTGCACTTACTGGTCTATCTGTGCAAATATTGCGGAGTCAATTTCGTGTACCAACCATCAAAACCTCTTCTAGAAAATGATGAAAATGAAAAATAGATTAAGTGAGGTGTGCTTGAGAATGAAGAGAATCAGGTTTACGAAATTTCTCAGTCATGTCATCATGTGACAGAATTAATGTCTCAACTTCTTGTAGGGAATGCAATTCTAGCTTAATCAAGAGAGTAGTGATAAGATTTTGAAAATCTTCATTAAGACCCTTTAAAAGAGCATCAATATGCTCGTCAGTAATTAAAGAAAAACCTAGAAATACTAAATAATTAACAATTTTCTTGATCTTCGAAACATACTTAGTAGCTGTAAGACCTTGCTTCTTTATATTCTTCAATTGATCTTTTAATTGCTTGACTTTTTATCTAACATAGTTTGAAAAATAATCTTCAATTTTATTCCAGATATCATAAACAAAAACACAACCAACCATTTTGGTCTTGAAGGTTTCATCCATGGAATCAAGAAGCCAGGATATAATATTGTAATCTTCTTGTCTGCATCTCTTGTATACAGTGGAAAGAACACCAGCAGCACGATCGTCTTCAGTAGCATGTTGAACAGGAATTCTTTTAGGATGTAGATGATCTTCCAGATCTTAACCAAAGATGGCAGCCAAAGCCTGCCAGGTCCTATGGTTGTTCTCGTTAAGCTTGTCACTTATGGGATGATCAAAAGATTGAAGATTAAAGCCAGAATTAGAAGAGAAAAATGAGAAAAAAGGTACAGAAGGATTTGAATTTGCAGCACTGGAAGTCATGGCTTATATTCAAGAACTATGCTCTTGATACCATAAAGGAACTAGAGTACACAAGATTTTCTTGACAGTAAAAGAAAACTAAAGATAATGTATTTGAGAGAGCTAGTGTGTAAAAAAACAAAATGTATAATATGCAAAATTGAATGAATATTAGGGCCACATACTCTACTTACTAAAGCCACATACATATACACATATAGTAGTGCTGGCTATAAGAATAAAATTCGTAAGAACAAAAAATAGATTTTACCCCCAAAAACGGAAAGCTCAACAACAACTCTACGTAACCAACTAACTATTTTTGCAAATCAACTCTTCATTTTCACTAACAATACTTTTGGATGTTTCTTACAAATATTTTAATTTTCACAAATATGAATACATATATTTCTATTTTATTTTGGATGTTTCTTTTTTCTATATTTTTGGATATTTTTTAGTGTTTATTAATGTATACCAATGGCGGGTGGCTGGCGGCAATTACTAAAAAAGTCGCTAACGGCAACGGTGGCTGGTGATGGAGGTAGCTGGTTTGGGATGGTTGGTAAGGTGTTAGGAGGAACGGAAAAAAAAGATTAAATAATAATTATAAAAAAAATTGTGAATGGGTATTAGGTTGGTTATTTAGTTTTTTTTTTTAAATGAGTTATTTTAAATTTTTCGTTTATGAACTTGTCTGCGACTCAATAAATTATTAATTGATGCTGATTGACAAAAAATTATTTTATATATTGCTTCCAATTTGCTGATGTACAGCTGTGTAGGCCAAACAGGAGTTGGACCCATTGGTGGTGGCGAGGGTTTCTCAAACATGGCGAGATGCTGGCAGTTCTTTTTCGGCGATGGCAAGATGCTGGGGTGGCGACATGCATCTAAGGCCCGACTTTAACGCTGCTCTCTTACAGCTTTGTATCTGATAGACAACGAGAAAGAGATAGGATGCCATGCGTCTTGCATACATGAAATGTAATTGTCCACTACCTGGTCACCCTCTATAAAACTCCTTCCTTTTTCTTTTCGTGGTCTTCGAAAAAATCGAAGATAGAGTAGTGATAAAATATTAAAGATAGATTAATGGTAGTGGTTTATAATAGTAGAAGTAGTAGTGGTGGAGTGAAATCAAAATTAGGGTCACTATAAATGAAAACCGAGGAAAAGAGTGAATGTCCGTAAATTATTTAAAAAAAATAGTATGAAATTTAACTCTTTTAAAAGAACATACTGTGGTACATCTAAATTATTCTCAATATGTAAATTATTATTTTATCAATTTATTTATATGAATATATTTATTTTATTGTTAGTATTGTGTTTTTCTAATTATTAATATTGTTATCATTTTAAGTGATAATGTTAAACAATTTAATTAGTAATATTAATATTAAGATAGTGTCTGAATATTAATATTAGAATGTAAAACACAGAAAAATATATATTAATCATGTATAATTTTTTTAGTATATGTAAATAATTTTTATATTTTTTTTTGTTGTTGATTGTTATTTTTAGTAATATAAATATGTGTAATAATTTGAGAATTGTATATTATTATTAAATTTAAAAATATGACATATCTTGTGTAATAATCTAGAAATTATAGATTATTTTTAGTTTAAAAACTGATATTAATATTAAGATCACGAATGTTGAATGTTAGTATATATTTTAAATCAATATTATATATTGATATTTATATTCATATTCATATTTTTTTAATAATAGATAATCATTATCGAATATAAAAATTATTGTATGTAGGATATTATTGTATTGATACTAAATATTATATATTAATAATCATATGTTAAATCAATATTATATTAGTATTCATATATGCGAATATTATTGTGTTAATGCTAAGCATTAGCATATGTTGTTAAAGAAAATATGTAGGGTACGTAAATAAATATATTATTAATAAATATAGTATTATAATACCATAAACATTAAGGGGGTAAGTATTGTTTTGGTTTCTAAAGTTTAGGGTCAAAATAAAAATTGCTTTTGATCATATTTTGGATTTAAAATCGTTCCTAACATTTTATTTGGTATTAAAATTGTCTTTTTTGGCCATTTTATCTTTATACTCTCTCACCTCTCTAATTCCAAATCCTATCTTCTCCACTCCATCGTCACAGCACAGAACACACACAGCTCTTCTTCTTCTTCTTCTTCACACACAATTATCATACACCTCCTTTTCTTCTTCTTCTTCTTCTTCTCCAACACACACAACCACCACACCTTCTTCTTCACACACAACCATCACACACCTCTTTCTTCTTCTCTTCTTCTTCTTCTCCATCACACACAATCGCCACACACACTTCACCTCGACGGCGCGGTGACCTCCAGGCGCAGCAGCGGCCAACGACGATCTTCACCTCGACAGCGCAGTGACCTCCAAGAGCAGCAGCGTCCAACGACAACCTCCACCCCAATGGCGACCTCCAAGAGCAATAGGAGTGACTTTCATACTTTTTTATAAGATATAGTTTCATTCTTTTTGTTTTAAAAAAATTAAAATATGTTGTTGTTGTTAGATTTGAAGAATTTAATGTTGTTCATCACAATTCCTAATTCTCTAATTTTTATTGTTGATTTTGTTTTTGTTCTTATTTTTGGATTTCTGGATTGCTATTGCTTTTTTTTGTTTTTGAATTTCTTGTTTCTCCTTAATTTTTTTTATTGTTCTTGTATTTGATTGTTCTTGGTAATTAAATTTATAGATTTTTTATTTTTTGTAATTGGAGATGAATCTAAGTATTTTTAATTCTTATAATTGAATTTTGTTAACTGTATTTAAAGATTTGAAGTTTTGAGTTTTGTTAATAGAAGAAGAATTTGTTCTTTTGGAAGAAGAAGAAGAAGAAGAATGAAATGGTGGAAAAATGGATATTTTTGTCATTTAGAAAAAAAATTTATTTAAAAGGACAATTTTAATAGCAAATAAAACAATAAAGATGATTTTAAATCGAAAACTACGTTAGGCATGGTTTTGATTTTGACCTTAAATATTAGGGGGCAAAATAATATTTATCTCTAATAATAATAATATATAATTAATATTAAGGTTAATGGATTAAGGTTAATATTTACCCTATATATATTGTTTTTAATTATGAATATAAATTCTGTAAATTTCGAGCATGTTAATCAATTTTTTTTATCTTTATTTGTATTCATGCTACGAGAGTTTTAAGACTGAGAAAATTTGTTCTACCAGAATGATATAGCTACTTGGTGACCGATGCATTACGAAAAACTAGATTTTATCATGTATTTCAATTAGGAGGAGTGAAATGTAATTCAGATTTAATGACGTCATTAATAGACACGCGACAGTCGGAAATACATACATTTCATCTTTCAATCGGTGAATGCACAATCACACTGGAAGATATGGCACACATCTATGATCTCCCAACCGATGGTCATGCCGTAAATGGAAGAACAGATAGTAGTTTTGCCCACTTGGTCGACGAATACGTTGCCAACTTTGGGATACCACCAATCGAAAATGATCATGTATCTAGTGTGATCAAGTTGTCATGGTCTCATGGATCAGGCAAATCCATGATGCGGAGGCATTGGACACTCCAGAATCTTTGTACTTGCCCTTGTTGAGGAATTTTTCAGAAATCAGATCTTACAGTTGGAGATCGACATGTTTGGCATATTTATATAAGTCTTTCTGTTTGGCCTTGCATTATGATACAAAGGAGATGAATGATCCACTAGTACTGTAGCACGTCTGGACATAGGAGCAAATGCCTTGGCTAGTTCCGATTCCCGCACCTGTCTTTCCAGGTGGAATGTTTCCGTTGGCATAAAGGTAAAATCGTATTCTCATGTGCAAGATAGAATTGTATATCATTATGTTAAGTCAATTTTGTTATGTTTCTAATTAGATAGTTTAAAATTTTCAGGTGGAATAATTGGAGGCAACGCCAAAACCATAGAGCAATGAAGGTAACACATCTTAAGAAGATGTTTGATGATATGCAAGCTGACCAGGTAATAACTAGAAATATTGTTTTATAATGACAATTATTATCCTTGTTGTTGTTACCATCTACTCTATTTGGTATAACATTATATTGCAGTTTCTGTGGCTTCCGTATGTCTATAGCCATCATGATGTGCCTCAAGATGTATATACTCATCACAAGATATGGATCATCGTTGGCCCATTGATTGATGTTGAGACCATAGAATGGAAGCTAGCTAATCGAGTTTGTCGGCAATTTGGCTATCCACAGCCTCTACCAGGTATGGGAGAAAAATTGGAGGAGCATCACAACGTCGGGTTGCACGGTGAACAGAACATGGACGGTAGAAAGTTCCACATCGAATGGTTCAGTAGGTGAGAAGTAAATCGATATCAATATACTATTGATGGTTTTCATGCGGATCCTTATTCACCTATGGTTGAGTACAATAATTGGTATAGATGAGAGTTTGGTGGTCATTTGATTGTATGCGACAAAGTTTGGGTCGATCTGTTTGATGCACAACAACAATCCCTACCACGGCAACAACCACCCCCACCACGACAGTCACTACCACCACAGTATCTACCGCCACGACAGTATCGACCTCTGCCACCACAGTGTCAACAACAACTACAGTATCCACCTCCACCACAGTATCCACCGCACTACCCACTTCTGCTACGTATACACCTCTTCCACCATATTATCCTCCACCGCCGTCCTATTATCAACCTCAACAACTTCATTCGCAGCAACAACAAAAAAATGAATGTTGGAAGTTCCTCCGTATCTCGGTTGTTTGAGTTTGGACCGGATCAGTTTCGATTTCTATTTTGGAATCCTACCACACCAGTGACAAGTAGTGCTCAGCAACGGCAACCACAGCCTAACAAGGAATACCATGCAGGTTTCGTTCGGAGTCAAGCAAAATCTGGTCTCATGTCACTAGATGGTTGTGCTTGTCGTGGTCCTAGCCATGGTGGCAAATTTGATGCGTGAATGTCTATGGATTCCAAGAGTAGTTTCCCTGACGTCAGCTTCGGCTACACGCATGAAAGGGATGATACACGCTTGAACGAACAAGCTTGGCAAATGCGTAGCAAAGACACATGTATCGACTTTAACAAAGATGATGACGAGGGATCCGAGGATGCAAGAATGGGTGAGAGTGACAATAGTGATGAAGAAGATGATGACTCCCCGCGTGGTAGTGTAGTCGACCTCCAACAATGCAATAGTGGACATGAGAGGGCATATTTTCTTTAGACTCATGTAGTACCACTAGATAAACTCAGCACATCGCCATTCATGAAAATGCTTAAGAAGGTAAAGAAGTTTGTTACAGGCAAACCAAGTTGGCTAGGGAAAAGGAAGAAAAAATGAACTCTACGTAATGTTTTAGTGTAGCGTACTCATATAGAGGAACTTTGATGTGTATGTTTTGATGTGTAGGATTTTTGTGTTGAACTCCTATGGTACCAACTATCTTGTGTATTATGCAATGTATTTTTTCATAATTAATTGTTCGATTTCATAATTTTTCGTAGTTAACCGTTCGATTTCATTTTCTTAAGTTTTGTTACTTTTTTATCCCTTCACAAGGATAGTCTAACAACAACCACAATATTACACCAAAGACAAACTTAACATGTGAATTAATCATTATAGAGCAAGACTTGCACCCCTTGAACTTGATCCGAGACGATGAGGGCATTGACTGCAGTTATGACCTTCGACCCCCACAGAGGTTGCATTGTCGTAGACCACGCATTTAGCGAGCATCCATTTTGTTCAAATATCAGGTTGATTTTGGTCTACCTTTACCACCTCACCTGAGTACAGGGTTAGGAATCAACCGTGGTCCAGTGTCAGCTGGCCATGTACTTGGATCCCCTACTGGTACAAACTCGTGCTGGTAAACTCTACGAATTTTATCCATCTTGTAGACATCATGAACATAAGTTCACCAGATGAGACGCTGGTTGGCACAAGACGCAAAAACATGGCGACATGGAAGTCGAGTCACTGAAAGTTACCACAACCGCATACTATGTTCCTGAAGTCAATGGTGTATTCAACATCACTAGGCATCTCACGAATCTCAAATACTTCGTTTCGTTTATCAAATCGATACACTTGTATGCTCCTCGATGCATGTAAATTTGTCTGCAACTTCGCAGTGGCAAATTTTGAGAAAGCATGTTCAGCAGTGATCCGCTCCTGAGCCTCGGCTCTCTTCCGAGTAAAAAGCTCATTCAAATGATAATAGGTTGCTCTGATCAATGCTGTGACAGGGATGTTACGCTCACCTTTCAACATGGAATTTATGCACTTGACTAGGTTGGTTGTTATATGACCCCAACAATGCCCTTCATCAAAATCCATCACCCATTGCATACGATCAATATTGTCACACTATTGAGTATATGCCTCTCCTCACTCATGCAACCGCTGGTGCTGCTCATTGTATTGTTGCTTTGTCTTAGAATACCTTACAGGAAAACTTGTTACAAGATGATACCAATAATGACTTTATAAAAAAAATTGGTTTATATAATTACTTTGTTGGTCCCTATAGTTTCGCAAAATTTTCAATTAGTTTCCTATACTTTTTTCCTTTTAATTGGGTCCCTGCACCATTTTTTTTTCAATTAGGTCCCTCTTAGTAGTAATTGACTTAATTGTATAGGGACCCAACTAAAAAAAAAATTGGTGCAGGGACTCAAATAAAAGGAAAAAAAGTATAAGGACTCAATTGAAAAAAAATTTGGTGCAGGGACCCAATTAAAAGGAAAAAAAAAGTATAAGGACCTAATTGAAAATTTTGCGAAACTATAGGGATCAACAGAGTAATTAAACCTAAAAAATTTATAATCAACAAATTTTAACTATATATGAAGAACATGTCTTACCCATATTTATGATGAGTTTCTGCAAGTAAGGTCCCTTGAATCATCGTAGAAAGTTTGACGCAATATGCCTAATATAGAATAGATGAAATGCTATAGGAGGACTCCACGCACCATTACTTTTAGCCATTGTTGCACTGATAGAGTCGTACCGATCGGAAATAATACCCACACCATTCCTCCTCACAACATTCCTCTGTAGATTATCGAGAAAAAAATGTCATGCGTCAGCGGTATCTCTTTCCACAATAGCAAAAGCAAGTGGCACAATATTCTAGTTTCCATCTTGAGATACGGCAACCAAAAGAGCTCCCCTGTATCGTCCATACAGATGTGTTTCATCAACCTACACGAATTGTTTACAATTTTGGAATGCTCTAATGCATAGATGGAAGCTCCAAAATACTTGGCGCATTATCTTGACACCTTCCTCCACCTCAGATCCACGATATGGTGGTATATTATCGACCCGAACCACAGAACCTAGGTTCTACACACACATTGCCATACACCAGGCTGAAAATCACTGGTAGGAGGCTTCTCAACCTCCAAAGATTTTTGCAATCGATTTTTTTATTGTCAACCATGCTTTACGATAGCTTATCATATAGTTGAATTTAGACAGAACATCTGCAATCATGACTCAGATCTTAATAGTTGGGTCGGCTTCTACTAGAGGTCTTGTAGAATCCGCAATTGTATAAAAATCCAGTTTTGAATAATCTTGAAAAATTGTACTCATAGTACAGATATAATTTCCATTGTATCGTCTAATTTTCCAACAACATTTTCTCAGAATCAAACTAGCCCGAATTAGCCAATCATAACCTCTACCATATTGCAAGTATTTTGTATAAAATGTCAAAGTCTCAAACTCAAAGACCTTGTATTTGACTCCCTTAGAAATGGTGTAATTCCTAATTATCGTGACTACAACTTTCCTGAAACTAAATTCTATTCCAATAGCAAACTCACCATCTTATACAGAAAGAACAACTATGTACGAAGAATATAAATTTTTAAGTTATATAAAAGTATATTTAGTTGTATTTAATGGGTACCTTAACTAAATTAATAAACGATGTACTTTCAACAATTATATTTTAAATAATTTTAAAATTAAAACGTATAATTGTAATTTAAAGATTAAAAGTAAAATTGTCATGAAAAAAAATAAAAAATGGTATACCTTGGTTTGCCAACACAGAAAATTTCGGTACGTTCATAGCTTCGAGATCCAAAGTATGCATGAAAGATGATACACCAAAAGGATGTTGGCTTCCTACCGTGTTTATTATAGCCTGAACTTTCGTGTCCATGCTCTCGTTTTCTTTTTTGTTTTCTTCCAACATATCATTATTGGTTAAGAACTCCTCTTCATGGTCACTGTTGTTTTCTTTTTCCGAATATGTGTGATCCCATTCATTTATAAAGGTTCGTCCATTTCATGACTAATATCCAACTCTTCGAATTTAACATACAATTCAATCATGACACATGAGCTTAATTTTGTCAATAGAATATTAACATCTATATCATGGTGGCTTTATCCGTCACGTTCATTACTTGAAAATTTATTACGCCATCCAAAACTAACACGAACTTTTTGTATAAAATACTATTGACTCTTTTTAAAAAATTACCGTGCATGTGTTGACATAATACACTTTGTAATTTTACAAACGACATCGTGCAAGAAATAATAAAAGATATTAGACTCATACAGATAAATTTTACACCCTAATTTATATATGGTATAATATTACTATTAAAATATACCAACAAACACATATTAGTTTCCATTGCTTTTAAAAAAATTTCATATCTCTAATACAATCACATTCTAAAACCTTAAAAAAATCACAAATAAGAATATAAGAAAAAAAACACAACTAAAAACAAAAAGTGTAGAAAAAATAATGAATTTTCTGAACTTTAAAAGTGAATTCACAAGAATACAGAAGTAAAAAAAGAGTGAATGAATATGTAACTCATTTATGTGGGGCTAACTTATTTATATTGAAATAAAAATTAATTTTTATTTTTTTTTTTACAAAATAATAAGATTTATTTAAAATAATATTAAATTATTAATATTTTACGCGAAATTAGAGATTAAGTTGGTCCAATTTAATCTGATAAAAGTAGTTTTTTGTAGTATACGAAAAATAAAAAATGTCTAATCATCTATTTAAAAAAATAGAAAACCTTCTCATTATCCACAAAATTATTTTTAAACTTAAAAAGAAAGTTCTAAAATGCTTCTCGTTGTTGATAAGAATCTTTTTTCAATTTTTTTTTAAAAATAAAAAAATATTCTTGCAGTTCAACATTTAAAAAAATTTGAGTATCTTGCAGTATGCGAAAAGAGTAAGCCTGTAAATCCCACAAAAATTAATAAATAATTAGTCAATAAATTAATTATTATTCAACAAATTTAAAAAATAAATTTTTATAATTTAGAGGAATAAAAATATTAAAAATACGAATTCTAATACTAATTTTAAAGATTTTAGTCTAAAACCAGGCCAATAGACTTACCGGTTAACCCGGGCTCAAATCGGACCCAAGCCCAACCTATAAAACCACTAAAACGAGGATTTTTCACTGAAATAAAATGAAAAAAATTATTATTTTCCAAAACCCCATTTTTCAACTTTAATTTTTCAAATACGATTTTTTTTTTATTTAGGGTGAGTTCGCCGCACCCCACGGCGAACTTCACTTCAATTTTTTTAAATACACGAAACTCAAATTTTTAAGGCATTATCATCGTATCCAAAAGTACGTAGGCACCGTTTGGTTATTGGCCATGTCCGTAAGAGACATGGACACGGTGGTACATGTTCACCGTTTATTTGTTGAGACACAATTTTTAAGACACGATTACATACAGTTACTCACAAAAATGTGTATTTTGTGTCTTTCCAAAATGTTGAGAAACGGATTTGTGGCATGAGACACAGATTGAATTATAGTTTTAGACAATTCTATTCTTATTATTTTTTAAAAATTCCATAATTATCCTATACTATTAACACCCTCTCTCTTCTTTTCTGATCCTTTTTTTTTCTTCTCTCTTTTTGTTCTTCTTTCATCTTCTTCTACCCCTTCATCTTCCTCTTCATGCTCCAAATGAAAGATTTAATCATCATCATCATCTTTTTCTCTTCTCTCTTCTGTTCTTCCTTCTTCTTCTACCAATCATTTTCTTTTTCACCCCCTAAAGGGCAGATCTGATCTTCGTGTCGATGCCTCCCTCACTTCTTCAGATTTGTATGTGCTCTCCTATCTGTTTCTTCCATGTGTTTCCGCCTTCGTGTTTTTCAGATCGCGCCGCCTTTAGATCTGCCTCTTCTCCAGCCGTAATGACAATAAATTTGGATGAAGCATTGTTCGAATATTAGTTTATTAAATATTTTTTCTCAAAAATTTTAATTTTTTTATTTAAGAAAAAAATCATGTTCAAAACAAAATCTGAGTTTATTTTTTTGAAGGGAAGCATGACTTGAGTATTTGGGATGTGCCACCACTTTTTTCTTAAAAATTTGTGTTTCATAATAATGGTAATGGAAAACAAGAAAGTCTAATTAGACATTAGAACTCTTCTCTTTCCTGCTTCCTTCTCATCTTCTTTTCATGTTTGATTTTCTGTCCAATTTTTTTTAATTATTGAATTGATTATGAATTAGAGACGTTGATGATAGTAATTTGGATTGTAGAAAAATTAATGGTGGTGGTGGAAAGCAAAGATTGCAGTGGTGGAAGTGATGTAGCGGTGGATACAGTATAGAAACAAAAATGATATTTGATTTAGATAAGTGTATCTTGTACACTATGACCAAACATAATAAAAAATTTGTGTATTTTGTGTCTATGTATCTCTGTGTATTTATGTCTCTGCTTTTATATATAAAAGACACTAACCAAACACTGCCTAGGAGTACATAAAAATACACACACAATAAGTATGGCTTCTTCAACATTGTTGGCGGTAATGGCAACCATTTTTATTGTCTCCGAAAATACGTAGATGCATGGAAATACGTCATATTTAACAAGAATTTTTTTCATTACAAATAAAAAAAAATCATTATTTCTCCAATAAAAATATGACTTATTCCTATATATTCTGGAGATGATGATAATGGTTACCATTATCTATTGTGAAGGTTAAAAATTTGAGTTTGTCATTTTTTAAAAAATTTAATTGGAGTTTGCCAAGGATTAGACGAACTCTATAAAAATTTTAGAGTTCGCCGAAAATGCGGCGAACTTGCTATGAACAAAAAAAAACCAGAGAATTAAAGTTGAAAAAGGGTGTTTGGAAAAATAATAATTTTTTATTTTATTTAAAAAAATCCTAAAACGAGTATTCTTCTTCATTATTTCCTGAAAATCCTCATTGAGAAGAGAGGATTAACGTAGAAAAAACCCAAACCCTCATCAAACATTTCAATTCCACGTAAATTTCAATCCAGAATTCTGATTGACAAGTCATCAGCGACCACGTGTTTGTCTTAGAATTCTCTTTAATTCTATCCAAAGAAAGTGGTAAGAAATTTGTATTTCTCATCCAGTTCTTTCCCTCTGCAATTTCATGGGTTTTGAGTTTGGGTATTAAGGAATTGAATGATTTTGATGATTTAGGTAAATTCTAGCAGCGAAAAATCACTGGATTTTGTCCAATTAATCCGTGAGTAAGGTAAGAAAGTGTTGAACCCTTGTGAATCATTGAGTTAGTGAGCCTTATGATGATTATAGTGATATTGTGTGAATTAGATTGCGTTTTTGTTGATTTGGAGTTCAATTGGGATGTTTGGAACGAAATCCAGGTGGTTAAACTTGAGGAATTGACGTTTGGAAGCTTGGAGCTTGTGAAAGGAGAGTTTTTTGAAGTGTTCCGAACTTAGGAAGGAATAGTCCAATGTATGGTTTTGATTTCTCGTAGTTAACGTTTAATGTCACGTGAAAATTTAGGTTAGAAGACCTTAAGATATGAATGAACTGAATGAATTATTGATGGATTGTGTATATGGTTTATGATGTATGTATAAAGGATGAACGAATTTGTATGTGTTGGGTTATGACTTTGATGGGTATAAAATAATTATGATTGTTGATGTGTTGAGGATTGATGAAGAGTTTGGAAAATTGAATTGAATGGATTAGTTGAGAGATATGTGATTCGATTTTGTAAACAGGTTGCTAGTGAAGTTGGTAGGTTTTTGGAAAATATTTAATATTGAAATTGGTTTGATTTTGAAACAATTTGATACTGGAAATGATTTGAATGACTGAGAGGTATTTGGTTTGGTGGTTGGGATTATTGAAGGGTGACAAAAGCCTAAGTTTTAGAGGAGATACTGTCGAAATTTTTGTAAAAATTGGAGGCTTCATTTGAAGTGGTTATTTAGAATGATTTAGGTTTAGGGATTTTATTATTTGATTTTGAGTTATTAAGAAAACGATTACGTTTTGAGTTTGATTTATTTAGAAAAGAATGAATTAAGTTTTAAATATGAATTTTTTATGAACGATGATGACATTGAGACTAATTGTTGATCCTCTGTCGCAAGATGTGACCGAGTACTTAAACTTCCCGGATTCCTCCATGGACATGCATATATATAAATTTGATCTTAGGATTTTCCCATGGAATATTATATTATTAAACTTGGAGTTTAACTCCATGGAATATTATTTTTGAGCTTTGGGATGCGCACATAGAGGGACTGTCCAATGGTTAGCTACCAGGATATGTCGAGTTGGCTATATAACCTATAGATGAGACTCATCAGCTATAAGACAGATATACATCATGTGCATTTGTATGTTTTTCTTGAGTATGCATTGTTTTAGTTTGCTTAATTGCTTAACTCTGCTTATTTGCGACTTGTTCTACTTGTTGTAATTGTACCTCTATCTGTGTTTTTTTTGCTTGAATTGTATGTGTATGTTTTCTGAGAGACCCCTCTTAGAGGAGGTGTGAGGAGGGGTTGTTCTATCGGTGATTCAGAGGATTGAAGGAGACAGAAAGTGAAGTATTAGGTTAAAGTTAGATTTAGAACTTGAATACTTTAGATAACTTATTTAATTTCTAGTTTAGTTGAATCTTTAAGTTGAAATCTGAGTGTCGGAGTTCTAGGAATGCCTCTGACTTTCTTGGGACCTTTTATATTAACTATGCGGACACCTTTACCATGCTGAGAACCACTGGTTCTCATTCCATACATATTTATGTTGTTTTTCAAATGCAAGTCGAAAAGTACCTCATTGAGCGTCTGGAGACCCTCCTTACAAGCGAAGAACTGTCTTTTGAGTTGTTATATTTTATTTTAGGCTATGTATATATGTATATAGAGTCTCCGCATGTATATTTCGTATTTTGCCCTCTTAGAGGTTGCTTTTGGAGAAGCATGTGTTTTATTTATGTTTTAGGAAAAACTTTGGGTTGTGTATATATATGTATGTATATTCTGGCCGGCCTTAGTTTCGCAAGTCAAGTCTAGAGTTTGATATATGTGTTTTGGAACTCTGATCTGTATATTATGTTTTGAGTCTTCTTTTGATCTTTCCTATTTGTTTTATGCTTATTTGTACGAGTGTGACACGATTTTCTGTTTTTGTTTTTACTTAACTTCTTCTTCAAGGCTCCTAGTTACAAAATTCTTTCAACTATACTTATGTACCTATTTTACTTTTAGAGATCATAATATCTCGCCATCTCTATTTTACGACTTAAGTATAAGACTCTGTATGGTAAGATGTTACAGAGCTCACCACTCCCGATCCAACACTCTATATTTCAATCTTCAAAGATAACACCAAAAATAAATCCATAATAAAATTTTTTGGTCCATTGGTTGAAGTATTATTAATTACTTACCATAATTTTTTTTTTTTTGTGATTGATTACTTACCATGATTGTTCTCAAAATAATACTTCTAAATAGCACTAATTCAAATGTAGTCAACAGATTAAAAAAAAAAAAAAAAAACAGAAACTCTAAATCCAACCTGCTTTATCCCTTTTTAAACTTAAAATTTTATCCTCATAGGCCATAACACTTCTTCAAGCTTTTACACTATTTGACTAAAGAGTCGTTACAGTTCACTCTCATGAAACGACTATGCCCTGCAATTGCATTTGTTGGCCTTTTGGGGGATTACCCTTTGCAAGATTGAATGCATTTTTACCCATAAAAGAAAAAGAAAAATTGCATGTATTTATTGGGGGTAACATTTTGGAGCAACAAAAGGTGGGGACTTTATTTGGGTTATTCTTTTCTTTTCCCCTTCGGAAGTGAGTGGAGTATTATCCAATTCAATAGTTTAATCATCGAACTTCATAGAAGCAGGACCACCATGCATTCGTCATGCGTTATGATACCGCATGCTCCTCCATTCTCGTCTTGACCGTCCAATTTCGATTATTTATTTATTTATTTTTTAATGATTAAGTTTGTTATTGGCCATCTCATTAAAATTAGGGCATGTCCTAAATTTAAAGAATACTTGTATAAATAATAAAAAGTAAAAACTCATGCTCAATTATTTTTACGTAAATTATTAATTTTTAGATAATTATCTAATTAAATATATTAAATTTTTAATAATTTTTTATTATTAATTTTATATAAAAATAACTATAGATAAATATTTACCAATAAAAATACTAAATAAATAATTGAATACTATAAAATTAGTCACAATAAGGCATTTTATACCAGAAATGAAATGACTTATGATTTCCGAAAAATACAAACTAAATTTATATTTATTACCAAAATTTAATAGATAACATATAAATCAGATTCATAATTAATTTATAGCCAAACGTGAACACATAAATGGATTCTTTTTATGAGATGGGGATACGCATTGTATATATAAAATATGGGATAATTCACATTTATAAATAATTTCAGCTTTAAAATTATATTAATGTCCTATTTTAATTATTTTCGTTACATTACAGGTATGTTTTGAATGATTTTATGTAAATCGAAATAATTAAACTCAATTTATATTTTTTTTAATGTAAATCGAATCAATTGACGTCAATTTAAAGTGATATATAATAAATCGAATAAATTGCATTTGATTTAGTGAACGAGTAATTCCTATTTACTATAACTTTCTTAATAAATCGAATTTATTTACTCGATTTACATATACAGGATTAATTCAATTTACACTCACATTATATATAGTGTAGAATAATATTATTAAATTCTATTTACCTTCATCGAAAATTTTATGGACACCCTTCTTCACACTGGTTGTAACAAGTATAATATTGCCAATTTAGGATATTAATGTCATATTTTTATTTTCTTTTATTTTTTGAGTTCAATTAAAAAATTAATAATTTTTAATAAATATTAATTAATTTTTTTAATTATATTATTATTATAAAATTTAAATATTAAACTTTAAATTTTAATTTTTAATTTAAACTCTAAATTCAATTTCCAAAATTAGAGAATTAAAAAGTAATTTTATAATCTAACTTTTTATTATTTTTTAATCGATATTTTTATTTATTAGTCCAATTCTTTTAATATAATAATCCAATAATACGTTTTAAGTTTACACTTTATTTTTGTGACTGAAAAAAAAATAAACAACAATAAAGAAAGAAAAAACAAATAAGAAACTATTTAAAAAAGACAGTCTCGATAAATACTACTTTCAAACTTTTTCTAAGGTAACAGAAGTTCTACTTGAGGAAAAAAGGGTTCTCATTACAGTCTTTGCCATGAGATCTGCTACTATGTTTGCATTTTTCAAGATCAACTAGAGATCAGCACGCCATTTCAAAGACATAATATCTCGAATTTTCAATACCAAAAGATCAATAAAACCAGAGCAATCCTGTAAATTATGACCATAATAAAGGTCTCCACATAGTCTGTCTCACATATAATATCTCTTTGCTCCGAGTCCCAGGCTAAAAGAAAGCCTCTCTAAATAGCAAACAACTCTCCTTGCAGAATACTATGTCTTTCAATTGTTCCCAAACAGCCTCGTTGTCACCTTTCCTTCCGATATCTGCTAACAGAGGCAAAACCATCTCGAGTACCATTGTCAAGATAGCTAATATCACAATTAATCTTAACAAGGTTCAGAAAATCGAACCGGTCATCAAACCGCTCTAGTCACTGGTTCACTAGTTCACTGGTCTAACCGGTCTAATCAATGGTTCAACCGGAAAAATCGTTTTAGAATAGAATAATAAATAAATTATAAATACACATCCTAAAATATAATTATAGTCTAATATAAATCTTAAAATATCTTCAAAATTTAAAACACTACATAAAATGTCATCAACCAAATACATATGATCTTATCAAAATCCAAACTCAAAAGTTAAATAGTAATAAAAGCATATCTAAATATTAAATCCCAACATCATGGTTTATCAATCATCAAAATCTGCAAGAACTTGTTGAGCAGAAGAAGCAAGAGATGCAGCATAAAGACCACTACTACCACCGCCACTTTGATATAAATCAGCATCAATTTCACCTAATAAAATAGACATGTTATCATTATATTATAAACTAACAACATTCTAATAAATCATTAGAAACTAAATATACTATACTCACGCAATAAGTCATCCACATTACTAGGAAGATCAGGTTCTTTCTCTACAACCTCTTCAGTCACCCAAAAGTCAACTTGACTTATGCTTTCATAATCAATTGGATCATATTGTGTCTTTTGCTTTCTTTTTTATTTTTCCTTCCTAAAAAGTTAAATACAATATATGAAGATTTAATAATTTACAAATTTGTTATGATAAAGATTACAAATGAAACAATATGGTATTTCATGAAACATATATTACCTGGATTTAAGACGCAAATTATAGGTAACATAAACAATGCCATTCAGTCTATCCAATCTATTTCTTCTTTTTGTATGAATCTGGTCAAAAAGACTCCAATTTCTCTCACACCCAGAAGAAGCAGATGCTTGGCTAAGAATGCAAACAACTATCTTTTGTAAACATGGAGCAGAGCCTCCGAATAACCTCCACCATTCATCTACCAATTATAAAACCATAACATATTAGAAGATATCAATTAAGATCATAGGAGCATAAAACAAGTTACTATTAACTAAACAAATATTCAGCCATATTCAGCTCGAATAGCTTCTTGTCTATCAAAACTTTTCTTTCGATCTCTATATAAATGTATTTCTTTCATTGCCTGAACTGAATCCAAATTGTTACACTTGCAATATAAGGTAACAAGATCAAGCAAACCTCGCATAACATCAGGTGCTTCTTTATAATTTTCATTAAAAAAGAATTTAGGATTCAGGAAGTAAGCTACCGCATGAAGATCTTTCTTCAAATGCTTGTCCCATCTTGAGTTGATAATATCTGTGTACGGCTGATATGCAGTCTTGGATTGCCTAAACATCTTCTTAATTGCATCTTCTGCTCTTAGCATTCCTTCATAAACATACCCCAAAGATGGTTTGTCATCAGCATCAACAATCCTCAGCAAGTAAATCAGAGGGCCCACAAGTTTACATACAGTAAAGCAATCGTCCCAAAATTTGTAATCCATAATAATAGCACTCACAGATCTACCAGTAGCACTCCTTCTTAATTTGTGATCAGTGAAAATTGAATCTACAACCAATGCTTGCAACTCCTTTTTATGGTCAAAGATGCTCTTCAATGTGATAAACACAGTTGCAAAACAGGTTGCACCAGGACGTACAATTTCTCTCCAATGAGGTTTTTGTCTTAGCCAAGATAGGAAAACCGTATGATTGTACACAAATACTGTGATATTTGAAGCACGTGTTGTAAGGTTAGAAATATGCGCCATGCTACTTATATCTTTTAAAATAAGATTAAGGCAATGAGCATCACATGGTGACCAATAGATATTATCATATTTTCTATTGATAAGCCTACCAGCAGCAACATAATTGGCCGCATTGTCAGTCACAACATGCACAATATCATTAGGGCCAATCCATTCAATCACATCAGAAAACAAATTACACAAGTGTGAAGCATTTTTTACCATACTGGAAGCATCTACTGATTTCACGAAGCACAAACCTTTAGAACAATACACCAAGAAATTAATTAACGTTCTTTGTCTTTGATCTGTCCAACCATCAACCATGAGGGTACATCCAGTTTCCTTCCATGCACTCCTATAACTATCAACTAACATTTGACTTTCTCTTTTAAGATCAGCCAACAAATGAACCCTTAACTTATCATAAGAAGGCCCCTTGTAACCAGGTCCAATACCAGCAACACCATCCAACATATTTTGAAAATATGGCGACATCACAGCATTAAATGGAATTTTACAATCCAAAAGCCACCGAGCAAACCGTTTATCAACCTCATGTATTGCCTCTTTGTTTTGCAGAACACTTTTAATACTTGGTTAAGCTCCTGGAGTTGTTCTTGGTGCAAACATAAGAGGAATGACTTTGGCTTTTTTCTTTGGATCGCCTCCAACTCCTTGCTGACTCGAGGTACGCTGCTGTTCCTATTCTTCTTGAGCTATTGCCTCATCAATTGCATCTTCTACCTCATCACCACCCTCTTCACCAAAACTTACTTTTATTTTCTTTTTTTTTTGTCTGAATTTCTTTCAACAAACTTTTCATCTGTTTTTTCACATCATATGGAACTTTAGAACATTTTTTCACATCTCCAGTCATCTTTGCTAGATGTTTCTTCATCCTGTGAATTCCACCTCCATTGAAAATTTGTAGACAAAATAAACATTGATATTGTGGTTTTCCATTCACCATTTGTAGAGCAACATATTTCCAAGCTAACTCTGTTTTTCCCCTAAGGTTAGAAGAACCTTGTGACTGACTATCGTTAACACTACGGGAATTAGGATTAGCAACATCATTCAGAATAGCAGTATCGACAGACATGTTATTATTCACAGAAGCATTGTTATCAGCAGTTGCTTCTTCATTAATACTATTTTCTATAACTGAAATTAATAAAACAGATATCAAACAGAGTAAGTGTAAAAGTGCAAAAGTGCAAAACAGCATTCAGCCAGTCAACAATTACAAAACAGCAAAAGTGCAAAACACTAAAATACCAGTATCCCTCTTCATAGTCTCCATGTTTCTATATTAGAGGGTGAATTTCGAATACAATAAAAAAACTTACTAACCAACAAACAGAAATTTCAATTGGAATACAATAAAATAGAAGACCAGAATTAATTTAATTTTCAGATTATTTATTTCTTATACTAACCAACAAACAGAAATTGAGCAGAGGAACGAAGAACGAAGAAGATAAGCAGAGAAAGTTCACAGAGGAAGTTTACAGAAATTGAATAGAAATCGAAGTTCACAGAAAAAGAACAGAAATCTAAGTTCACAGAGTATCAACATCATGTTTCTTCATGTTTCTTATACTAAAGAAGATGAGCATAGGTGAAGAACAAAGAAGATGAGTAGAGGACGAGTCACTCATCTGGTGTTGAGGACCACACGACGATGAAGACGATGAGAGGGCTACTGGTGTTGAGAAGATGAAGACGATGGAGATGGAGAGCTACTGGGCAGGGAACCAGGCGACGATGGAGGGCTACTGAGGCTGAGGACCAGGCGACGGTAGTGGCGCTGACGATCTGAGACCGCGGCGACGATGGAGGGCGACTGGGCGGCTAGGGTTCAGACTTCAGAGGGGCGGCTAGGGTTCACTCACTGTGAGACTAAGATAGTGAGATGAATCATGAATGAATGGGGGTCGAGGGAAAAAGGGGGGTGGGGTGATCCACGAGTGGGTCGGGTCGGGTTACATTTTTTATTTTTTTAAAACAATAAAAACAACGTCGTTTAGTAGAACTGGCTGGTCATCGGTCCGGCCCAACCGGTCGGTTCACCGATTTTTCAGCAGTTCTTCCTACTGCGGTTTTTAGAGGGGGACCGGATTGTTTGCATCACCGGTTCGCAGTTAAACTGGTCGAACCGGCCGGTCCGGTCCAGTTTTCAGACCTTGAATCTTAAAGGTGCCCACCGAGAAAGAATCCAAGAGTCACTAATGGTGGAGGGGATAGACACTCGTTATAACTCAAAACTATTTCGAAACTCCTTTTCTAAGGACAAAGTCATACCAGTCACCTTGTCCATGGTCCAAAGCTCGTGGAGATGAAAGATCTCGTTATTCCTCGAACGCCAAATTCACCAGAGACCAGAAAAGAATCTAAAGGGGTGCTGTTTGCTATTATTTAAGAACTAACTCATCAAATCCAGTGGTTGACAGGAAATTTCCAAAGCTTACCAAACTAGCTGGACTTTTGAGCAATCTCGAATGCAATGTAAATCGATTCCTAACTCGAAAAACATCGTGGACAGCTCCGAAATACCCCTCCTAAAATGAAATACAACAGCAGTAAGAGCCTCCAAAGACATAGCCAGGCTAAGAATTTGTGCTTTTCCGAAATATGTTGACGCAAAAGCCAAAGCCAAAGCCAAAGCCAATTCCCCATATCCTCCCAACTAAACATCTTACTGAGCTACAAATAATTATTACGAGCGTCATAAACTCTTGAAGTCATACCAGTCCAACACCAACCGACCTCTAAACCAGCTTGAACATCCGGATTGTAATAGTTAATGTTAACTAATTACTAACAAAAAATAATAAATTTTATTTATTTTTTAATATTTCTTAATTTTTGTAAACTAATAAAAGATTAAAAAAATTATTAAATCTTTTTAATTAATGAGTACTCGTTAAAAAATTTCATTAAATTTTTTTAATTAACGAGTAACTTATCAAAAGATTTAATTAATGAGTACTCGTTAAATATTTTTAATTAACGAGCGTTCATATAAGAACAAAAATTTTGGATTGGCTTCCAATTTTTTTATCTCTTAGTAGTTCACATACATTGGGAGAAATGGTAAATAAAATTTATTAACATTTTATTATTAATTAGCTAATAATGTTTAAAACTATGAACTTAAGATGTATTATTGGATTATTATATTAAAAGAAGAATTAAGTACTTTTTTTGTCTCTAATATCTTAGGTGAAAATCAAAATTGTCCCTGACTTTTTTTTATTAAAATCATCCTCAACGTTACTGAACGTTTTAAAATCATATTTTTTCAAATTTTTGGACTATATTATCTTTTATCATCATCTCTCTCCTTTATTCTCCTCTGTTTACCTCAGCCTCCCTCCTCAACTCCTCCCTCCTCCCTCTTTCCTACTCCACTCTCTCCACCCAAATCTTCAACAATAACAACTATTTTTTTATTTCAAAAAATTAAACAAAGCTAACGAGCATCAACAACAATATTTTCAGATTCCACTCAAATCTTCAACAGTAACAACTAATTTTTTTTAATTTCAAAAAAATCAAGCAAAGCTAACACAGAATAACACCACATCAACAACAATATATTCATATTCCACCCAAATCTTCAACAACAACAACTATTTTTTTTTAATTTAAAAAAATTAAACAAAGCTAACACAGAATCAACAACAATAATATATTCAGATTAAAAAATCTATCAACAACAATAACACCAATTCAAATTCAAGACAAAAAATTCAAGAGAGAAGAATGCAAAAAAGAGAGAAGAGAAGAACTCAGAGAAGAGAGGTGGTGTTGTTACCGTCCGTCACTGTCGCGGTTGAGGAAAAGAGAAGGAACAACGGCGCGGGAAGCTATTGCTGCTGACGCTATGGCTTCTGTGGTTGAGGATAGGAATGACAGTAATGGAAAACGACGTGATGGCGATAGCCAGAGCTGAAATGACGTCGTTGAGGTCAATGCCGACATGGTTGTCGTTGAGGATTAAGGAGAGGTCGGGATCGTCGAGAAAGTGGTCGTCGTGGGAGATGAGGAAGGTGAGGCCAACGTCAATGGAGAAAGGGTTGAGGTTGATGATGGATAGGGAGAAGAAGGTGAAGAAGGAGGTGGGAGTGGAGATGGTACGGTGGCGGAAAGAGAGAGAAGAAGAATTGGGGTTGTGGTTGGGAGGGTTCCGAAGAGAGGGGTAGGAAGAAAGGGACGGGAGAGAAGAAAGTGAAGAGATACGGTGGTGAGGGTGAGGGTGGAGGTGGGGTGGGATGGGGTGGGGGTTTGTTTTTTCTTTTTAATATTATTTTTAGTAATTATTAAGGGTAATTTGGTCAAGAAAATAAAATTAAGGTAGAAAATGACGATTTTATAACGTTGAGGATGATTTTAATAAAAAAAGGTCGGAGACGATTTTGACTTTGACCTCAGACCTTAGGAATGAAAAAAGTATTTAACCCTTAAAAGAATTAAATTGATAGATAAAAGTACCCAAAATAATAAAGAAGAATTGGATTGTAAAATTATTTTTTAATCCTCTAATTTTAGAGATTAAATTTAGAGTTTAAATTAAAATTTAAAATTTAAATTTAAAATTTAAATTTAAAATTTAATATTTAAATTTTATAATAATAATATAATTAAAAATTGATTAGTATTTACTAAAATTTTTAATTTTCTAATTGAACTCAAAAAATAAAAAAAATAAAAAATAATATTAATATCTGAAAATAGCAATATTATATTTGCTACAATGATTGTTAAAAAAGATGTTAATAGAATTTTTAACATAAATAAATAAAATTTAATACTGTTGTTCAACACTACATAATATAAATATAAATTGAATCAAACTGATTTAATTTACTGAGGCCTACTATACATACAAGTCTTTTTGACTTACAAGTTATATAAGTTGGTCCAAATCCAAGAAAAAACAGGCACACCACTCCTTTAAAATCGAGCGTCCAACGCACGACGTTCATTATGCCGCACTCTTCCTCTTCTTCCTCAATCAAAACGCAAACCGTCAAGATTCGCACTATTCCTCTTCTTCCTCAATCAAAATGCAAACCGTCAAGATTCAAGCGATATTCGAAACAAAAGACACGTTCCAACTCCTCGCGAAGAGTAGAAGAAATCAAGAAAAAAAAGATACAAATATCCATAAAAAATCACAAGAAAAAACGAAGAAACATTATTCAAGGTACTGTTTCACTGTTCTTTTAGTTTTTTTTTCTAGATTGTCTCTGCCATGTGCATCATCCTTAACCAGCAAAACATTAAAAGATTTTAAGAAGAAATATACTGTCTCCCCCATGTTTTGGGTGTATTTCTTAAATCCTTTGGGTGTATTTCTATAATCCTTTGGGTGTATTTTTGTAGCCGTTTGGGTATATTTCTGTAATCCTTTTTGTAACCATTTCGGTGTATTTCTGTAATCATTTGAGGGTATTTCTGTAATCGTTTGGGTGTATTTCTGAAGTTCCATCATCTTCAAAACAATTTCAAAGCTTGGTTTCAGAAATCATGAAAATCGAAAAAAAACGAAGCAAGAAGGAGTTCCAACAAATTTGGCAAGAAATTCGAAAAAAAACGAAATCTTTTAAAAAATGAAAATTATATATTTACGCATTAATTGATTTAAATTGATTTAAAAGTCTGTTAAAGAGGCACGTAACATAAGCAGCGTGTTTAGTGGATTTTGTTTTCTTCAGAATTGTAAAATTTATAAGCACAAAACACTTGTACATAGAGATTAATCCTAATTTACTGTATATGTGTTGTGCTGTAGTAATTGAATTAATTAGATTCGATTTATTAAGAAAGTACAGTAAATTGAATCTAGTGGTATCAATTGACATCGAATGAATTGTTCTTCTATTAAATCATTCGATTTATCATGTATCACCCTAAATCAACGTCAATTAATTTGATTTATAGTAAAAAAATATAAATCGAGTTCGATTGTTTCGATTTACATAAAATTATTTGAGATATATATGTAACGAAAATTAAAATAAAATATTGATATAATTTTAAAGTTAAAACCATTTATGAGTGTGAATCAATTACCCTAACATTTGCCAATTATTACCATACTTTTTGGCGGGTTTTCACCCTCTTCCTTATGTTTTAAGAGCAACTCCAACATACTTTTCCAGAGTCCCAATCTCTTCATGGTGAATGACACGTGGCAATAAATTTTGGAGGCTTCTTATCAATATCTTCAAGTATTGTTGGGTCAATGCCCCCAGCTTCTGAAACCAAGACTCAAATCCACAATGTTCACAATACGATGGGCTTGGCGATTGATGGTTGTTTGGATCAAGTGAAGATGTTGGCATGGAGTCTCCAATCCGTCCACAAAGTGTAAAAGTATCCAAAAGAAAAGGGGGGTAAATTACAAAAAAATCACTTAAACAATGTTGTCATTAATAAAAATAAATTTAAAATATATTATCAACAAAAATATTTTTAAATAATTTAAAAATACGAAGAAAATGTCTAAAAAAATATTATTTTTAAGTGACAAATGATTTTTATATTTAATAAACCGTTTATGTATTTGATCTAAAATTTAAAAAGAATATTTAGATATTTGTTTAAAAAAATACACACAAAAAAAATAAAAATTTGATCTTTATATTTTTATTTTAATTTTTAAAAATATTATTAGTTGTTGATAAAAAAATCACAAAAAATATATATTTAACAAAAATTACCAAATTTTAAGAATAAAAAATTTCACTTTTCTAATTATTTTTACAAATAATTTTATCAAAATTCAATTTTTAAAACATTTTTTAAGACTACATATTTAATATTAAGTGTTTTTGTTTTCAAATTATTTAAAAAAAATTTAAATATATTTTTGTTAACGACAAAATTATTTGAATATATTTTTTGTGATTTATCCAATAAAAAGAAACGAAAAATCAAAAGCATCTAAAGATGGCATCATTCTGCAACAAGCCATCTACGCTTTCGGAGAAGAAAAGCTTCACAACATAATACGAGCTTGAGGATGTGATAGATACTTACATAGGCTACTTCATTGAGCTTTCAACTTATGACAATATAGATAATGGGAAAGAATAATGAATCTCTCTCGTTACATATGAGTTAAAAGGAAGTCTAGAAGAAAAAAATAAAGTGCTGCTAAGAAATTCCAAGTGTTCATCGTTTTAGATCTCAGATTTATATCTTTTACTTTGTAAAATCCAATCTTTTTTTAGACGAGTATTTTTTAGTTGTTTGTAATCTAAGTTTATACTTATATTTATATCTTATACTAGGTTACTAATTAAACACATTCTTTAATTGTAATTATAAAGTGTGCTAACTTAACCGATAATTTTCATATAGATTTTTGTTAGGTATGAAGTGAACATATTTGAAATCATATTTGAAGAAGTGATGAACAAAAATATATACATAATATATGACTATTTAGTTACACACTATTGAATAAATAATATATAGTCCATGAAGACTAAATTCTATTTTGGTATCTGAGATTCATACGATTGCTCATTTTGTTTTTTGAAATTTAAAATTAACTATATTGGTCCTCTAGATTTAAGTTCGGGCACCAATGTGGTCCTTCGACTATTTTCGACGATGATAAGGCAAACGAAGTGCTAAGATGACACCTTCTCTACCATGCTGGACGCTACAACGGCTAATTGACGTGGCAAGAGTTGTATTTAAATCCAATTTAGTCCCTAAAATTCTAATTATTTTATTATTTATCTGAGTTATAATGACAAAGTTTTAACAATAAGAGACTAAATTGGATATAAATACAACTTTCGCCACATCAACTAGCTGTTACAGCGTCTAATGTGATAGGAAGGGTGTCATTTCAGCACTCTATTTGTCTAATCATCACCGAAAAGAGTCGAGGGACCATATTGGTGCCCAAACTTAAATCTGGAGGACCAGTATAGGTAATTTTAAATTTCGGAAACCAAAATAAGTAATTGCGTGAATTTCAGATACCAAAATAGAGATTTAGTCGCCCATAAAAACATAACATATATAGTCCATGCACGGATTATATATATATATATATATATATATATATATATATATATATATATATATTCTAAAGTGTATTTTTTATGTATTGATAATGTCATGAGACAATATTATTTTATTAATACAAGCGTAATGCAATGTACATTGATGATTTAATTTAACCATCTTTGACATGACATGGATTGTTATCCTTACATGAGCTATTCTAAATGATTTTGTTTTGATCGATTTAAAAATTGGCAAATATGATTGTTACATTAGTAAAAATAATATTGACAGTAATAATAAAGTTTAATTATTTTATAAGTTTTTATAATTCTATCGAAATTTTAATTAAATTTTTATATTTTTTTAATTGAATTTTTATACTATAATTTTATTTTAATTTAGTTCTGTCATAACAAATATATTTGAAATAATAGAATATTCTATTAAAAGTTAAATATTCTCACTATTAGAGACTTGATTGAGGACATCTTTATATTTCCAAAACACTAAAAGAACCATTGGCATTTTGTCCCAAAGTCAAAGAGTCCTAGCCCTAAGTTCTTCTCGGAGCTCTTAACGGGTCCATGGCTTTGTCTTGTCTAGCTGCGTCTCCTCCGCTCGTCATCTGTCGTGGGGTCCTCATCCGTAGCGTGGTCATCGTCCATCATGTGGTCGTCATCCCTGACGTACTCATCGTCCCTTCCGTGCGCGTCTCCCTTTGTCTTGTTCGTGGCTCATCCGCCACCACTGCTCATTCGTCATCAGTGGTCATCCGCAATCATTAAACCCATTCTCTCGCTGCATTGCGCCTCCATCCCTCCCTTGCTGTCTAAATGCTGCTCTTCATCCCCATGTTCTTCTCCTTTTGCAACATCTGGTGATAATTTGATTTTTTTCCTATTTTTTTCAAGGTTAATTCCTTTATTTTAAGCATATGTGAATTTATTGATATAATGGTTTATGAACTAATTAGGAAAAAAAATGGCACTGGTTGAATTGAAATCTTGAATTGATTTTTGAATTGGTTTATAAATATGAATATGTAGGAATTTTGTTAATTATTAAATTAGTTTCACTGATTATAAATTTTGTTGATTGTTGATTGTTGTTGTGATGATGCTGGTTTATTAGTGTTTTTTCTTTCTTTTTGTTGTAGTGATGGAATTGGGTTTCACTATATACCTACATTATGGTGGAAAGTTTCATGATACATGACACGATCTAGAGTATTTTTTGGTAGGGGAAGGGAGGAGAAGGGTGTTGAAAGACTTGCATTTTGAGCTCGATAAATGGAGTCTGCAAAAAATAGTTAGTGAGTTAAAGAAGTTAGGGTACAATGGTTATGGTAAGATATGGTATTATGAACTAGGCTGTCAGTTGAACTCAACTCTTAGAAAATTTATGAGTGATGGAGATGCCATGAGAATTGGTAAGTTATTAGTGTCACAAAATATTAAGCACTACTTGGTGTACATTGTTGATGGATGTAGAGAAGGTAATGGTGTTGAGATAATTTCAAATGATAAAGATTATGTGCCAATTAAAGCTAAGTACAATGGTAGTAGTTTAATAGAAGTAGAAGTTGAAGGTGAATCAGAGCCATCTAGTTAGGAGGATAGATTTGATGATAGTGCCGATGATTGAGATCATGAGGACAATTTTGGTTTTGAGGTTAAAGATGGAAATGATATTGGAGCTTCAAATGCTTTTAAGGGGTTCAATGGCCCGTTAAACCAAGATGATAATATACAAGCTGTTAGTGATGATGTTGCTATTCATGATGCTACTGTTGACGAGGATGTTGAAGTTGGAGAAATTTTTAAAGATTATGAAACTGAAGATATTGATAGCTATGAGGGAGATTTGGGTGATATGATTAATGGAGCTACTTTTGACAATGATGCTGCTACTGCTGATAATAGATCTGATGTAAATATTCGCAGAGCTGAGAGAAAAAGACAAGTTGAAATAGACAGGGGTAGAGAAAAGGGCAAAGGAAGGATTATTGCTGCATTTTCTCAACCAACAATAACCTTTGCTGCTGCATCTTTACAATCACTACCCACCACACTTGTTGTTGCATCTTCTCAACCACCTCCCATAGTTGCTACTTCAGATTCTCAACCTCCAACCACAACTATTGGTGTTGGAGATTTTGAGGTTCCTATCATAGCACCTTGATCTTTATAAGTTGTCTTACCTACTATTTTTGTATCCTCCCATCCTCTTACATCTGTTGCAGCTGCATATTCTCAGTAACTACCTAGAGTATCTTCTCAAGCCTTGCTAAAGACAAAGGTGTTTGGTGTAAGAAAAAGTGGACGACTCAAATTAGGAGTGAGGAAGGCAACAGGCCAACCAAGCCTACATATAGACCTAACTAACGAATAAAGCATGATTCCATTGAGTTGTTGAGGTTGTTATTCAATAGTATATGTTACGATGAATTGTATAGAATTTATTGATTATGCTGTAATTTTGTGGCCAATGTTTTGGTATTGGTAGGACCATTATTTTGGTATTTTGTTTTATGGTTGGATCACTTTTAAATGTCGCATTTACTGGACTTTTATTTTAGATTAGGTATGTGGCATATTATATGACTATTTATTTTGTGATATATTGTAGACATATGATTTACAGGACCATTATTTAATGACTATCTAGATATGTGACATATTATATGGTCACTTATTTTGTATAACTTGTGGATATATGGTTTAAATTTAAAGATTGAACTCTAAAGTTTTCGTCAACTCTGTTTTATGTTATATTCAAACAAAAGACAACAACGACAACAACAAAACCTTGTCCCACTAGGTGGAGTCGGCTACATGAATCAAACGACGCCATTGTGCTCTGTCATGTATCATGTCTACAGAGAGACCGTTTACATATAGATCTTGTTTGACCACCTCAAAGATGGTCTTCTTAGATCTTCTTATGCCTTTCGCCCATTGTCCATCTTCCATCTTATCTACCCTCCTGACTGGGTATTCTATCGGTCTTCTTCTCACATGTCCAAACCACTTGAGACGCGATTCAACCATCTTTTCCATAATAGGTGCTACTCCAACTCTTTCCCGTATATCTTCGTTCCTTATTTTATCCAATCGTGTATGATCACTCATCCATCTTAACATCTTCATCTCTGCCAACTCAGCTTATGTTCGTGCTCCCTTTTGGCCACCCAACACTCCGTACCATAAAGTATAGCCGGTCTTATAGTGGTGCGATAGAATTTACCTTTAAGTTTTAAAGGTACTTTTTGTCGCATATAAAACCAGATGCACTCTACCATTTTAAAAAATACCTTATACAACAGAAGACATTAATGTAAAATTTAATCAAACTAAATATAATTAACAGTAATTGGATTGAAGTTATAGAATCCCTTATATTAGAATAATACCTTATACAACACAAGTAATTTTAAACCCTTACAAACCACATTGTAATTACTAGGACTATCAAAAACATAAACAATATATATTACATTTTACATTGGTTTTTCATATTGTCTTTCAATCTTCCAAGTTGTTCTTGGACAACATTAAGCTCATCACACAATCTACCCACATAAGCATTCTGTAACACCCCGTATTTTTTAAAATTAAATAATTAGTTATTTATGAGTTATTATATTATATTTAGATTTTATTTTCAAAAAATTATTTATAAAAAAATAATTAAATAAAATTTTATAATTATTGAAGTTTAGTTTAATTATGATTTATTTTATTAATTTAAATTATTTATTAAAAATTATTTTGAATAAAAAATTAAATTTATTATTATTATTATTATTATTATTATTATTATTTGGCAAGATATATATATATATATATATATATTTATATATAGTTTATCTTGTGCTTAATTGAGCGGATTTTATCAATTTTTCATATACTTATTCATAGGCATCCTTGTGTTGTCTCAGCACTTGGATATGTTTCTCTTCTTGTTCTATATTCAGACTTGAATTTATGATCATTGGGTAAGTGTTGTTGGCACCCAGATATGCATATTTCAAATCAATTCAACCTTCAATTGAACACAACTTTTAATCTGGAATTCTGATTGATGCACCGTTTGCGGTCACGCAACCGCGACATCGAACTCTACAAAATCCACACAATTATTCTGAAGATACTAGTATAATTACTACAAATAGAAGCTAGTCACTAATGCCTAAACACCACAAAAGAAGCAAAATCAAAGCCAAATTGAGGCCTGACATTGCTAATGCAGGATATATATATATATATATATATATATATATATATATATATATATATATAGAAACGTGGCTGAAACGTGGCTGCCGTGCATAAATACATATATAATGGTAATTGGACACCTTGTCAGCATTTATTATTCTTCACCATCTAATAAGTGAGTTTGAATAAGTAAATGTTGATTTGGTTGATTATTACTTAAATTTGAATGAGTGTATGTTAAATTATTGTTGTTTGCTTGAGATTTTGATTTAGTTATATATGAACAACTAATTGAGGTGTTTTGATTATTTTTTGGGAGTAAAAATAGAATTTTCAAAAACTTTAAAAATTATATTAACTGATTTTGAATTATTAAAGAAATGATTTTGCTGCTGGAGTTGATTTGATTTTGGAAGCGGTTGGATTATATTAATTGTTTTAAAGGTTTTGGAGAATATCACAAAGATATGGCTTTATTTTTAAAAGAAAAAGAGAAGATAAATCGGCACGTGTGGTTATGAGAATAATTGAAAGGTCACGAGAGGGTGACGGAAAGTAAATAGTTATGGTGCTGATGTGAAAATGTTATGTCATGGGCTTTGTTTGTGAATGATTGTGCGGGGATGCCCGTGTGTATGAAATGGCTTCAAGGAGAAAGGGGCACATGCTTCAACTGGAGAATCAGCACCTGCAAGTACTTGCAGAGATCATATTTGGTATACTTCAGCTGGAGAATCAGCGCCTGCAAGAAGTAGAAACTTGCAGAGGTTATGCTACTGGAATGCTTTATCTGACTTGCGAGTCGGATTGCGTTGGGTGCGGGTTGAAACCGACAAATGAGATCATTACCTGTGATAGGAATAGACATGCATCATACTTGTTTGCGCATATTTGTTTGGGAGTGTGTTTCCTGTAATTGTCGGTGTGCTAAATGGCTGTTTGAATTATGTGTTCTATAATTGTTGAATTGAATTGTCTCTTGTTGACTGCTATTACTAACCAAGTATATATAAAATGAACTTAACTTCGAACTCCGACCCTACTAAGAACTCCCCAGTTCTTACTCCCTATCTCCACCTCTTTCAGCTACAGGTGCGAAGGCTTAGTGCGAAATTACAGGAACATAGAAGATTATATTTGCAAATTAAGTTCTTAGATTTTATTTTTTCCCTCGTCGTTTATTGTTTTTAGTTTTAGAGGGGGTAGGACTTGTATTTGAGTATCTTGAAATAAGTCTATGTAAATAATGTTATGTGAATATATATCTTTGTGATCAAGTAATTAAAGTGAAAAATTTTCGTTTTCTTAACTGAAGTTTCAATTCGTATTCACGAAAGTTCAATATTAAATAAACATAGTATATAATTAAAGAAATTGAGGTAAGTAGCGCTCGAACTTTTAGCGCAATCATGATGTGTTAAAAGTTAGGGTGTTACATTATGGTATCAGAGTAGTTCGTTCCTGTTAGAGCCTTGGGGATGGACTGACTATGCTTCATTGCATACTCTGAGTGTCTGTCATGCAATAGGACTTGTCCTAATAACAAGATTTTGAGTTTTAGATGCATGAATATCTATTGATTAATGCTGTTAGTTGACCATTGCATTTCTCATGGTATTAAGTCTGGCTAACTTAATACTGATGATTTGTGTATACGAGAACACTAATAAGTTATCATGGACGAAACAGAAGTAATAGATAACGCAAATTGTGGGTTTTGGAAGCGTTAGCAGTTGTGTCTCGGGGTTGCTCGGTTACATATCTTGTCCCTCCATGGTTTGTCTTTAAGTGTTGTCTGAGATTTCTTTCTTGAAAAAGTGGACTAATTATTCTCCAATCCTATTCCTTGTTCATATGCATTTTTCATTCGATCTTAAACTGCATATGTTCGATCGAATTTCCTGAGATATCCACTTTTCTTGAGATATCAAGCCTACTTTGTAACTTCTACTTTGCAACCACACTTCAACTCTATCATCTTTATGTCATATGAAACTCAAGTATTTAAAACTATATATGTATCAATATGAGTTGAAACTTTTTGTTTTTTATAAGGTATTTCAATATATATATATATATAAAGTGTTAAAATTACGTAATGTTTGTGTAATATGCTAATTTTCAAAAACGAAAATTTTTATAAGTGAAGTAAGATGTAACATCCTGTATTTTTGAAAATTAAATAATTAGTTATTTATGAGTTATTATATTATATTGAGATTTTATTTTTAAAAAATAATTTATAACAAAAATAATTAAATAAAATTTTATAATTATTATAGTTTAGTTTAATTATAATTTATTCTATTAATTTAAATTATTTATTAAAAATTATTTTGAATAAAACTATAATTAAATTGATTATTATTATTATTATTATTATTATTATTATTATTATTATTCGGCCAAGAGATACACGTATACACTATTCTATATATATATATATATATATATATATATAGTAAAGAAAGAAAGAAAGATTAAGAAAGCCAAACTATATAATGGTTAAATGTTCCTTTACTTAATAATTGGACACCTTGTCAGTATTCATTATTCTTGAAAAATGACCGTGGGACAGAGAAAGAAAAAACCGTGAAACCCTTGAAACTTTCGATTTTGATTTCTTATAATTCGTAACTCCAGTTAAAAGTTTAATCCGATAAAAATATTTATGTCTTTTTTTTTATATGTTGGCGTTAGTTTTGTTCGATAAAAATTGATAATGACGTAGTTTTTCTTTTTTTTTGAGTTCAGTCAATTGGAGTTTTAAGAGACACAGACAATTTTTGACGTTTTCTTCTTTAACAGTTCAGTCAAAAAGCTTTTCTGGAGGCTCTTTTGTTGTGATTTATGCACAAAGGTAGAATTTGGTAACTTTATAATAATTAAATGTGAGTTTGATAAGTGAACGTTGATTTGGTTGATTATTGCTTGAATTCGAATAAGTTTATGTTGAATTCTTGTTATTTGCTTGAGATTTTGATTCATTTATGTATGAACAACTAGTTGGGTGTTTTGATTATTTTAGGAGTAAAAATGAAATTTTCAAAAGTTTTAAGAATTATATTAACTGATTTTGAATTATTAAAGAAATGATTTTGCTGCTGGAGTCGATTTTATTTTGGAAGTGATTGGATTATTAATTATTTTAAAAGTTTTGAAAAATATCACAAAGATGTTATTTTAGTTTTAAAAGAAAAAGAGAAGATAAATCGGCATTATGAGAATGATTGAAAGGTCACGAGAGGGTGACAGAAAGTAAATAGTTATGGTGTCGATGTGAAAATGTTAAGTCGTGGGCTTTGTTTGTGAATGATTGTGCAGGAATGCCCGTGTGTATGGAATGGCTTTCAGGAGAAATGGGCACATGCTTCAGCTGGAGAATCAGCGCCTGCAAGTTCTTGCAGAGGTCATGTTTGGCATATTTCAGCTGGAGATTTAGCGCCTGCAAGAAGTAGAAACTTGTAGAGGTTATGCCGCTGGAATGCCTTAGCTGACTTGCGAGTCGAATTGCATCGGGTGCGGGTCGAAACCGACAAATGAGCTCATTACCTGCGATAGGAATAGACATGCATCATACTTGTTTGTGCATATTTGTTTGTGAGTGTGTTTCCTGTGATTGTGGGTATGCTAAAAGGCTGTTTGAATTATTTGTTCTATAATTGTTGAATTGAATTGTCCCTTGTTGACTGTTATTGCTGACCAAGTGTATATAAAATGAACTTAACTTCAAACCCCAACCCTACTAAGAACTCCCCAACTCTTACCCCTTATCTCCACCCCTTTCAGCTATAGGTGTGAAGGCTTAGTGCGGAGCTACAGGAACATAGAAGATTATGCTTGTGAGTTAAGTTCTTAGATTTTATTTTTTCCCTCGTCGTTTATTATTTTTAGTTTTAGAGGGGATAGGACTTGTATTTGAGTATCTTGAAATAAGTCTGTGTAAATAATGCTATGTGAATGTATATCTTTGTGATCAAGGAATTAAAGTGAAAACTTTCCATTTTCTTAACTGAAGTTTCAATTCATATCCACGAAAGCTCAATATTAAATAAACATAGTATATAATTAAAGGAGTTGAAGTAAGTAGCGCTCGGACTTTTAGCGCGATCATGAGGTGCTAAAGGTTAGGGTGTTACACATTCATTTGTCCAGCTTCCACAATTAGTCCTTCTATCTCCTCGCTTAGTCTCCCTATCTTCCTTTTCTTGTGCACTAATTTTCTTATTTTAGCCTCCAACTTACTATAATCTTGTGTTCCCACAACTCTAATTGTAACAGATACTATTTCTCTTTTTATTGCACCACCTTCATCAACCCACTCAAAAAATTTGCATCTTTTGTTAAGACAAGAAATAAATCTTCTATTAAGATTCCTTGTTTTTCCAAAAGTTTGAAGAATTAGAGTGTCACCACAAAAACAGTGAACCCTCTTATCCTTTTTCTTTGGCCACCCATTCTTCAAGTCATCATCATCATCAATCCACTCAAAGAAGTTGCAGTTTGGCATACCTCCTACCATTGTTAGACACAGCCAATGAAGGGCGCTCTGTTATTGCTTCCCCACAGAAACACACATTACAATAAAAATACTAAGTACCATCGGATTTAACATCGCAGAGTATTGGCCAATTTATCGTCAGATTTACCAGTAGTAACAACTTCGAATTCTTGAGGTTAAGTAATTACCAGCAGATTTTGGTTTCCGACGATAAATTTGCCGGTCATATTTGGAGGGAGACAAAAATAAATTGGCTCATCCTTTAGGGTTAGATTTTCTGACCGTAAACCCACTTAGTGAAACGCTGCGTTTTGGTGACTCGCAATGATTTACCATCAGATTTTTTTGACGATAAATCCAACGTTAATCGGGTCATAATTCAAAATGCAAATCATCTTCCCCCTCATTCGAATATCACTCTCTCTTAATCATTTGTTTCTTCCCCTCTCCCCAACACCACCATCTGCAACTGCCGAAACCACCACCATCACAACCCCCTCTCTGTCGTCGTCAACCCACCGCCGAGACCCCTCCCTTCTTCTTCTTTTCGCTTTTCTCTCATTGCTATTTCATCGTTAATCTTCTTCCATCTCAGAACCACCGCGTCGCACCATAAGGCCACCACCGGCAAGCCATCAAGCCACCGTTATCCCCACTATCATCGCACCACCATTGTCCAACTTTGCTGCGAGTCCATCCTTCAGTGCAGCAAAATAGGAAAGCCCTTGTCCTAGTCTCCTTGTGAGTTTCCCAGCCTTGGCGAGCGACGTCCGTAGCTTCTCACTCTGGCAACAACATAGTACTATTGCAACCTCTCTCTTCCCTCTCGTCTGTTTTATATGTTGCCCTGCATCACAGGTTATTTTTATTAAACTCTGTTTTTCAAATTCTATTTAGTTAGTATTGGTTCATTAGTTTGGTTTTAGTTAGTTTAGTTAGATTTAACTTTCTGTTTTAGTGGATTTTAGGTTGTTAAGATAGGTTTGGTGTAGATTACTTGGTTCTGAGATTGCTAAAAGTGGTTAGATTGTCTGATTATGTTCATTACGTTAGGTATGCTTGTTGATTTGGAATTGGGATTGTATATTGATGCTTGGTATTGATTTTTGCTTGTTTGATTAATTTGGCACGCCAAGTGTTTGATAATATGCCTCAAAGAGTTCTAAATGAAAATTTGGTTCAATCTTTAAAAATCAATTCTTGCTTTTACATGATTAATGTTATTATGCATTAATGTGAATGTGAATGTTTCTAATTTATCAAGTTTAGTTTGATATGATGGATTGCTCGAGATGTTATTTCTTATTAATTGCGTTTTGAGTATATGTGCTATGTACAATTACTATGAATGGGTTATTTGAAAATTGAATTTCACTCACAACATCACATACTCTAAAACTCTTCTTTTGCATAATCCATCATATTACTTCAATTCTTGAATGGTTTAAGTGATTATTGAGCTTCTTGTTGATTGTTTTCTTACTTTTAATTCGCAAATATTTTGAAATCATCTTTGACGCACTAATTGAGTTGAATTTGAACTTTGAAAAGTGTTTGGATTATTGAACTGATTTGCTGAATATTGTTACTGGAGTTGTTTGAAATTGTCTAAATTATGTTAATTCACTATGTTACGGCTGATTTTGCTCTTTGCACACATGACGACAAGTAGAGGTGTTGCGGATCATGATACTAGTCGTGGTCGTGGTAGAGGGAGGGTTTCTTCTAGTACCTCTGGGAATTCTGGATCCTCTCCTTCTACTTTGACTACCCCAGTGACGTCATAGGTTGTGGGTTTATCGAACCAGCCATTCATCATGGTCCCTAACCCCAACTACGTCCTTCCGCCTACGGTGACGATGCCGCTTCTATCCGCCCAGCAGCCCAATGCTATGGTGATGCCACCTCCAACGACGGACACCGCAGCCCCAGAATCTTCTCACAGAAGTGATCCAGTTGATGCCCTTCCACCGCCTCCCATCATATGGTTGACGATTTGGCCTGATGGCAGAACGAGATAAGTATCACTTTAGGTCTTCTTTATGCTGAAAGTGTCTGACTATTGATTCTAGTTTACTAGATTTAGGGTTGTAGGTTTGAACTGCTGAAAGTTATTGATATATCATGATTGGTGATTCTTGATAGTTGATTCTAGTTTTAGTGGATTTAGGGTTGTATGTTTGAATTACTAAAAGTGTTTTATATTTCCTGATTATTGAATTGCTGAAAGTGTTTAACTATTGATTCTAGTTTAGTGGATTTATAGATGTTGATTATTGATTATTGCCTGTTGTTCATTGATTGTTGACATTTGGTGTTATTTAAGTTAATCGTTGATGGATAAAATGCGTGGCACATTCCAGTTATAGATGAGACTCTGCCAAAATTTCTAAAAAAAATCTCTATATATATTGGTTATTCTCTTCCGACGTTTTAATTTATATTGCCATAATAGATTGTTTGTGAATTATTGATAGGTTTGCACTAAACAACAACAAATATACTCAGGAGATGACCAACGTCATCAAGCTGATGTACGACCATCCGTGGCCCAGCTACAAGAAGATCTCCTATGAGATCAGAGAGCGATGATTTCAGAAGTGGATGATAATTAGTCTTTTTTTTAGTTTCAAACCTACTTAGCTAGTTAATTATATCTTCTATTTTGATTAACTAATTTTAAAGTTTCTTTGTGCAGTTACACTTTCTATGGGATGCTGAGCACGATATTACCATCAGGAAGATATATGACCATCGAATGGGTCAGTAGCTGCAACAGATGCTGGAGGATATTCGGCTCTGCTCAAAAATCAAGAAGGCTCCGTTAGTTCATTGGGAGACCGATGAGGGGTTTAGCCATCGGCGTCTCACAAACAAAGCTAACAGGACATCGGCCAGGTCATCCAAGTATATCGGCGGCTCAGCAACCTTCATGAATACTAAGGTTAGGCTGGCATGTAGTTTCTTTAACGTTGTTATTAACTTACTTATATTCTTTTACATATATATCATTACTGGTGATCCTAATCATATTGTTTTTTAGTGCAACATGTGTAGTCGAAGTCGTTGGATCGCGATGCGACATTGTCGGAGACGTTCAAGTACACCCATATTTTGAAAGAGAACAAAAGAGATCTGTTGATCAGGGGTCTCAGGATCATTATGTGAGTAAACATCATCTGATCTTGTGATATAAAATTAGAAATTAACTGTATAGTTGTTGTACTAATCATTATAACATGTGTTACATAGGAGTCCTATACGTAAATACTAGAGCCCGCGACTCAGAAATCTTAGCAAAGTGGAGAGGACGCCGATGGCTCTGCTACTTCAATTGTCAATCCCAATGCGGTTTGGCACGAGACCGTCTCAGTGTCATACAAGATTTGTGTATACGAGATGGGGTTGTTCTTCATAAGTAGCCTCTACGTTTCCACGTTGACTTGAGGCTGTAAGTGTAGGAGCTCACCCGCAGCCTTTACCAACAGGCTCAGGAGCTGACCGATTATCGGGAGAAATAGTATTAGGAGATCCTCGAACGCGTGCGGACACGGATGACCTCAGGCTGGAGTAGAGGCAATAGCTGGAGCGGCTTCAGCGGATGGAGGCTCATATGGATGTGCACTAGACTCAAATGCGTGCCGCTGGTATCATCCTTGTTGGTGGCACAAAGACAGCACCGCCTTCGACGCTGCCTCAGCAAGACCACGGGAACGATCGCAACGACTACCTGGATCTTTAGTGATTATGGCTTCATTTTTTGTTTCATCTATTTTTATTTGATTTATTAGACTTTTAATTTATTTAAGCATTTGATATTTAATATTACATAATTGGTTTCTATTATTTATAAATTGACCATTAATTATGTGAAAAATAAATTTAATAAAAATAAAAATTAAAAAAATTTGCGTCACAACTTTTTTTTAAATTGTCATTACCGTCGGATTTACCGAGGGAATAATTCGACAGTAATAATGTGGGAAACAATATATTGTGGCGCCAACGTTACTGACAGATTTAACTAAATAGTTTTTCGAAAAGCTAATCAATCGCAGAATCTGACGGTAATTACCGTCGGACGAAAAAGATTTGACGGTAGTTACCGTCGAAAAAAATCCGACAATAACCATTTACCGGTGAGGTTTATACCACCCGATTCCTTCCGACGATTTAATTACCATCGGATTTTATTTGTTTTTTCGACGGCAAATTCGACAGTACTCAGTATTTTTTGTAGTAGCATGTGTATTCTTTTCTTGGGATTGGAACTCCTCCAAACACAACTTTCCGAATAGAGAATGAAAGAAGTTTCATGAATTTGAGCCATATGTGTGTGGAAGTCTCAGAGAAAGTAAAAGAGAAAAACTGAGAAAAAGAGAAATCTTAGAGAAATATGAACCTTATTATAGGTTGAAGACAATGGTATATAAGTAATTTCACAATTCACTAAATTTTTTTTGATATTTAATGTTAATCAGGACTAAATTGAAAATTGTTTTATGGTATAGGAATCTAATTGAAAAGAAAAAAAGTATAAAAACCTAACTGAAAATCCGGTAAAACTATAAACATCTGCAGAATAATTAAACTTAATAATAATTTACTATTAAGAAAATAGTCTATATGCTATTTTTATTTTATCCAAGATAATAAACTTTTATATATTAAAAGAAGATTATGATATAAACCATAAAAGGTCAATAGTATGTATTACATAAAAAAAAAAGACTTCTAGTACCTAAAAAGAGTATAAATAATAAATAATGAAGAAAGGGCTAAATTTTCACAAACGTGACTTTTAAATGACAAAATTTGGATTTTCTAAATTTTAGATTTTCACTTTAAAGAATAAATAGAATTTTTTATTATTAAATATTTTTTCTCTTATATTTTCTTTTATGAAGAAAATTTTATGTCTTAAGCTGTTCAAGCTGTGATGTTGATGGTTTGATGAACCAGAAGAGATTAAGAGAGGGAGAAAAATAAGTTCTTCTCATTGTTGAAGAGAATGAAAAATCTCCTTAGAAAATATTTGTTGATTTATTACACCTTATATATTATGTACTCTTTATGTACTCTCACTAAAAAATAATTACAATGGTAAGCCTATTATTGATAAAAAAAATAATCTAGGTAACACACTCCCGCAAGCTAGAATTTTGTAAACCTAACAATTCTACCTTGGAAACATTAGCAAGAAAAGGACCCGGTGGCAGAGCTTTGGTAAGAAAATCAGCAAGTTGATCTTTGGAATGAACTGGCATAAGATGAATGAGACCAGACAAATGCTTCTCACGAACAATGTGGCAGTCTACTTCAATGTGTTTGGTTCTTTCATGAAAGATGAGATTATTGGCAATGTGAATGGCGGACTAGTTGTCACAGAATAGAGTAATAGATTTTTGAAACGGCAAACCAATGAAATTCATTAAGAAAGATAGCCAACTAGCTTCACAAGTGGCAACAGCAAGAGACTTATACTCAACTTCTGCAGAGGACTTGGCAACTGTAGTTTGCTTCTTACTCTTCCAGCTAATGAGAGAGTTTCCAAGCATGAAGCAATAACCGGAAACGGAGCGACGAGTATCGGCACAGGTAGCCCAGTCAGCGTCGACAAATCCAATGAGATGCATATTAGAAGTAGAGGAGAAGAAGAAACCAGTTGCAGGTCGGCCTTTTAAATATCAGAGTACACGAAAAGCAAAGTGAGAAGTGGTTGCACAGTCCAAAAATTGGCTCACACGTCCTACAGCATAAGAGATATCGGGTCTAGTGTTTGTGAGGTAAAAGAGTCGGCCGATGAGCTGTCGGTAAACGGTGTTGTCTGTTAAAATGGTACTTGATTCCTTTGAGAGTTTCTGACTATAATCAAATGGGGTAGAGAGAGGATTGCAATCTAGATAACCAAAATCTCTAAGAGGTCCATGGTGTACTTCCGTTGATAAATGTGAATTCCAGAGTTAAAGCGTGCTACTTCCATTCCCAAGAAGTATTTGAGATCACCAAGATCCCTTATTTTGAATTTGTCATCCAAATTTTGCTTGATGAAATTGATTTCGCCAATGTCATTCCCGGTTAAAACCAAGTCATCAACATATACTAGAATGGCAGTGAAGCTTTTAGATTGTTTCTTGATGAAGAGTGAATGATCATCAAAGAACTGCTTATAACCAGCATCCACAAGAGTCTGAGTGAGTTTAATGTTCCATTGCCTGCTTGCTTGCTTAAGCCCATATAGAGACTTTTACAATTTACAAACCAAACCTGGTTGTGACACAGCCAAACCGGGTGGTATCTTCATATAAACTTCCTTGTCCAAATCTCCATGAAGGAAGGCAGTGTTGACGTCCAGCTGTTTCAAATGCCATTTCTTTGCCGCTGCTAATGCTAACATTACTCGTAGGGTAGTCATTTTGACAACTGGACTAAAAGTATCACCATAATCTACCCCTTGCACTTGAGTGAATCCCTTTGCAACTAGCCTCGCTTTGTGCCTCTCTATGGTGCCATCGAGATTGAATTTTACCCGAAAAACCCATTGCAACCCACAACCTTCTTGTCTTTTGGGAGTTCAGTGAGACACCAAGTTTTGTTTTAATCTAGAGCTGTCGATTCATCTTGTATTGCCTTTCTCCAACATTCATGTGCAGCTGCTTCCTCATAAGTGATAGGTTCTTAATTTGAGGTGATGGCTAGAGACAGTGACTTATATTTTGGGGTTAGTTTATCATATGACAAGTGTTGTGAGATAGGATATAAAGAGTTAGAGTTGGCAAGGTTGCTAGAGTGAACTGTGTGGGTTGTCATACAATGATAGTCCTTCAAATAAGCAGGCGGTTTCTTGACTTTTTCAGATTTTCTAATAATGCAGTCATGTGTGATGTCAGAGTATTGTGATGTAGGTGCATTGTTAGTGTGTGGTGTGGTAATGGGTGCAATGGTGTGTGAGGAAATTGGTGAGTAAATTGAGCTTGAGAAATGTTCATTTGAATCTGTGAGTGTGGTATGTGTAGGTGATTGCAAATGATATATGGATGGTGTATCATATTGAAAAAGATCAATGCATTGTGGAGTACAAGTGGATACCACAGAAATGTCAGTGTTAGTGGAATGCAAAAATAAAAAATGAGTTTCATAAAAAATTACATTTCTGAATATAAAAATTTCCTTTGATTTTAAATCAATAAGTCGAAAACCCTTTGTTCCTAATTTAAAATCGAGAAAAGCTATTTTTCTGGCTCTTGGGTCTAATTTTGTTCTTGAATTTGTTAATGTGAAGGCATATGCAAGAGAACCAAATACTCTTAAATATGAAAGGTCAGGTAAGTTACCATACAAAATCTTATAAGGACTAACATTATTCATGTTAGTACTGGGCAGCCTATTAATTAGGTGAATGGCATGAAAAACTGCGTATTGCCAAAAACAATGTGGAATTCCTGATTGAAATAATAGTGCTCTAGCAACACCTAAAATATGCTGGTGTTTTCTTTCTACAATCCCGTTTTGCTCTGGTGTTTCTACACAAGAAGTTTAGTATAAAATTTCAGTTGATGCAAAAAAAGATTTTAGAGTAAACTCTAACCCATTGTCAGTCCTTATACACTTAACTTATTTTTCAAATTGTACTCTAACAAAATTCACAAAATTAATAACCAATTGTGATGCTTCAAATTTGGTTTTCATAAAAAATCCAAATGAATCTACTCTTGCCATCCACCACAGTAAAAAAAACATATGTCCTTCATTGGAAGGGACAGAAATAGGACCCCAGATATCCATATGAACTAAGTCAAAACAAGCTTTTATTTCAGTTGTACTAAGATTAAAAGATAATTTTTTTTTGTTTTGCAAAATGATATGAATCACAAGGAAGTTTTGAAGCAATACAATCTATAAAAGGATAATACTTCTTCAGAAAAATTAGTTTATGTATGTGTATGTGTTCAAATCTAAGATGCAAAATGTTATTGTGCTCACTGTGTGAAGGTGTGGTGGGATGAGTAGTAGTCGTAGTTGCTGCCAATGAAGCTTGCTTTGTTGGAAGAGGGGGAAAGTGAGAGAATTCTGGTTCTCTACTCATTGTATATAACCCTTCTATACACTCAGCAATGACAATCATCTTTGATTTGAATCGATCTTGTATCTCACAACACTTATCATTGATTAACAGTTGACAATGTAAGTTTAAGGTTAACTTTGACATAGAGATCAGTTTAAAATCAAAAGAAGGAATGTATAAAACATTTTTGAGAAAAAAATTTTTAGAAAATGTGATTGTGCCAATGATGGTGCTAACAGTTTTGGTCCTATTTGGCAATATCACATTGATTGGAGCAATATTTTAAAAACTTGTAAAATCTTTTAAGTCAAAAGTCACATGATCTGTTGCACCGGAATCAATGACCCATAGTGCAGATTTTAGAGTGATAATACTCATAATTTTCGCATTAAAATGTAATGCAATGGTTTTACCTGGAGTTGAAGTCTAAATGGAATTAGTCAACATTTGATTGCATTATGAGGTTGTTACTGCACATTTTTATTTTTGATCAACTCTAACAAGGCAAATCTTTGTTCTGGAGTGAACCCAGATCTTGATATTCCAGTGTTATCTTGGAGACAATTGAGCTGGGATTATTTGTCACTGAGTATATCACCATGCCCCTCAGTGATCACGTGATTGATGGTGGTGTTATGTTCCTGCCGTTGATAAAAATGAGAGGAGTACCCATGCTTCTTATAGCATACATCTTCTGTGTGGCCTTGCTTGTTACAATGAGAGCAAGCCAATGTAGCTCCACAACCTCTACAATGGGAGGATATGTTTACCATGTTCGCTATTTTGAGAAATCAATGAATCACAGAGTAATAAGGATTCAGATCTTCTTCCTTCCAACTCGTTGATCGGAACAGCTATGTTCACTAAAAAAGAATCTTGCGAAATAGCCTCTCATCAAACTCTATTGGATGAGTTTGAAGGAAGAGGTAAGAATGGGAAAAAATGTCGAAAGAAAAATTAGGGATAGAAAGAAAATGGCGAAATTGGATTGGATCTCAATTCACAACTTTTTTTTTAATTGGATTCACATGTTGGTTGCTCTCCATGTTCACCGCACCATGAAAAAAATCTTATGTCCTAAATTGTTCAAACTATGATGTTGATGGTTTGTGAACCAGAAGGGATTAAGAGAGGGAGAAAAATAAGTTCTTCTCATTATTGAAGAGAATGAAAAATTTTCTTACAAAATATTTGTTGAGTTATTACACTTTATATACTATATACTATTTATGTACTCTCACTAAAAAATAATTATAATGGTAAGCCTATTATTGATAAAAAAAAATCTAGATAACAAATCTTACCTATGAAATAAATGGTGATAAATCATACTTCAAAAGTGAAATTCAAAATTTAGAGAATTCAAATTCTCGATGATAACCATGTTATAATTAATATGTTTAATAATATATTATTGAAAACAAATAATTAACAAATATTATATTCTAGGAATTTTTTACGGCTTAAATAATTATTTATATTTGATAGATTATTTTTTACATTCAAGAATTATAATTTATCGTTAATACGTTTGATATTTTAGTTTAACATTTAAAAATTTTAATTTTATCCCTGATATGATTAGGGTTATTAAACTTGTATATATTACAAAAAAAGTTGTATGCTTTTAATTTAGTTTTGTCCACTAGTCCCAAAATAATTGAAATCCCCTTATGCGATGATCATTGGATTTGGATATCATTTTCCAAGCTTTGAGAATAATAAGTTTTACAGTAGACAGTGGTTGGATAATCTTGCAATGCTTGAAATCGTCATGTACTTCACATGGCTGCAATTCTAGTCAATCATTGATGGCGCAATATGAAAATGGAAACTATCATTACCTTTGTTCTTTTTAAGAGAAAATTGCGTTTTACCTATGTTTTTATGTAGATTATGTGCACTTTATCCTCTTAAATCTTAAAATACATGGTTTCACATTCACGCTCTCCTAAAACTATTTCGAATTTCTAAATTCACCATTTCAATATACCACTTCTTCACAAAAAAATTTATCCGTCAAAAGAAAAAAAAAAGACAATTTGCGTGTGTTCAAAGGTTAAGATGTATATATTTAAACAATTTTTACGAGTTTAATTAGGTTAAATTATTCTATTAATTCCAATAATTTTATTAAATTTAATTTATTTTTATATAAAATTTTTTAGTTAAGTTCTTATACCAATTTAAAGTTGTGATTATATTTTTGTCGTACAAAAAATTTTTGATTTGACAAAATATATTAAGACATATTTGTTAGTAGTATGCGATGGATAAAAATTTTGTAATATTTATAGTTAAAAATTAGTAAATTACCTATTATAAATTTAAAATTAGTATAAAAATTTAACTAAAAAATTAAAAAAATATAAAGATTAATAAAATAATTTAACCTTTAAAGATGATAAAATACAATTAACATTATCTTGTTTTTTTTTTTTTCAAATTATGGTGTTGTTCTCCTAACAATACCAAAGTGGAGCTATGACTATATATTTGATTATCAAAACTTTTGGCCTAATCAATCTCTATAGATGCAAATTACAATCCTCTAATTGGACGATTATTAGTGTGTACTAGTATATAGAAATGTCACATCTCTACGAATTAGTTGTTGAATTGTGTAAGGTAAAGACAAAATTTGCCAGCTTACACACACTTTTGCCACATACTTTTTCCAATTAGAAAATTACAAAAGCAATATGTTAAGATAGATAACTTGTTACACTTGAACTCTCATTATCAATTGGAAAAAAGGAGCTTTATGTGTCAGTTTCTTTAGAAACACTCTCATTTTTAGGCTCTAAAATTGATTTAAGCAAGTCAACAAGATGATGACCTTAAGAGGAATCAATAGAGTTAGTTGTAACGTGATGAATTTTCTTGGCTGCTTGGAACAGTATAGTGAAGGTTAATAAGTTTCACAAATAAAGCAAAGAGTGAGAGGAAAGTAAAATAGGCATGCTTCAATTTGTGACTACGCATTCCATTGACATCTGCTACCAATTTTAATGGCTTCAATTTACGACTTTTTAGAATGACATTGCAGATAAACATACAAGTTCATAATATGCTATACCTTAAAATTAATTTATTTATTCATTATAAACATATTGATTATAGTCTGAAATTTTTTCCTCCAAAATCTTATATTATATGGTTTGATCCAACTCATCTGACTTCTGAGTTGTGAAAATATTTCAACGGTTTGTTGAAAATCATTAACGGTTAAACAAATTTAAAGTTTTTCCATTATAATATAGCACATAATTTTTTATGAAGATTTAATTTTAATGTATTACGATGTAAACAAAATTTAAATTGACAATCATATATTATTATATCACAAAATAGTTATTTTTCATATATATATATCAGGACACAAAATTCCTCGGATAAATGTTTTTCTCATCTTTTGACTATGAAACATTTTCCTTTCATATGATGAGGCATGTTATTATCTTATGGGTATATATTGTTTCTTTCGAGCAAAAGCCAAATCCTAGTGGGCACTGAAGTGTGTGACCCACCATCACATGGCATGTGAGATCCTCAATTTGAATGGTCCACATAATAATAATAATAATAATAATAATAATAATAATAATAATAATACTCTACTGCACAAAACTTACATTATAATCGTAAATTAAAAATGATAAAATATTACGACTTCTAAAATTCAAAAAATACGTACATAGTAATTGAAAAATGATAATATATATATAGGAACCTCTGAAAAAAATGACATATCAAATAATCGCATCGCACTTGAAATGTCAATGATATAAAATTTCGTTATATAGAAACAAAAGAAATATATATAAAAATTCAAAAAAAAATACATAACAAATAATAGTCTCGATCTGTAAAGACAAAACCGGGTAGAAAATATAATACAACTCAAAAGTATACAAAATACAACATATTTTTTTTCATAAATCAACTTTTAAGAGGGATATACACCAAGTATATATATTCAAAAGTAAAGAAATAAACAACACTAGGCACAAAATGCAAAATGTCAAGGAGTCTTTACTTTTCATAGAGAGTCCGGCACGCTCAACGAGGTGTATCACGTCCTACATATGAAAATAACAAAATCCGACAACAGGTGAGAACGCAAAGATTTCCAATAGGATAATACTTCCAAATAAAGACTATGTAAAAATATATGAACCCGCTAAATAATTCTAAACTCCAAAATGCACCAGATTCAAGTCTAGGGTCCTTTCTAAATTCAAACAGGGACAATCAAACTAAGTCTCAGTCACACTAGTGATCTCAAAATCTCAGTTCTTCCTAATACAAGTCATTATCTCTCTATATATCATAATTGTCCAAATTCAGTAATTTTATATCAAAACTCAGTTCAAATGGTATCGATTTATTCTCAATATTTAGTCTCAATCCGAAACAAGTGGGACGAGGCCACAACTCTTGCATTTACTCAGGGAGTTCTAATCTCAACCCGGAGCAACTGGGCGAACCACAACCCTTGCATCTACTCAGGGAGTACCAATCCTCAATCCAGAGCAAGTGGAATGAACCACACCCTTGCATCTACCCAGGAAGTTATCATATCAATCCAACTTATTTCCATAATCCAATCATATCAACTCATCCCTTTGATTACTTCTAATCTCATTTTGACTCATACTTTCTAGCTGGCCTTGTCTTCGCAGGTCGAGACTAGTATTTGCTATGTATTTTTTTTGAACTTTTATATATATTTCTTTTTTTTCTGTATACCAAAGCTTTAGATCGTCGACGTTTCGAGTGCGATGCGATTATTTGTTATGTCATCTTTTCTTCACAGGCTCCTAGATATATCATCATTCTTCAATTACTATGTACGTACTTTTGATTTTTAGAGGTCGTAATACCTCTTCATCTTTCATTTACGAATATAGCGTAAGACTTTGTGTGGTAGGGTGCTACACGGTGAAGCCCAGTTCAATTGTTTTAGCCCGTTGGCCCATCTTTACGCCAAAACTTGTAATATTAGTGTTTTAATTCGTATTCTAATTATTTTTACTCCCCAAATTATAAATTTTTAATTTTCTAATCTTTTTTCTCTAATTTAATTCATTTATTAATTATTAATTAATTATTTATCATTTATCTGGATTTTACATGCTACCCACCTTAATAAAAATTTTGCTCTCAAAATTTCGATCATTACAAGAAGAAAGGGGCGAGAGCATCTCTTCTTTACTTCCATTTCTCATTCCTCGATCATCTGGAAACCCTTAAAATAATCTTATATTCCAAAACTCCTCTTTCACATCTGATGAGCGGATATTTTATACGCTTTTTGTCATCATTTTCATATAGTTTTTAGCATATTTTATTTAAGTTTTATTAAGTTTTCATAGGTTTTAGTGCAAAATTCACATTTTTGAATTTTACTTTGAGATTGTGTGTTTTTATGCAATTTCAGGTATTTTCTAGCTGAAATTGAGGAGTTGGAGCTAAAGTCTGATTCAGAGGCAGAGAAAGCACTGCAGATGCTGTCAGGATCTGACCTCCTTGCACTTGAAAGAGCTTTTCTGGAGTTACAAAAGTCCAAATGGAGCTTTCTCAACGGATATGGAAAGCTAACATCCAGAGCTTTCCAGCAAGTATAATAGTTTATACTTTACTTCAGAATTGAAGGCCCAAAACTGGCATTCAACGCCAGCCATCTACCCTATTCTGGCATCCAACTCCCAAGGGAGAAGAGACCAGCGTCCAATGCCCAAAGAGGACCCCCTATCCAGCGTTCAATGCCCTAGAGGCCTCTTAGCATGTGGATCTCAATCAAGCTCAACCCAAACACTCACCAAGTGGGGCCTGAAAGTGGATTTTCGCACTAAAAGACTATTTTACCCTTTTTATGTAATCCTTAGTCATTAGCCTAGTATTTATTTGAGAACTTTTACACTTTTATGGGAGATAGAACACTTCTAGAGTATTTTCAATTTTCACATTGTATTTTCTATCAGTATGAGTCTCTAAACCTCCTAGGTTGAGGGGAGGGGCTCTGCTGAGTTTTATGGATTAATAAAGTATTACTGTTTTATCTTCAATCCGTGTTTGATTCTCTATTCTAAGATGTATCTTCGTTCTTCATCATTATGAATGCGTTGAAATGGCACAAGGTTATCTCATTCTACATAGGTTCATAGTGGATCTTTCATCGGACAATGATGAACCACTAGCTTGATTATACATCTCTTAGACGGATAATCCACGACTTTGTTAGGGACTTCTCGAGACACCAGTTCAGCCGAGGTATGGGGAGATTAGAGTCTTTGTGGTAGAGGTTAGAACCAAAGGCACAATATTCTCTTATCCGAAAGATTCGACCTTGTTTGTGGCGTTTTGAGTAGGATCATCAAGGGGGAATGAACTGCAGGAGCTTCACCCTCAATCAAACTGGATCCGTACTAACCCTGGGGTTCAGCTCTAGAGGAGAATTGGCGACCTCTCAAGAAAGGAATCGATCACATACAGCCTGCCATAGAAGAAATCATTCACAGTTGGAGGAGACAGAAAACCGAATTGATCCAGAAGAACAAAGCATCTCCAAACCTTAACCATCTTCATATAATTGCATTCACTATCAACTGAGTAATGTTTTATTTATTTTCTTTTTATGCGTCTAAACAATCCAACAACGTTTCTATCCGCCTGACTAAGATCTACAAGATAACTATAACTTACTTCAAATCACAATCCTCGTGGGATCGACCCTGACTCACTTAGGTATTACTTGGACGACCCAGTGCACTTGTTGGTTCAGTTGTGCGAAGTTTAATTCCGCGCACCAACATCATAATAGTCCTAAGGCCACTAAAATTATCGCACTTTCACTGTGCCACTCTGATAGTTTGCCATTAAAAACTTAATCATTCACCCACATCAACCAAACATCTCTTTGAATCTCTTTATCTCTCTAACTAAAATTCATTGACCTTTACTCAATTGTACGAGTTCTAACTCCTTGGTTGTCTCCACTAGTAGGTCCATTTCTACCTTCATTTCCATTTCCAACTTGTTGTCCCAACCTATTAGCAGTAGCTTGCGTAGCGATAGTTATACTCTCCAGAGCGGCCATAAAAATCAACCGGATAACCACACCATCACTTATCTCAACTTACCAAGTAGGGAATTTTCTCACCCTATCACAGCCTCTGGCCCAATTTTCGAGTTACTCACTAAACTAATCAAATAGAATTGAAGAGGAGGAGATAAGTTTCGCGTGGCCACAAATGACTCGTCAATCGAAACTCTAGAGCAAAAGTTATGGACAAATGAAGATGGTGAATGTTAGGATTTTCTTCTTTCCATTTCTCTCTTATATACGTCCTTCTCCCTCTCAAATGGATGAAATGGGTTAAGTGTAGGTTTAAATAATGTGGACTTGGATCCGATGAAGCTCGGTTCAATTGTTTTAACCCGTTGGCCCAACTTTGAGTTAAAATCTTTAAGATTAATAATTTAATTCGTATCCTAATTATTTTTACTCTCCCAAATTAAAAATCTTTAATTTTCTAAGCTTTTTCTCATTTAATTTATTTATTAATTATTAATTAATTATTTATTATTTACCTGGATTTTATACACCGGGCCGAGCCCACATTATTTAAACCTACACTTAACCCATTTCAGCACCATTTCATCCATTTGAGAAGGAGAGGGGCGGATAGAAGAGAGAAAAGGAAAGAAGAAAACCGTAATATTCAGCACCATCTTCATTTGTCCATAACTTTTGCTCTGGAACTCCGATTGACAAATCATTTGCGGCCACACAAAGCTTATCTTCTCTTCAATTTTATCTGATTAGTTTGGTGAGTAACTCGAAATCCCATTTCTAATTTCTTATTCAAATCTGATTTCATTTTTTGAGCTTGGGTGTTGAAGATTTTTGGTAATTTTGATATCATAGGAGTTCTCTAACTTGTGTTCTTAGTGGTTTCCATCATTAAAGTCAGTGGATAAATGTAAGAATTTTCTTTTTTTTTCTCTTGGTCCATCAATTTATATGAGCCCCTAGTTTTAATATTGTGCCAAATTGTATGATATGATGTTAGATTGAGTAAATTTAAGCTTAGTTTGGTGGATTTGTGGAATTTGGACTTGGACATTAGTGTGAATCAATTTGAGGCTTGAAAGTTAGAAAGAAAAGCTTGAAATTTGCAACATTAAGGTATAGGTTTAAGTTTCGAATAAATACCATGTAATGTAATATGAAATTTTAGGCTAGTGGACCTAGGATTATTATTGAATTGTTGTGTTGATTATTTAGTTTAGTGAAAATTGTGATATATGTTGGTTTGGTTGATGATTGAGCATTAATAAGATAAAGTGTAAAATTGCAAAATGAGTATGACTTTGATTGAGTTTAAATAAAATTGTGATTGAATAAATGTTGTGATTTGATTGCCTAGTGAGACGTTGATATGAAAATTGGGGTGGAGGTCGTGATAGGGTGAGAAAATCCCCTACTTGGTAAGTTGAAGTAAGTGATGGTGTAGTTATGTGGTTATTGATGATGTTGAGTTGAATAATTGATCTAATTTGGTATGAATATTGCTATGTTGCAATTGGTTGAAATAATGAGTGAATTTAGTTTTGGTTGTAAATTTTGGATATAGGAGTATTATGTGTTGTTGTTGTGAAAGGATATATATGATGGAATGTGTTAAATGAGTTATGATTGGGTTGATTAGGTTTGAAATAGATAGGGATTGGTAAGTAAGTGTTTGAAGTGTTTAGAAATGGTATTGGAGTAGATTTTAACTAAATTGAATTGAGAATTGATGAAATTGGAGAATTGTGAGAATTAGTAATAATGAGTTTTTAACTAATTTTGATGGGCCATAACTTAGCGTATAGAGTTTGGATTTTTATCCAATTTATCTTAAATTAAAGGTGATGATGAGAGCTTTAAATCGGATTAAGAATGAAGAAAAACAGAATTTTGAAGAGAAAGTTATGAGAGTTTGAAATTGGGTATAAAAATCTAAAATATGAGAGTTTGCAGAAAAATTAGAAATTGTTGTATGTGTGCGCACGCACAAGTCAGAACGGGTGAAGGGACTGTGCGTACGCACAAGGGGTGTGCGAATGCACGAGAGGAATTTTTACAAGTGATGCGTACGCATGACTGGTCCTGCCTACGCACAAGCTGAAAAATGCTTCTGATTTGTGCGTATGAGAGTGATGCGTACGCACAAGTCCTGTTTTCTCATTTAAACTCTGTTTTGACTGTTTAGTTTTTCAGTAAGCTTGTAAACTTTCGTAACCCCTATATTGATTATAGAGACAGCGGATTAGAGGGTAGAAAATATTGGGAAGAAAATTATTGAGTCGAAATGAAATTGGAAGTGATTGAAGAGATGAGTTCATATGATTGAATGATGAAAATAAGTTGTATTGATATGATAATTCTCTGGGTAGATGAAAAGTGTGGTTTGCCCTACTTATTCTGGGTTGAGGATTGGTACTCCCTGGATAGATACAAGGATTGTGGTTCGCCCCACTTGCTGCGGGTTGAGATTGGAACTCCCTGAGTAGATGCAAGGGTTGTGGCCTTGTCCCACTTACTCCAGGTTGATGCTAAACATTGAGAATAGATCGATACCATTGGGACTAAAATTTTGATATAGAATTACTGAATTTGGACAATTATGATATAGAGAGATGATGACTTGTATTAAGAAGAACTGAGATTTTAAGATCACTAGTATGATTACGACTTAGTTTGATTTTTTCTGTTTGAATTTAGAAATGACCCTACACTTGAATCTGGTGTATTTTGGAGTTTAGGATTGCCTAGCAGGTTCATATCTTTTTACAGTTTTTGTTTGGAATTATTATTCTATTGGAAACTTTCGGATTCTCACCTGTTGTTGGATTTTGTTATTTTCAGATGCAGGACGTGATGCACCTCGTTGAGCGTGCCAAACTCTCTATAAAAAGCGAAGACTCTTTTTCATTTTGCATTTTGTGCTTAGCGTTGTTTATTTTTCCACTTTTAAATATATACTTGTATATCCTTCTTAGAGGTTGATTTATGAAAAAACAGGTTGTATTTTGTATGCTTCTAGATTGTATTATACCTCCTAGACGGCCTTGTCTTCGCGGGTCGAGACTAGTATTTGCTATATATTTCTTTTAAACTCTTGTGTATATTTCTTTTGTTTTTGTATACCGACACTTTACGTCGTCGACGTTTCGAGTGTGATGCGATTATTTGTTATGTCCTTTTTTTTTCACAAACTCCTAGATATATCATCATTTTTCAATTACTATGTACGTATTTTTGAGTTTTAGAAGTCATAATACCTTACTATTTTTAATTTACGATTATAGCATAAGGTTTTGTGTGATAAGGTATTATTATTATTATTATTATTATTATTATTATTATTATTATCGCATATTGATGAATTTAACTAACGAGCTGAGGGACCGAGAAGGAGCAAAAACGTAGGCTTAAGAAAAAGATGATGCAAGAAGCCAACAAGTGAATCCCTCCCAAACTAACACAAAAGTAATCACAATTTCGCAAATGTTGGCATGCACCTACAAAAATCCTGTCTTTTCTCATGCTGTGTTGTAATTCACTAATTTGACACAATACGACAAATAAAATAATGTAGTTAGTAATCAATGTTTTCGATTCGAATACTGAAAATAAAATAAAAAATTAGTTGCTGGCACGTATGTCTCTCTTATAAGAGTTTAACAGGATTTATCAAATTAGATTAAATTAATCGAATTTTTAATAATAAGATTGGAATGATTTATAATGGATTAATGTTTAAATTAGATTATTTTTTAAATTTATCTATAAAAGATTTTATCATTCAAAATTATAAAGTAATTACGTTTTTTATTTCGTCATTTTATTAATAGTTTTTATTAAAGATTGATGATGCGGAATGTTAATTGACAGCATATATGACACCTGATATATTTAATTGAATATTAATTAAATATATTTATAAAAATCTACCAATTTAATTATATTTTTGAGTTACATAAACTATAATCTTCATATAATTTAGAGATTAAATTATTAGATTTTTATAAAAATATTTGGCGCCAGGTGTCAATTATACTGTCAGTTAACATTTTACATTATCAATAGTTAATGAAAACTATTAACAGAATGATGAAAGGATAAATGTAATTAATTTATAATCTTTAAAAAACTAATTTGATTGATAAAAATTTTTAAAAATAAATTTAAAATTAATCCAGCTTTTAGAACCTAATTTGATCATTAACCCATAGTTAATCAAGAAAAAAAAATGAAACAAAAATAGTAATAATGCCAAAACAAATGTCATGAAATTATATATCTCTTAATGATATCATTGTTAGACATTATTTTATACATTGAGACATTTTGCATCTCTTGAATTAGCTTTTGAAGTTATTTAAATTCACATTAATGACTCCTCGTTCAACCTACATATTTCATCACTGTACCAGAACAACATCCAACTTAACAAGTCTAGATACATATTCAAGTACACCTTCATATTTCAATTAATTAAAATGGAGCTAATTTCAAACTGTTCATTCAACTTCTAAGTATGCAGTACATATTAGGTCCTTTTTGGGCGATTTGACATGTTAGGTCTTTTGCCTCTGAATTTTAGTTTAAACTTTAAAGTGATAGAATAACCAGATTTTTGAAAAGTTTTGTGATAATTATAGGTCTTTAAAAAACTAAAATACCAAGTAAGTTCTAAAGAAAAATTTGTGATAGATTATAAGTCTTTGAAAAAAGTGTGAATATATTCTTGAAAATTAAAACGTTGGATTTACAAGTCTCTTAAAAAATTATAATATTAAATATAATTCATTTTTTTGAGTCTCTCATTTCATTCATTCATATATCTATAAGTTTATTATTGTAATTTTTTTCAATACTTAGTCAAAATATTCGATTACAAAAAAAAAAGTCAAGTTCTTGTACACAATCATACAAATCAAGGTGAGTCAACAAAACAACAACAAAATATCTTACAAAAGACATGAACTAACAAACCGCCACATACGCAATATAAAAGCAAAATCCAATTGACCCTATTGCGTTGCTATTAGCAAGATCATAATAAATATATTAAACAAACAAAACACATACAAAACTCCATATCAATGATACTAATGAGTAGATAAATGGTTAAATTCATTCTTGAAAATTTATTTTATTTTTAAATTAATTTTTAAAATATTTTTTAATTTATTTTTAAAAAAAATTTAAATTAATTGTGTTAGTTTTTTTGTTATTTTTTATTGATGGTACAAAAATTTGTTAATTGACATGTTAAGTGATATTACAATACACATAGAAGTTTTAGTTGACTATTAGCATGATAAATTTATGAAATTAGAATAAATCAAAATTTAATTGAGAAGAGAACTTGAAGCATTAGAATCTTTCAATTTAGAATTGATTTGATCTACTAATTTCATAAATTTATTATGTTAACTGCTAATTAGGGTTCGTTATTAGGTGTGTGTTGTGGTATTACTTAACGTATCACATCAATAAATTTTGACGGTGTTACTAATGGAAGTGACGGAAGGACTAAAATGATTAATTTAAAATTTTTAAAAGATAAATTTGATCAAAAAAATTTTTAGAGAATAATTTAAAAATGACTGAATTTTTAGAGACTAATTTAATCATTTATTCTTAATAAAATTTGTAAGATATATTTGTAGAATAAGCTATGTTTAAAAAGGTTGTAAATATCTTTAAAATATATGTTAAATACACTATTGGAGTGGCACAAAATTTTATTCTAAGAGATTGGCTACTTAATGACTTTTTTACTTTTAATATTAGGAAAGCTTGTGCGTAATACTCAAAAATGAGACTTCGGGTGTGTTATAGAATTGATAATTGATTTTTTCAAAAATCGTTAATGTCGATTTTAAGCAAATCGTTAATAGCATTTTCCATTAGAAGAGAGAGTGTGAAAAGAGAAGCAGGAGGCGTTGGATCAATTGGGAACGGTTAGGATTAATATAAAAAAATGAGATTATCGATTTTATGAGGGATGAGCACGTGGTGAGAAAGAAAGAAGGAGATGCTTCACGAAAAGAGAAAGAGACGGTGGATAGCAACCGCAGGATGGGCAATCAACGACTGGGATGCATGAAAGAAATCGGTACTGCCGATTTGATGTTGTGTCCACGTGGCTCGCATGTGGTGAGCCCTTGTGTGGTCCGTGACTTCTCTCTTCCCATACTCTCTCAATCATCGTTTAGAAAACTAAAATACCAAAATATAAGTGTGTGTTAATTCTATGTTCTTTGCTTCGGCTCCTTTTTTTTGAAGAGCCATTGTTTTCTTCCATTTGAAGGTTGCATGTTTTGTGGAGCTCCAAATTTATTTTTTTTAGGGAAAAAGACAAATAGGTCCCTGACTTTTCAAACTTTTGACAAATACATCCCTGACAAAATTTAAATACAAAAAAGTCCCTGACTTTAACAAACGGAGGACAATTTAATCCTTCCGTCTATTTGCCTCTCATACACCTAACGGAACTGGATGACGTGGCTGAAACGGTGTCCAGGTGTCCGTTACGGTGCCACGTTGGAAGGGGAAAAAAATTCGAAAGACAAATAAGTCATTGACGTCATTTTACAAATAAAGTTCGAAGGACAAATAGGTCCTTGAGATTTTTTTTTTCAAAATTAATAAACTCATTTCCTAAATTCTCTCATCTACATCTCTCCATTTTTATATTTCTCTCTACTATTTTTACTCTATATATAATTATATTTTATATTAGTAATTTGACAAATCAAAATATGTCATTCGATATTTTTTTACAATTAAAATATTTTAAATATAAAATTATACACATTAAATTATTTTAAATTTTCGATAACGAATGTTAAAATTAATTACTAATAAAAAATTAGACTTTTTCATATAAAAATAATAACTAAAAATCTTATTATTTAATTTTTTATCTGCAGATATCTTGGTCTTCTTAGTCAGAAACTTTTGTCAACTTACGACTTTTTTGTAAAAGTAGTTTGATTTTATAAATCTTTTGTGTCATGCATAATTTATACTGTTAGAACAAAGTAAACTATAATTTAAAAAAAAAATATTCTCGTAATGTTATTATGCATAAAAATACTAGTTCTAATATAATACACAAATGCACTAATGCTAACTTAATACATGAATGATGCATAAATGAACTAATGCTAACTTGATGCATAAATGAACTGATGCTAACTAATGCCACTGGTATGATGAAAACTGAACTAATGTAATTTAACAAATTCTAATATAATACACAAATGCACTAAAACTAAACTAATGCAATTTAAGAAAACGAGTAGAAACATAACAAGCCCAATTTCTACAATTTTAATACAAATAATTTAAATTGTAGAATAAAACAAGTTAACTAGATTTCAAAATACAAGCATAATTTTATCAGAAATTATTTTTAATATGGAAAGAAAATTGGTGTTTTGGTTGAATATTGACATTTGAAGTGTATTACAGTATTGTGGAAATTATTCAATACGCCCCCACGTGTTGGCTAAGATGCTGCCACGTGTTCAACACGCCTCCACGTGTTGGTCAGAATGATGCCACGTGTTCACCACACCCCCACGTGTTGCACCATGCCCCCTACGTGTTGACTTCCCACAACAAAAAATCCACCCATCTATAATTACACCACATTCTCTCATTTTCAACAAAAACACCAATATTTTTTCCATACGAAAAAAAATTAGCCTAATTTTATAAACTAAATTCTCATAATAGAAGTATAATAGAAGTATAATGAAAAAAAAATTTCTCAAGGACCTATTTGTCTTTCGAACTTTATTTGTAAATGACGTCAAGGACTTATTTGTCCTTCGAACTTTTTTTCCCTTCCAACATGGCACCGTAACGGACACCTGTACACCGTTTCAGCCACGTCAGCCAGTTCCGTTAGGTGTATGAGAGGCAAATAGACGGAAGGACTAAATTGTCCTCTGTTTGTTAAAGTCAGGGACTTTTTTGTATTTAAATTTTGTCAGGGATGTATTTGTCAAAAGTTTGAAAAGTCATGAACCTATCTGTCTTTTTCCCTTTTTTTTAAGATGAGAAAGAAAAAAATTTCAATAAATAAACATATTGTAAAATATGTTGATCATCTTTCATATGTAAGTAATTTTTTTTGCCTATAAAATTATTTATAATGTTAACATCAATTATAAGTTGCTTAAATGAACTTAAATGGGTGTTATTATACAATAAAAATTAGTTATAACAATATATTTGAGTGTAATAAATTAATGTGAACATGATAGTTAGTCTAAATAAATATTTGAGTACTCTGCTTTTAGTGGCTATTTTATTTTTTAATTATTATTATTATTATTATTGAGATAGTTATATGTTTACATGATAGTGTTATTATATTGATGGGATAACCACAAAAAATATCCTCGAATTATTCAAATGTTGACAAAAATGCACCCGAATTTTACTATCGAGAAAAATGCCTTTAAATAATTTAAAAACACAACAACAATACCCAACAGTAAATATATATTTTCAAAAAATATCTTAGAGATTGAATTTTGATGTGATTTTTTACAAGCATAATTAAAAAATGAGATATTATTATTCTTAAAATTTGATTTTTTTTCCAAGTATATATTTTTTGTGATTTTTAAAAAAATCACAAAAAAATATATACTCAACCAAATTTTAAGAATAATAATATCTTATTTTTTTAATCATGTTTGCAAACAATTGTATCAAAATTTAATCTCTAACAGGTGCCACATTATGTCGCTGTTTGGTACAACGTTATTTGCTGACAAATCTGGTGCGGGGGTGCATTAAAAATTTCTACCCTTGATGCGTAATATTTCCAGAATCATGACATATAGTTGGGGATCAGCATGTCTTACCTACTTGTACAGGTCTCTATGTAGGGCCACACAATATGATTGCAAAAATTTGGATGGGCCGTTAGCACTGTAACGTTTCATATTCGACGGCTGCTGATGGCTCTTTCTTCACCATTGCCTCAAACCATGTGGGCAACGCTCCATAAGAGGCTTCCCACCCTCCAAAAAATTTTTCAACTGCCTTCTACTTAGCCAGCCATGCTTTGTGATAGCTAATCGTGTAGTTAAACTTTGATTGGACATCTGCAATCACTGATCGTACCTTTATGGACGGATCAACCTCTACCAATGGCTTAATTGCTTCTGCAATAGTGTCTGAGTCCAACTTCGAATGATCCTGAGAAATAGTGGCTCTAGTAGAAGTATGACTGCCATTGTATCGTCTAATCTCCCAATAGTACTTTCTCCGCATCATGCTAACCCTGATAAGCCAATCACAACTTTGCCCATATTGCACACATTTCGCGTAAAATGTCGTCGGCTCAGACTCAAAAACCCGATAATCAACACCTATGTGAATGGTATAATCGTTAACTTCCTTTATCACGACCTCTCTAGAATTAAATTTCATCCCTATGACAAATTCACCATCTATGACTATAAGTGGATCTGTAGCAACACCACCAAACCATATTTATACTGTGCATAATATTAATACGCAAACATAATATTTAAAGTACTAATCCAAATACGGTATGATGCAACTACAAACTTGCATTTGCATACTCTGGAAATTCTGGAGCATTCATGGCATCGAGATCCAAAGCGTACATGAAAGACGGTTCTTCGAATGGATGCTTACTTGCTAGTGCATTTGTGACGTCTTCTACGTCCGACTCAACGGTGCAGTCCTATTATTCCTCGTCTGCATTCGAATCAACGAAATCATAATTGCCTTCATATACTTGTTGGGAATAATACACCATTCCCCATTGAGAAAATAACTTTGACAGAGAAATAAAACAGACACAATCACAACACAAGAATTTAACGTGGAAACTCCAATTACCGGAGAAAAAATCACGGCCGTTGTCAAATGACAACTAGAGAATATCACTATGTGAAAATTGTTACAACACATAAACTTCTTTCTCTCTAACACCGGCACCCCAATACACCCACACTCTCTCAAAGCAAATATCTAACTACACCTCACAACACTCTCTAATCAAAGAGTATAGAGGAAAAAAAATCAGATACAAGCTTAAAGTGTTTCTGACTGGTGCAAAAACAAATGGAAAACTTAGCCTCATATTTATAGCCTAGGCCACCCACTCCATTTGCTATCCTAAGTAATGTGGGACTAATTCAACCAAATCCTAACACATATTCCTCTTCGCTGTCACCGTTATAACTTTTCCAATCGAAATCTTAATCATGTTCTTCCACTGTATTCAGTAATTGTTTGAACTCCACATACAGCTCAATAACAGACACTTGTGATTGGGCTTGATAGTAGATTGAGAACATCTCTTGCAGACTTGTGTCATCATCGATGCACATCGCCCGAAATTGAATGAACCCACAGAATACTAATATAGGTCGTCTGTATAAAATATTTGTCACCCTATTTTGCATATGAGGATCTATATTTTGACAAATACAACTCTTAAATTCTTCAAACGACACCATAAAAGAAAGAACAGATATACAAGGATTATTACACATAAATATCACACCTTCAGCTATTTCAGATAAAATTTGACCATTATAATAAATTTTAAAACTAATATTATTATTCATTTTTGTTATAACAAAAATTATATTTCTATTATAATTTTTAAAACGAATTAACCAAATATCATAGTCTTAAAATAAATAAAAAAATTTACCCGAAAACATGAAATAAAAAAATAGCTTGCACACAGAAAAGAAGAGAAATAATAAGAAGAATAAGAAGTAGATGAAGAGCATTAGAAAGAAAAGAATAGTTCGAAAATTGTAAGACATTACATTCACGCACTCTATATATAGAGAACTTAATAAATAAATCGTTACTCACGTTTATAAATTAAATAATTTCAAAAATTTTAAAAAAGAAGTCGGCACTAACGATTTCATGACCGTATAGATTCTAAACACATTTTTGTCCTATTTGAAATCTTTAGTCCTATTTTTTATATGTTTTGTCCTATTTAAAAATTGTTAGTCTCATTTTTATAGCATTTTGTTTATTTTAAAATTGTTACTACTGATTTTTTTATTGTATTTTCAATTCCTATATTAGTGTGTTACACTAAATTAGCATAATATCCCTATATTACACTCATGCTTTGATAATATGTAAAAAAATTAGCCACTTAATTATGTCTTTTCTTTAATATTGATATAACTTCTAGAAAAAAAATTGGTAATCTATTTTTGTTAGCTTTATTTTGTATGGTAAAAAAAAAAAAGTAATATAATCAATTCAAATCATTTTGAAAAAATGGGGAAAATATCAAATTTCGTCAAATATTTATTTATAAAATATTTAATTTAATTTGTATATAGTGATAACTTATAAAGAAATTAATAGGTAAATAATGATGCTAAAACTGTATTATATAGAATGATGTAAATGCTAAAAATAGGTTAAAACTTAAAAAATAGTACTAAAATATCAATTTAAATTCATTTAAATTAATTTTCAAAGCTTATAAACATAAGTTATATCTATTTGTGTGTAATATTAGATTTGATGTATTTAAATTATAATTATTTGTACGTTTGCAAACTGATAAAATATTCTAGCTGAACAAATTGACATTGGCAGGAAAATAATAGAGTGGTCATCTTTCAGAGCTACACGCAGGCTTGCTCTTGTTCCATCTGTTGGACAATTCTTTTTTTTTATTTATTTTCTTGGTTCCACTCAGTACTGAGTTAATGTTCCTACTGACTGTGACCCTAAAAATAAAACTAAAAAAGGATTTCTTAATAATCAGAACGAAAATATCTACGGCCAAATGAATAATTTATTTATTTTAACGAAAACTGAGATACTTTTTTAAAATTTAATTTTAATGTATTTTTAATATAAAAATAATAATAATTCAAGCCATAATATACGGGAGGGGGCACACACAGACAAGGGCATAATTTAATAATAGAAAAATATATGGAATCAACTAATAATCAGCCAAGAATGAAATAACATAATTAATTATAATTAATTTTATTAATTTATAATTTAATTTGTTTGTTAAATTATTGTTGACCACGTTAGTGTTAGGAGAGAATCACGGAACAGATGCTTTGGTCATTCATTAGTTGATTCCATATAATTAATTATGTTTTATTAATGCGTAAGATATGAAACATAGAAACCATATCCAAAACCATCCAATTTATAAGAAAAAGAAACATCTGTGTGCCTATTAGTAGCAACATCCGATTACCAGTTGGCTGATTCTTGGCTTATATAGAATTGATTCCCTAGCATTGTTGTTCAATAATATATTAAGCTTTTATGTATATAATATCTAATTTGATCTTTGAAATTTCTATTTCTTAGCATATATTAGAATAGTCTCTGATTTTTGAAAATGATCAAATTGATCTTTCAAATTACAAAATATAAATTTCTATTAGTTTTTGAATTTTTTATTTAAATTAATTAAATAATTTATTTATTAAAATGTGCAACATATAAAATATTTATATTTTTATAATATCATTACATATTTAAAGTACACAGAATAAAAAATAAATATTCAAAGAGTTCAGCTACTTTATATTCGAAATGTATAACATTTTTAAAAAAAAATACGAATGCACCCGTGATATGTTGCAACTACATAGCTGTACATATTTAGAGTACTGTATACCTGAGATTAGGCTAAAGAAAAATTCAGCCTAATATACTCAAGATATGTGTATAATTTAGTCGGCTAATGTTTTCTGTTTGCACATATTATTGGCCTACCGTATGCTTTCAGTACTTGGCAAAATTTAAAAAAATCTGTAACCAAACTATCTAAATTTACCAAAATTTCTTCAAATAAATATTAAGCTCGGTTGCACTCCATATATAGCCACCAATATTTTGACTCGGATGCCAAGAGTAGAGAAACTTCTCTATCATATTTCCGGTGCACACCATCCAATTTTAACTTTATTTATTACATATTTTGAGTGCATTCGGAATCTATTAAACTTTAATTGTTTCTTATTCCACGTATATAATATTTAGAATATCGTTTTAATAATTAGCTTTAAATTTCAGTATTTGAGATGTGTTATATTACACAAAATAATAAATATCTTACGCATTGCATATTTTAATAAATAAAGTATTTAAATAATTTAAATAAAAAAAATACGTTAGTTAGTTCCTCACCCAAATTGTTGTTTAGACTTTGATAATAATAGGTATGTCTAAAACGAGTACAATAATTATGTGTTTATTAGATGTGTCACATTTATATAGATTATTAATTTTGATTAGATGAAAATCAAAGACTAATATAAAAGAAGAGTATTAATGGATTCTAATAAATAGAGAATATCTTAGTATATAAATAAATATTTTAAATAATAATACTTTAATATACAATACTTTAAATAATAACAGAATCTTTTATTTTTAAATAATTAAATATAAAATATATAAATACAAAAATATGAGTATTTTTTATTCAATAAAATTAATTATTATAAAAAAAAATTTTATGATATTAAAAATTATATTAAAATAAAATTTTAAACTGTAAGATAAAAATATAAAATAATTAAAATTTTATTTTATATTACTTGACAAATAATTAGATTATTATATTTAAAATTTATTAACTAACTAATTTTATTAAAGATATTATTATATAATATAATTTTTTATCAAAATATTTTTAAAATATAATTTATTTAAAATAGTATATATAATATATGAAAATATTAACCTTTTTAATTTTTTCAATTTTTTTTAAAAAGGAATAAATAATATAATTCTAAAAATATGTCTATTATGTTACATATTTATTTATATTAATAAGACCTAAACTAATCAAGCTTACGTAATTAAAAATATAAAACATATAAATACAAAAAAATAAAAATATTTTAGAAATATTATGATATTTGTACACTAATTTTTCATATATATATATAATGGTAAATTCTATTCTATTTTTTATATTTTAACATGTAAATTATCTTTTATGACATGTCACTTTTTTAATTAGTTGTTATGTTAACTATGATTAAGTTATTTTATAATTAAAAATTATTTTAAAAAATAAATGTATAATTTGATAAAATACAAAAAATGAATCTTTGTTCTCTTCAACCTCGTTGTTTCTCTCTCTGATTGTTCTTCTGTGTTGATTTCAATTTTGTAGTGGATCTGTGATTAGTTGAAGAGAGTGTATTTGGTCGTGCTACTATTTTATAGTTGTCTTTTGCTCTTTAGTTCACATAATTTCGTGTCACATATAAATTCTTGATTATAAGAACACATTAATCTATAATTTAGGATTGTGATAATTATTGCATATATTAAAGTGATGCTTAAATTAGATATGCATTTGATCCATCCGTCTATTAAAATTTAAATTGGACTATGTCAATTAGATCAAAGCCATAATTGGAATGGCTATGAATCATTGGATCATACACAAGATCCGTTTTATTAAATATTCAAAGGATACTTGCATCTTTACTTTCCATCCTACTTTCGAGTTACAGTGTGCCTTCAACGCGCTTTGAGTGATGAAGGAGCAGTAGAAAAGAAGAAATATACCTCCGTCAATAGAAAATGTGTTTTTCAATAGAAGGGTGGAACGAATTTAAGTAATAATGATTTGGTAAAAGAATATAAATTTACTTTTTAATATTTACAAAAATTATATAATTATTCATTTTAAAAAATATTTAATTATAAAATAGTCCTATTTTAGTTAAAATGTTAACTCTCATTGAGTTAAATTAACTCAAATTAAAATTAAACATTTAATTAAAATGTGTCACATCATAAAAACTAATTTATATGTTGTTTTAGAAGGGGTTGAATAGAATTCACCTATATATATAAATTTGGTCGAGTTAGAGAATAAAAAATTTAACTAAAACAATAAAAAAATACTTGAAAATAATAAAAATAAAAAATGATCTTATTATAAATATATAGTTTTAAATATTATATATATGAAAATTTAAATGTTAATTTTAATAAATAAAAATATTTATTTTTTATATTTATATATTTTATATTTTTAATTACGCAAGTTTGATTACTTTAGATTTTACTAATATAAATAAATATATAATGTGATAGGCGTGTATTTAAAATTATATTATTTTTATTCTGTTTTTTTTTTTTTGAAAAATTTGAAAAAAATAAAAAAGGTTAATATTTTCATCTATTATATATAATATTTTAAATAAATTATTTTTTAAAAATATTTTGATGAAAAATTATTTTACATAATAATATCTTTAACAAAATTAGTTCATTAATAAATTTTGAATATAATAATATAATTATTTGTCAAGTAATATAAAATAAAATTTTAATTTTTTTCTATTTTTATGTTACAGTTTAAAATTTTATTTTAATGATTTTTTAATATCATAAAAAAATTTTACATAATAATTAATCTTATTGAATAAAGGATACTCATATTTTTGTATTTATATGTTTTATATTTAATTATTTAAGAATAAAAGATTCTGTTACTATTTAAAGTATTGTGTATTAAAATATTGTTATTTAAAATATTTATTTATGTATTAAGATATTCTGTAGTTATTAGAGTTCATCAATATTCTTTTTTTATATTAATCTTTGATTTTCATCTAATCAAATCTAATAATTTATATAAATGTGGCGCATCCAATAAACACATAATGCTTGTTACTTATTTAATAATAGTTAGCTAGCATTCACATAGTATGAGTATAATCAAATAAATATATAAAATTACTTATTTATATTCATTTTAGTGTGTGTTATTATAAATCCCTAACTCTAGTCAGCCAGAAAAACAAAACCCTAACTCGTTTTCACTCCATACTACCATGAAGATAAATTAAATACTTATATATGTTACCAAACAAGCTCCCACGATAGTAGAAACTAGAAAATTAGCTGCCTTATTACTCTTTTGTTTTTTTTTTCAATTTGCCTTATTAAAATTTTTAAGAATTCATCATTTATTCTCTTATAATTATAAAAGAAGTTACAAACAAATATACATAAAAATATATCAAAGTCATGTAAATTATAAAATTTTATATTATTTAGTTTATCATACAATTATATTTCATTTACTTGAAGTTTGAAATGAGTTAATAATTCAATAGTAATTATAAGTTACACACACAAATTACATTTCATTATAAATTTGATATCTGCCAGGGTGCAAGAACCAGATCAGTCAATAAATCGATAGAATCATTAATTGAATGGTTCGATCAAAGTTCAAATAGAATTTAATCGATTTAATTAAATATTAAATAAAATTATTAAAAATTAAATATATAATTTTAAATATTTAAAAAACATCATCAATCATCAATAAAAATATTTCAAAAAATTTAACAAAACGCCATAAACTATCATCCATTAAAATTTAAGTAAGCAGTAAAACACCATGACAAACTTATTTCAGATTCACTGAAATCAACCATCAACAATTATTCCAATTTCATAACAATTATAGAAACCAAAAATTTAACACACTTAACAATTAACACAGAGGCAACAACAACACTATTCTCCCCTAAGTCTCCCAAGTAATCAGTAATCCTCATCAATTAATAATAAAAGTATAAAACAAGAAAATTTTTAAACATGATTTCTTATAATTCAAAAATCGAAAAATAAGAGAATCCAAAAATAAAAAAAAATAAACAATAAATCCAAACTTAGCAATCATACACCACTAACTCTAACTCAAAACATAACAAATTGAGAAAAACAGCAACTCACCCCAACTCAGAACACAACAAATAGAAAAAGAAACAGCAACTCAAGAATCATATTTTAGATTTCCGTAGCTCAGTAAAATTAACAAAATAATCAACCATAAATTGAAGCAAACATAGATTTGAATCATTAAAAATAGAAACTCAAAGTCATAAAAAGTAACAAAAGAAAAAAAACTGAAGCAGAGCTACCGACGACAGAAGAACCAAACTGACGTCGACGGAGGAACAAAACAGGCGGCAAGGAAGGAACAAAACTCAACTACCAACAAGGGAGGAATGGCGAGACAGCGACGAGGATCGAGCAAACTGACCAGGGATGGAGGAATCCAACCGACCGTGCTTCGATCTGCAAGTCCACGACGACGAAGACAAAGACAATGTAGAGAAGACAGCCACGAGCTTTGATCTGCTAGTTCAAAGGCGACGACGTGGAGGAGAAGAGGATCGACGGCCAAGAGCTTCGAGCTGACCCTCTGTCTGTCATTGCCGGTAGCAAGGCACCCTCTGGCTGACGAGAAGAGTTCGGCAATGGCGGAGGCGGTGGCTGCTGGCTGAGAGAAAGAGAGTGGTAGTGGGTTAGAATTTTTGTGGCGGTGGCTGCTGGCTGAGAGAGAAAGGGGATGCTGGCTGAGAGAAAGAGAGTGGTAGTGGGTTATAATTTTTGTGTGAGAGAAGGAAAACTGCGAAAGTATTTATATGCTCAATTTTCTTTTTCTTTTTTTAAATTATAAGTCTAAAATCGTTAAAAAATGGCTGGTTCGCTAGTTTACTACTAGTTCGACTAGTTTTTTTGCTGATTTTTTGTCAGACGATTTTTCAGATCAATCGGACTGGCTAGAGGACCAGTTTCTGGTTAATCCGATCAAATCGACCAATTCTGTTTGATTTTCAGAACACTGATATCTGCATATTTTAAAATCTTATTATATATAAGTATAAATATAAATATTGATCATTATATTAAAAGTATTTGAAAATAAATTTATCGTGGTATGATCCTAATTCATTTAGTTAAACGTAAAACAGATTATTTGGAAAAAGAAAAATTTATTATTGATTTTTAGGAGTGTTTATTGATCGAATTCGATCCGCATATCCGCGGTGTTTATCCGAATTCGATCCGAAAATTGCGGATAAGGATCCGATTTGCAAGGCTTTTGGATTGGATCGGGTCGGATCCGCACACTAATCGGATCGGATTGCGTATTTTGGGTTGGTATCCGCAAACATAAAGAAATAAATAAGTAAATATTCTTTTTATGTTTTATTTCAACTAATAATTATCATATATGTTATATTATTTTAATTTATTTTTTAAGAAAAGTATGTTTAATATTATTTTAAGAGTAACCATATTTAAAAGAATAGAAAAAATAAATTTTATTGATATTTTTTAATAAAAATAAGCTTTTAAAATATTTTTTGTATTTTGCGGATATATCCGATATCCGATCTGATCCGCAAATGTGCGGATTGGATCGGATCGGATCCAACATTAAAAGCTGTGGATATTGGATCCGATCCGATCTGATGATTTTAATGCGGATCGGATCGAAATTTTGGCCATATCCGATCCGATCCGCGTTCACCCCTATTGATTTTGGCATTTCTGAGACTGAATTCAAAAGTAAAGGAATTATATACAGAGCAAATAACTATTTCAGATTATGAAAAAATTGAACGCTGATAAAATTGACAATAGAAAATTAAATAAATTTAAGAGTAAACGCTAAATTCGGTCCTTATCCATTTTTTAGAAGGACAAAAAAAGGTATGTCCCGGTCCTTGTCTTTGTGTTCCGTGACACATAGCGGCCCTTCCATGGCTTCCAGCGTTAAAAACAAACGAAATTAGGATACATGTTACTTAATAGTGATGAGTTGGCCGTCAGGTGTCCATTAAGTGTCAAGCTGACAAGTGAAAAATGGACAGGGGTCGATCTGTCCCCGTCTCCTAAACAATAACGTTGTCATTTTAAGTGGGATGGGAGGTTCAAATGCTATGCCTCTTCACTATCTACTCTGGAAATGTGTCACTATGTATGATTGTAAATGATCCATATCCTTTTACCCCGATTTCCATATTTATTCGTGGTTTTTCCGGCTTAGGCTCTAGGACGGCATGGTTGAGAGTGAAGAACGTGGGTCGACGTCAAATCGACAAAGTGGGAGAGTTGAAAATGAATCAGGTGGAGTTTGAATGTTATTAAGAGTGTGGGATCAAGAAGGAACCGATATGAACCCAAATATACTATTCTTTCGATGCTTATACTTCAAGGTAAGTTTATTAACAATTAAAATTATGTTCACTTTGTTTACTATTAGATTCTTATAAAAGAATATTTTTTTTTACACTTCAACACCTCATTACATGTACTTTTGTTGGCTTGATGATTATGTTGCATCATTCAATGAGGATGCTACAAAGACTCTTTTATTCGGAGGTTTGAAGCTGAAGCTGAATCAGAATCATAAAGAAGGTCATTTTTCTACAGATGATAACAAAGTTAGGGAGCTAGAGAAAAGATTGGTGGACTTAGAAATTTATTTGAAGAAAGCTAGATTAAATTTTAGTCAAATTAGGTGCACTAGTATTGGATGTGTTGTGTTGGCATTTGTTGCTGGAATTGTAGTTGCAAACCTGCTTAGTGGTGTAGTTTAGAAAAATCATGTTACTTCTAGAGTATTGTGAAACATTCTGATCATGGTTGTTAAGTTGTTTAGGCCATAATATTTGTTGCTTTCGATCACTTTTGATGCATGAATATAAATATAATTAACTTGCTTTTGTTTTTATATGTTCGTTTAAAAAATGCAGTAGTATGCATGATTTTGTAATAAAATAAGGAATTATACATTTGTCGAACAAAATAAGAAGCCATCTATTGAAACTTGAACCTTAACACATAATACCATAATAATAAAATAAGGGAGGTATCATAATAGCCCTTACTAATATAATTATCCAAAAGAGTATTCAACTAATTATATCACTGATTTCATGTCTTAACACCTAATTATATAATAACAAAAGCAGGGGTAACATAAGATCCTTAATCAACATAGTTGTCTTAGTAAGTAACAAAATATTATATCAATCTTACAATTTGATAACTAAAATAGACAGTGTTAACAAGTTATTGTTCAAATTATCTATTATTCCTAGTCCTAAACTTGTAAAACTAGATCAACTACTTAATTCTTGTTGGGAGGCCTAAACCCTGGAATGGGGATGAACTTAAAAAGTCTTGGTGCAGTCCTTGAAGTTAATGCAGCCATAGTCTCTACTAATACTCCTACTAATACACCTTGGTTCGTTGAAATAGACTGACTTGAACCAGCAGATGGGGTTGGCCTTAGGTTCATTTGACTTGTGCCTTGTGCTATTGGAGCATTGGGTCTGACAATTTGCTGTTTCTCTCTAAAGCATGGTGCATGGTTGGTGTTGAACCTTGTTGTAGGCTATCATTAGAAAAGAAAAATTCACACATCTTAATAATATCATAGCAAAGTTCATAATTAAATTAAATAGAGATTACAAATTCAACTTAGGATCATTTTTTACCTCATCTACTTAGAGTGCAGACTGGGAGACATTAATTTCCTCTCCTTGGGGTTGGAGTATAGACCAACAATGCATATCAGTAAATAATATATGCCAGTAACCAATTCAGACCAACAATTCATATCCATAAATAACAACGTATGAGATTTCCAAAACTTAGATCAAACTTTGTTGTTAAAAAATAGCTTTTTCTACTACTTTTTGCTAGTCTGAAATGAAGTTCCAGTCCCTTTTTGTGCTATCACCTAAGTCATGTTAAAGTTGTGTTAAGAACCATTTCCAAGTGTCCTTACACTCATTTGGCACAACTGTGTATGAAATAATAAAGAAACGGTTATCGCTATCTTGATCCACTACAAACAGTAGCTGACCCTCGTAATAGCCCTTAAGAAAACAATCGTCTAAGCCAATCAAAGGCCTACATCCTTTTATAAAGCCCTTCTTGCAAAAATCCAAGCTTATATATAGTCTATCAAACAAAGAAAGAGACTCTGATTGAGGTATCACATCTTGTAGTTGAACCAGGGTTTGTCCTATGAAATAATCCCTAATCTTACCATATTGTGCTCCTTCGTCGCCAATTACCTCCTCCCTAGCTGTCTTAAGTGCCCTGCTTATCATTTTACCACTTAGTTGGATGTTGTAATCTTTGATCATATATTTCATAGCCTGCTTTGGCTTTATTTTTGGCTGAGTAAGAAGCCTCTTAACTAACTTCAATGTTACCTACTGTCTATCTGCAAGGTTGCTGCTGAAATCCCTCCCACAATTATGCTCACCGAACAAAGTTTTTACTTGAAAACAGCCTTGTGCACTATTCCATGATGTTAATATTAGCCACGAACAATTTTCATCAGCACATGCTACCCTGACCCTCTGTTTCTCATTCTTTAGATATATAACATCTTTACTCTCGTATACGAAATAATCCTTCAGCGCACTCTTGAATGCTTCCATTGTAGTGAAGGTTTGTCTAACTTTAAACTCAACCTCCGTACTCAGTTTTTTCATTAAAGGCATCATATGCAGTCCTCCCTTCGTCCTCAGATGACACTGAGTTGTTGAATGCTTCACTTTTATAATCATATGGCTCGTCATAATTCGAATCTAATTCCTCAATAGTTGGCCCAAGACTCTCGGATGTGCTACCCAAACTAGTTCCAATACCACTTAAACCACCACCTATGGTCCCACTCTTACTTCCATTATACCTTCCATTTCTCATAATATGTTTCCTTCTAGTTTTCTTATACTTCTTAGAAGGATTTTTTTGGACAGACTTTTTCTTAGCTGTGTCCATACTATCCTTTTCACCTGAACCAGCCTCAACTTCCACATTTAGGCCAGTGCCAACCTCCACATTTGGGCTAGCCCTATCTTAAACTTTTGGGCCCCTAGATTTTTTTTAGGTGAAACTCTCTTATTCTTCTTTTGAATATCTTTTCTCTTTTTCAAACTCTCATCACTATTGTCTATATTCTCAAATCCAAGAGGATGAGGCTTATAAGGCTCATCTTTTGTGATCTTGTATGCATCCTCTAAAGATGATGATGAATTACTTAGCACAATAGTATCACACTCCACACCATCATCAACAACATCTAGGACATTTATCGGGTGATTAAAGTAAAGATAAAATTTATTATTGCCTTTATTTCTCCTCTGAGCATCCCTCAACTCGTTTATCTTAGCATCACCTTTGATAACATGTAGCCCAGCTTCCATGTCATTAGTAGTGTTGTCAAACCAATACATCTCTTTATATGTTGTATAACCTAACTCCTTAAATAAAGTTTCTAGATCAAAAAAGTTAACATAGTCTAAATCCATGGGTAGATACTTATGCACTTTTCTATTAAGATAACATAATACCTCCTCTGAATTTCTCTTAAAACTTCTTTTATGATAAAATACAAGAACAACCATAAAATCATCCATCTGAGACAAACAAAGTAATTGATATTTTAAATTACAACCTCTAAATAAATAATTGTGATTTTAATTAGTTTATCAAACCACAACTAATAATAGTTCAGCAATGAAGTAATGCACATATGGAGAAACAAAAAAAATTCTAAACTTATTACCATACATGATGTAATATAGTCAAAGTAGGTAGGTATATATTTGCTACTTTCTTTTTCTATGGGAAAATCAAATTTCAGTAGAGTACATAAACATTTGTGGGGTATATATTTGTCTTAAACTTTAATAGAAAGCTGTTGTGAACTCTTTTATAAACACTAATCATAGCAATGTTTATATATATATATATATATATATATATATATATATATATATATATATATATATATATATATATATATATATATATATATATATAGCTGTTGTGAACTCTTTTATAAACACTAATCATAGCAATGTTTATATATATACTATTGAAATTTGAATAATAATAACTATATCTGTAGGATTTGTTGTTATATATAGGGTTTGTGATTTGAATATAAGCAAATTGATGCATTCTGATTACGGTTACCTCCTATTTTCTATATATGAATTCCATTGCAGGAAGGGAAAAGATCTTTATCTCTTGATGGCAAAATGCTCAAAATTAGTAACATTAAACCCCAACCAAATTCTATCTGTGTAATGCAACACCAACCTAAAAAAAAATGCAAACACTTACTACTCAAAACTAATGAAACAATACACAATGTCACTAATATTTTAGTTGAAGAATCCGTTAC